>NC_061514.1:153669230-153737075 GCF_022539505.1 Lolium rigidum
TGCAACAATATCATAGAAGTACCAATTACGCACACTAGGCACTATGCCCTAACAATCTTATGCTATTACATGACCAATCTCATCCAATCCCTACCATCCCCTTCACCACAGCGGGGGAATTACTCACACATGGATGGGGGGCATGGTCGGTCGATGGAGAGGCGTCGGGCAGATGATGCATGGCGATCTCCAATTCCCCGTCCCGACGGAGTGCCGTAAAGGAGTCGGTCCGAGACGCGGAAGCCCCGCGACTCGCGGCGCGCATCGTGGATGGCTCTCTCGGCCACTTCCACTTCCCCTCTCGCGTTTTAGATCGAAACCCCAAGTAGTCCAGCAGGGGCGGCGCAGGCCGGCCGAGGCGGGCCGCGACGCTTAGGGCGGCGCTGCTTCCCTCCAGCGCCGCGCCCACTCGTTGTCCGGGGGCCCGCTGCCCCCTGTGTCCGCCTCTTCACGGCTCCAGCTGATTCTTTCCGGGAAAATAGGCCCTTCGACATAAATTCCGATAGGATTTTTCCGAAAGTTGAATTTCGCACAAAAACGAGACACCGTAGCAATCTCGGGCCGAAAACAAATAAGTGGATCTGCAGGCTAGTTGTATCCAAAATACACAAATTAGAGGCAAAACAATAAAGCAAAAGTGTTCGGGAAAGTAGATACGCTTTGGACGTATCAACTCCCCCAAGCTTAGCTTATTGCTTGTCCTCAATTCGGCTTAACAACCGAGTGCGATAAAAGAACTTTCACGTAACACATTCGTTCAAATGATGCAAATACTCTCAATGATATGGCAAGTACTTAGGCAATTCATAATAAGATACATGCAAATAAGGTCATCTAATGTACTGAAGTCAATCATGGAAAGGTGCACCAACAAATTAACAATAAGCATCATGAATCATGTCATCACAAGAAGATTGCAATGTTCATAAAAGGATATGATAGTGGTATCTCGCTTGCCCGATATTTGTAAGAGAAACATAAATGCTCTAGCACCTTTGAAGTTCATGGAAAGACTGGAAGTAGAGATTATCAAAGATAAAAGCATCAAAGTTATACCAAACTTAATCACATTTTGGGACAAGCATATTATACTAAGAATGACGCGCTTGTGCTCAAGAAGGTGCCTCAAAGAAAGGATGGATGACTCAACGTAAAAGCTAAAAGATTGACCTTCGCAGAGGAAGCAGGATTAACATGTGCTAGAGCTTTTCATTTGTAAAACAGGGTAAAATTATTTTGAGATGTTTGTTGTTGCTCAACGAATGATAGTGGGTACTCTAACTACCTCACACTGGATTCTTCAAGAGCGGCTCCCATGAAGGACGCAGCATCCCTACCAAGAAGGGTAAATCATCCTCTTTCTTTGTTTACACACGTACTTTTGTTTTATTATGGATGACACTCTCCCCAACCTTGCTTACATCAGCTATGGCTAACCGAATCCCCGGTGCCTTCCAACAATCTCATACCATGGAGGAGTGTCTATTTGCAAATTTAAGTTGCTCATCGACATCAATGGCGAAACATGAAGAGAATTATTGATGAAAGTTGATTAATTAAGTCAGAACCCCGTTGCCGTTTTTGCAAAATTATTGGATAAGCTGATGTGCCACTAGTCCATTATGAAAGTCTGTCAGAGTAAATGACAAGATTGAAAGATAAACACCACATACTTCCTCATGAGCTATAAAACATCGACACAAATTGAGAAGCATTTGAAGGTTTAAAGGTAGCACATGAGAATTTACTTGAATGGTTTGAAATGCCATGCATAGGTATTTATGGTGACACTCTGGAATAACTTGGCTTTCGGGGGTTTGAAGCACCGCAGCAACTGCCTCCCGCCAGTGACAAGTGAAGGCTAGCAATAGACTCTGGGAAGCGACAATCAAGAGAGCAAGAATCGTCATAATCATGCTTGCGGCATAAAATAAATTAATCTGAGGCATAAAAGTGATACAAGAACTCGAGGTAAAGTAAATCATCGAGGCTTAATTGACTTTTGTTCAACCATATGCATGCGTGAGCATGTGCCAAGTTGATTCAAGTGAATTATTCAGTAGGAGGATACCACAATGTCATACCTATCTATGAATAAAGCAATGCAAGCAAATATTTATGATATGCTACTCATATTAATAAATTGAGCCAAGCATGAGAGATCATGAACTACTAGACTTTTCTTAAATGACATATACCTCACATGAACCAACTAAGCATGCTCACATGGATGAGTATATGTACAAAAATGAAAACAAATAGAGTTCATACCAGTTTCCTCACCACAAGTCGAATTGTCGTGAGACCGTCATTATTGCCTTTCACTTGTGTAGCTTGAATAATATGGAATGAAAACCAAGCTTCCAACCACCGAAGACCATCCGAACTCCATAATGAACTTTACAAAACCAAAGAAGAACAACAAATATTTTTGGTGTTTTCGGATTGAAACAAGAACAAAAGAAAACAAGCAAACAAAGCAAAATCTTTGGATTTTCTTATAGCAAACCAACGATAGCAAACAAAGCAAAATAAAAAGCAAGAAACCAAAATAAACAAGATGGTAAGAAAGACAACAACAATATTTTTTTGGTCTTTTTCTGTCGATTTTAGGGGAAAGAAACGAAAAACACAGAGAATGAAAACTAAAAGAAGTCACATAAACACAAAGCAAGGCCAGGAATCAAACTTGACGAGTTAAAGACAAGAATCGATTTTTTAAGAAATCTTTCCGCTGCCTCGGCCTGAAAAGTGTTCAACTAATAAAAAAGTTAGATAACAGCCTCGTGGAGCATGCACAAAAATAGGGCGTTCTAACATAACGTTCAAGTTGTTTTTGACGAATTTTTTTGGTATCGAAATTAATCGTTTTCAATCAGCACTTCCCCAAATATCATCTTCCTCTTATTAGAAAACCACTTCTAAGAAACTAAACAAGTATATACAAGTATCCAGCAACCATAATATGCAAAGAATGAGTGATGCCGTGATATCTCCCCCCAAGCTTAGGCTTTGGCCTAAGTGGAGATCAACAACCTCGGCCGAGGGTCGGGGTTCCACGCCGGTAGGATCATACATGGCGTAGTTATAGCCAGGTCCCGGTGCAGAGAGAAAGGGTGAAGGATCCCCTCATGCCCAACATACAGTTGATGCGAAAGAACTTACGCACGGTGTATCTGATGACGAGTCGAGGTATTCCTCGCCCCGCCCCTCCTCGTGCCGTCTCTTGCATGATGGCCATCTCCCTCTATGTACATGCATTCCCGCCCCACCTTCCGTGGACTCGACCAATCCTTCCCCGGATTCAAGGTTAAACGAACGGTACATGTGCAATCCTACTAGTTTTTCGCTTTTCTTAGTTGTTCTCCAAGTTTTCTTGTAAAATGTTATCTTGTAAGACAAGTTACTCAAATTAGACAAATCGTAAACAAATTCGGTGCTTAATCATGGAGACTATGTCAAGTTTCTCTATGGAGAGCTGAATATCAAGATGGTGAGGTTCTACACCATGCATAGCTAATAAACGAGAGGCGATGAGACCTCCACAAATTCGCCCTTCTCACGGTTAGTAGCAAGTCTATAGGCTATCAAAGCACCCAAATTATAAGTCCTATCACCTTGTAATGCAAAGCAGCTAGAAAAGCTAAATCCTCGGATAGATAACTTACTTGCATTCTTTCTAGCAAGAACACACTTGGTGATGAAATAAGCAAAGTAGCGAATAGCCGGGAGTTGAATACTACTGATTTTACCACCATCCTCTCGAGAAGCTTCTTCCATGACAAATCATCTTGTAGAGACTCAAGAGCTCCCGCGGCAGCCCCCTTATCTTCTCGCAATGAGAAACTTGCACAACATCTTTTGTCCTACCAGCCGATGGCAGCACGGGCCTCTAGGGAATCTATCGGAAATTAAGGTACTCCTTTTAATAGAGCACTCGGAGCAAAGCATTAACACTCCATGAACACATGTGATCCTCATATCATCGCCTTCCCTCCGGTTGTCCCAATTTCTGCCACTTTGGGGCCTCGGGTTCCTGGACAACAATACGTGTATACAACTTGCGGGTAAGATCATAAAGCAATCAATATCATCGCGAATTGATAACATTTTCAGATCTGAGATCATGGCACCGGGCCCTAGTGACAAGCATTAAGCATAACAAGTTGCAACAATATCATAGAAGTACCAATTACGTGACACTAGGCACTATGCCCTAACAATCTTATGCTATTACATGACCAATCTCATCCAATCCCTACCATCCCCTTCACCGCACTAGCTGGGGGAATTACTCACATGGAAGGGGGAAACATGGCTGGTCGATGGAGAGGCGTCTGTGTGGTGATGATGGCGATGATCTCCTCCACCTCCCCGTCCCTACAGAGTGCCGAACAGGAGTTTCTGGTCCCGAGACGGAGTTTCGCGATGGTGGCGGCGTACTCGGATGGTTTCCGGCGACTTCGACTTCCCTCTCGCGTTTTTAGATCGAAACCCTTAAGTAGTCCGGAGAGGGGCGTCGAGGCTGGCCGAGGGGGCCACACGCTAGGGCGGCGCGCCCCCCTCCGGACGCGCCCGCCCGTTGTCCGGGGGGCCCGGGCCTCCCCTGTGTCTACCCTTCTCGGCTCCGTGATTCTTCTCGGGAAAATAGGCCCTTTGACATAAATTCCGAGGATTTTCCTCGAAAGTTGAATTTCGCGACAAAAACGAGACACCGTGAGCAATTTCGCTGAAAACAGCGTGATACGTCTCCGACGTATCGATAATTTCTTATGTTCTATGCCATATTATTGATGATACCTACATGTTTTATGCACACTTTATGTCATATTCGTGCATTTTCTGGAACTAACCTATTAACAAGATGCCGAAGTGCCGCTGCTCGTTTTCTCGCTGTTTTTGGTTTCGTAAATCCTAGTAACGAAATATTCTCGAATTGGACGAAATCAAAGCCCAGTGGGCCTATTTTTCCACGAAGCTTCCGTAAGTCCGAAGAACGAGACGAAGAGGGGCCACGAGGTGGCCACACCACAGGGCGGCGCGGCCCACCCTCGGCCGCGCCGCCCCATGGTGTGGGCCCCCGTGCCGCCTCTTGACTCTGCCCTTCCGCCTACTTAAAGCCTCCGTGACGAAACCCCCGCACGCGAGAGCCACGATACGGAAAACCCTACCGAGACGCCGCCGCCGCCGATCCCATCTCGGGGATCCAGAGATCGCCTCCGCACCCCGCCGGAGAGGGGATTCATCTCCCGGAGGACTCTACACCGCCATGGTCGCCTCCGGAGTGATGAGTGAGTAGTTCACCCCCGGACTATGGGTCCATAGCAGTAGCTAGATGGTTGTCTTCTCCTCATTGTGCTTCATTGTTGGATCTTGTGAGCTGCCTAACATGATCAAGATCATCTATCTCGTAATTCTATATGTTGTGTTTGTCGGGATCCGATGGATAGAGAATACTATGTCATGTTAATTATCAAGTTATTATACATGTGTTGTTTATGATCTTGCATGCTCTCCGTTTCTAGTAGAGGCTCGGCCAAGTTTTTACTTTTAACTCCAAGAGGGAGTACTTATGCTCGATAGTGGGTTCATGCCTCGCATTGACACCGGGACAAGTGATGTAAAGTTCTAAGGTTGTGTTGTGCTCGTTGCCACTAGGGATAAAACATTGGCGCTATGTCCGAGGATGTAGTTGTTGATTACATTACGCACCATACTTAATGCAATTGTCTCGTTGTTTAGCAACTTAATACCGGAGGGGGTTCGGATGATAACCCGAAGGTGGACTTTTTAGGCATAGATGCAGCTTGGATGGCGGTCTATGTACTTTGTCGTAATGCCCAATTAAATCTCACTATACTTATCATGTCATGTATGTGCATTGTTATGCCCTCTCTATTTGTCAATTGCCCGACCGTAATTTGTTCACCCAACATGCTTTTATCTTATGGGAGAGACACCTCTAGTGAACTCGTGGACCCCGGTCCATTCTTTAATACCGAAATACAAATCTGCCGCAATACTTGTTTTTACTGTTTTCTCTCGCAAACAATCATCTTCCACACAATACGGTTAATCCTTTGTTACAGCAAGCCTGGTGAGATTGACAACCTCACCGTTTCGTTGGGGCAAAGTACTTTGGTTGTGTTGTGCAGGTTCCACGTTGGCGCCGAATCTCCGGTGTTGCGCCGCACTACATCCCGCCGCCATCAACCTTCAACGTGCTTCTTGGCTCCTCCCGGTTCGATAAACCTTGGTTTCTTTCCGAGGGAAAACTTGCCGCCGTGCGCATCATACCTTCCTCTTGGGGTTGCCCAACGAACGTGTGAAATACACGCCATCAAGCTCATTTTCTCGGCGCCGTTGTCGGGGAGATCAAGACACGCCGCAAGGGGAGTCTCCACTTCTCAATCTCTTTACTTTGTTTTTGTCTTGCTTTATTTTATTTACTACTTTGTTTGCTGCACTTATATCAAAACACAAAAAAATTAGTTGCTAGCTTTACTTTATTTACTCGTCTTGTTTGCTATATCAAAAACACAAAAAAATTAGTTTACTTGCATTTACTTTATCTAGTTTGCTTTATTTACTATTGCTAAAATGGCCAACCCTGAAAATACTAAGTTGTGTGACTTCACTAGCACAAATAATAATGATTTCTTATGCACACCTATTGCTCCACCTGCTACTACAAGCAGAATTCTTTGAAATTAAACCTCGCTTTACTTAATCTTGTTATGCGAGAGCAATTTTCTCGGTGTTAGTTCCGATGATGCCGCTGCCCATCTCAATAATTTTGTTGAACTATGTGAAATGCAAAAGTATAAAGATGTAGATGGTGACATTATAAAATTAAAATTGTTCCCTTTCTCATTAAGAGGAAGAGCTAAAGATTGGTTGCTATCTCTCGCCTAAGAATAGTATTGATTCATGGACTAAATGCAAGGATGCTTTTATTGGTAGATATTATCCCCCGCTAAAATTATATCTTTGAGGAGTAGCATAATGAATTTTAAACAATTAGATAATGAACATGTTGCTCAAGCTTGGGAAAGAATGAAATCTCTCGGTTAAAAATTGCCCAACCCATGGATCGACTACTTGGATGATCATCCAAACCTTCTATGCAGACTAAATTTTTCTTCGCGGAATTTATTGGATTCAGCTGCTGGAGGTACCTTTATGTCCATCACTCTTGGTGAAGCAACAAAGCTTCTTGATAATATGATGGTTAATTACTCTGAATGGCACACGGAAAGAGCTCCACAAGGTAAGAAGGTAAATTCCGTTGAAGAATCCTCTTCCTTGAATGATAAGGTTGATGCTATTATGTCTATGCTTGCGAATGATAGGACTAATGTTGATCCTAATAATGTTCCATTAGCTTCATTGGTTGCCCAAGAAGAACATGTTGATGTAAACTTCATTAAAAATAATAATTTCAACAACAATGCTTATCTAACAATTCTAGTAATAACTATAGGCCATATCCTTATAATAATGGTAACGGTTATGCTAATTCTTATGGGAATTCTTACAACAATAATAGGAATACACCCCCTGGACTTGAGGCCATGCTTAAAGAATTTATTAGTACACAAACCGCCTTTAACAAATCTGTTGAGGAAAAGCTCAATAAAATTGATATTCTTGTTTCTAGAGTTGATAGTCTTGCCTCTGATGTTGATCTTTTGAAATCGAAAGTTATGCCTAATAGGGATATTGAAAATAAAATTGTTACTACAGCAAATGCCATCCAAGTTAGAATTAATGAGAATATAAGATTAATGGCTGAACCGCGTGCTAGGTGGGATAGAGAAGAAAATGAAAAACTAGCTAAAAAGGAAAATGTAGCTAAAGTTTGGACTATTACCACCACTAGCAATGCTAATGATTCATATGTTGCTGCACCTCCTACTATCAATGATAAAATAATTGGTGTTGGCAATGCTTCTACTCCTAGTGCAAAGCGCGCAAAATTACCTGAAACCGCTAAAACCGCCGAAACCGCTTGTGATAAAACCGCTGAAATTTTTTCCAACCTTGGGGATGATAATCCCATTGCTTTAGATTGTAATGATTTAGATTTTGATGATTGCCACATCTCTGAAGTTATAAAGTTCTTGCAAAAACTTGCTAAGAGTCCCAATGCTAGCGCTATAAATTTGGCTTTCACAAAACATATTACAAATGCTCTCATAAAAGCTAGAGAAGAGAAACTAAAACTTGAAACTTCTATTCCTAGAAAGCTAGAGGATGGTTGGGAGCCCATCATTAAAATGAGAGTCAAAGATTTTGATTGTAATGCTTTATGTGATCTTGGTGCAAGTATTTCGTTATGCCTAAAAAAGTCTATGATATGCTTGACTTGCCACCATTGAAGAATTGTTATTTGGATGTTAATCTCGCCGATAATGCTAAAAAGAAACCTTTGGGGAAAGTTGATAATGTTCATATTATGGTTAACAATAACCTTGTCCCCGTTGATTTTGTTGTCTTGGATATTGAATGCAATGCATCTTGCCCCATTATATTGGGAAGACCTTTTCTTCGAACCGTTGGTGCTACTATTGATATGAAGGAAGGTAATATTAAATATCAATTTCCTCTCAAGAAAGGTATGGAACACTTCCCTAGAAAGAGAATGAAGGTACCTTATGATTCTATTATTAGAACAAATTATGATGTTGATGCTTCATCTCTCGATGTTACTTGAGATACACTTTCGCGCCTAGCCGAAAGGCGTTAAAGAAAAGCGCTTATGGGAGACAACCCATGTTTTTACCTACAGTATTTTTGTTTTATATTTGTGTCTTGGAAGTTGTTTACTACTGTAGCAACCTCTCCTTATCTTAGTTTTATGTTTTGTTGTGCCAAGTAAAGTCTTTGATAGAAAAGTAAGTACTAGATTTGGATTATCGCGCAGTTACAGATTTCTTTGCTGTCACGAATCTGGGTCTAATCTCCTCGTAGGTAGCTCAGAAAATTATGCCAATTTACGAGCATGATCCTCAGATATGTACGCAACTTTCATTCAATTTGAGCATTTTCGTTTGAGCAAGTCTGGTGGCCTAATAAAATCCATCTTTACGGACTGTTCTGTTTTGACAGATTCTGTCTTTTATTTCGCATTGCCTCTTTTGCTATGTTGGATGAATTTCTTTGATCCATTAATGTCCAAGTAGCTTTATGCAATGTCCAGAAGTGTTAAGAATGATTGTGTCACCTCTGAACATGTGAATTTTTATTATGCACTAACCCTCTAATGAGTTGTTTCGAGTTTGGTGTGGAGGAAGTTTTCAAGGATCAAGAGAGGAGTATGATGCAATATGATCAAGGAGAGTGAAAGCTCTAAGCTTGGGGATGCCCCGTGGTTCACCCCTGCATATATTAAGAAGACTCAAGCGTTTAAGCTTGGGGATGCCCAAGGCATCCCCTTCTTCATCGACAACATTATCAGGTTCCTCCCCCGAAACTATATTTTTATTCGGCCACATCTTATGTACTTTGCTTGGAGCGTCGGTTTGTTTTTGTTTTTTGTTTTGTTTGAATAAAATGGATCCTAGCATTCACTTTATGGGAGAGAGACACGCTCCGCTGTTGCATATGGACAAATATGTCCTTAGGCTCTACTCATAGTATTCATGGCGAAGTTTCTTCTTCGTTAAATTGTTATATGGTTGGAATTGGAAAATGCTACATGTAGTAACTCTAAAATGTCTTGGATAATTTGATACTTGGCAATTGTTGTGCTCATGTTTAAGCTCTTGCATCATATACTTTGCACCCATTAATGAAGAAATACTTAGAGCTTGCTAATTTGGTTTGCATATTTGGTTTCTCTAGAGTCTAGATAACATCTAGTATTGAGTTTTGAACAACAAGGAAGACGGTATGGAGTCTTATAATGTTTACCATATGTCTTTTATGTGAGTTTTGCTGTACCGTTCATCCTTGTGTTTGTTTCAAATAACCTTGCTAGCCTAAACCTTGTATCGAGAGGGAATACTTCTCATGCATCCAAAATACTTGAGCCAACCACTATGCCATTTGTGTCCACCATACCTACCTACTACATGGTATTTATCCGCCATTCCAAAGTAAATTGCTTGAGTGCTACCTTTAAAATTCCATCATTCACCTTTGCAATATATAGCTCATGGGACAAATAGCTTAAAAACTATTGTAGTATTGAATATGTACTTATGCACTTTATCTCTTATTAAGTTGCTTGTTGAGCGATAACCATGTTTCTGGGGACGCCATCAACTATTCTTTGTTGGATATCATGTGAGTTGCTATGCATGTCCGTCTTGTCCGAAGCAAGAGAGATCTACCACCTTCATGGTTGGAGCATGCATATTGTTAGAGAAGAACTTTGGGCCGCTAACTAAAGCCATGATTCATGGTGGAAGTTTCAGCTTTGGACATATATCCTCAATCTCATATGAGAATAATAATTGTTGCCACATGCTTATGCATAAAAGAGGAGTCCATTATCTCGTTGTCCATGTTGTCCCGGTATGGATGTCTAAGTTGAGAATAATCAAAAGCGAGAAATCCAAAATGCGAGCTTTCTCCTTAGACCTTTGTACAAAGCGGCATGGAGGTACCCCATTGTGACACTTGGTCAAAACATGTGCATTGCAAAGATCCGGTAGTCCAAGTTAATTAGGACAAGGTGCGGGCACTATTAGTATACTATGCATGAGACTTGCAACTTGTAAGATATACTGTACATAACTCATATGCTTTATTACTACCGTTGACAAAATTGTTTCATGTTTTCAAAATAAAAGCTCTAGCACAAATATAGCAATCGATGCTTTCCTCTTTGAAGGACCATTCTCTTTACTTTTATGTTGAGTCAGCTTCACCTATCTCTCTCCACCTCAAGAAGCAAACACTTGTGTGAACCGTGCATTGATTCCTACATACTTGCATATTGTACTTGTTATATTACTCTATGTTGACTATTATCCATGAGATATACATGTTACAAGTTGAAAGCAACCGCTGAAACTTAATCTTCCTTTGTGTTGCTTCAATACCTTTACTTTGATTTATTGCTTTATGAGTTAACTCTTATGCAAGACTTATTAATACTTGTCTTGAAGTACTATTCATGAAAAGTCTTTGCTTTATGATTCACTTGTTTACTCATGTCATCACCATTGTTTTGATCGCTGCATCCACTACATATGTTTACAAATAGTATGATCAAGGTTATGATGGCATATCACTTCGTAAATTATCTTTGTTATCGTTTTACCTCGCTCGGGACGAGCGTAACTAAGCTTGGGGATGCTTGATACGTCTCCGACGTATCGATAATTTCTTATGTTCTATGCCATATTATTGATGATACCTACATGTTTTATGCACACTTTATGTCATATTCGTGCATTTTCCGGAACTAACCTATTAACAAGATGCCGAAGTGCCGCTGTCGTTTTCTCGCTGTTTTTGGTTTCAGTAAATCCTAGTAACGAAATATTCTCGGAATTGGACGAAATCAAAGACCCAGGGGCCTATTTTTCCACGAAGCTTCCGAAGTCCGAAGACGAGACGAAGAGGGGCCACGAGGTGGCCACACCACTAGGGCGGCGCGGCCCCAGCCCCGGCCGCGCCGCCCTATGGTGTGGGCCCCCGTGCCGCCTCCTGACTTGCCCTTCCGCCTACTTAAAGCCTCCGTGACGAAACCCCCGAGACCGAGAGCCACGATACGGAAAACCTCACCGAGACGCCGTCGCCGCCGATCCCATCTCGGGGATCCAGAGATCGCTCCCGCACCCCGCCGGAGAGGGGATTCATCTCCCGGAGGACTCTACACCGCCATGGTCGCCTCCGGAGTGATGAGTGAGTAGTCTCACCCCCGGACTATGGGTCCATAGCAGTAGCTAGATGGTTGTCTTCTCCTCATTGTGCTTCATTGTTGGATCTTGTGAGCTGCCTAACATGATCAAGATCATCTATCCGTAATTCTATATGTTGTGTTTGTCGGGATCCGATGGATAGAGAATACTATGTCATGTTAATTATCAAGTTATTATACATGTGTTGTTTATGATCTTGCATGCTCTCCGTTTCTAGTAGAGGCTCTGGCCAAGTTTTTACTTTTAACTCCAAGAGGGAGTACTTATGCTCGATAGTGGGTTCATGCCCGCATTGACACCGGGACAGAGGATGTAAAGTTCTAAGGTTGTGTTGTGCCGTTGCCACTAGGGATAAAACATTGGCGCTATGTCCGAGGATGTAGTTGTTGATTACATTACGCACCATACTTAATGCAATTGTCTCGTTGTTTAGCAACTTAATACCGGAGGGGGTTCGGATGATAACCCGAAGGTGGACTTTTTAGGCATAGATGCAGCTTGGATGGCGGTCTATGTACTTTGTCGTAATGCCCAATTAAATCTCACTATACTTATCATGTCATGTATGTGCATTGTTATGCCCTCTCTATTTGTCAATTGCCCGACCGTAATTTGTTCACCCAACATGCTTTTATCTTATGGGAGAGACACCTCTAGTGAACTCGTGGACCCCGGTCCATTCTTTAATACCGAAATACAAATCTGCCGCAATACTTGTTTTTACTGTTTTCTCTCGCAAACAATCATCTTCCACACAATACGGTTAATCCTTTGTTACAGCAAGCCTGGTGAGATTGACAACCTCACCGTTTCGTTGGGGCAAAGTACTTTGGTTGTGTTGTGCAGGTTCCACGTTGGCGCCGGAATCTCCGGTGTTGCGCCGCACTACATCCCGCCGCCATCAACCTTCAACGTGCTTCTTGGCTCCTCCTGGTTCGATAAACCTTGGTTTCTTTCTGAGGGAAAACTTGCTGCTGTGCGCATCATACCTTCCTCTTGGGGTTGCCCAACGAACGTGTGAAATACACGCCATCACAGCGTTAGTCCGTGTTAGTTGTATCCAAAATACACAAATTAGAGGCAAAACAATAGCAAAAGTGTTCGGGAAAGTAGATACGTTTTGGACGTATCATGGTTCAAAACATCACAATAGCGACGGTTTGGAAGCATAACACGTGGATTATAATGCATTTGACCTTCTTAGATCGAAATAGGAAAGTGAACCAGTGACACACTTAAAGCAAAATAGAACTATTTTAGTGTATAATCATAGATACTTACTGTTATTCTTAGGGTTGCTGCATTATTTTAAAAATCCTTATAACAAGGGAGCCGTATGAAACAACATGTTGTAGCCTTCTGTAATGGGCAAACCCAATCTGGATTCAATGGTTACAATGCACCCCTAATATGGATGCAGTGGTAAGCTTCCTCATGTGATAAAACTACATAAATATATATTTGGAATTAGTATATAAACATATAAAAGCTAAAAATAAGTAAATGCAAATTCAAATGTTTTTTTCTTACTTAGAAGTGATTTTGCAAGGTCGAGGAAATCAACTTTTAATGCAACGCCGCCAAAATATTACCGCTATTATAAGATGATAGCTAAAAGTTAACTATGTGGAACATATAGAAAAAACTAGAAATGTACTCTCTCCGTTCACAAATAAGTGTACATGCGGGTTTTCCAAGATAAATTATCAAGTGGAGTGAAAAATGCATTAGGAAGATGCATCTCTCCTCTTTAATTCTTTCTCCTCCAATGAGCTAAGTGCATGTAGAAAACAAGGTGATGAGGGGAGGATATCTACTACTAATGCTATTTCATCACCTACATATATTCTGAAGTTTTGACCATTCATGGTTGAAGTGCCTCCTAAAGATGAGGTGAAGCCTAATTTCAAAACACCGCCAATGCTACTTCAGTTTGGCCCCAAAGGCATAATTAAGAGTTAAGTTTGAGCCGTGTTTTATTTCAGCCGAGCCATGTTTTATTTTTAGTTTGGTTTTATTTTGGTGTGATGGTTTTTGAGCTTGTCCAAAACCTAGTGTGTTTAGGCCATTGGCCCAATAGGTTGGCGTGGGGACTATCCCTACCAAGTAGGTGCGTGGAGTCACCCTATAAAGGGTTTTGGCAGCTGCCATATGTATGATTAGGTTGAATTTTCGAGATAAAAGATACAGCAGAAAAGTCCCAATGTTTGGGGGCGCATATCGTTGTGTTTGCTTGCTGATCTCTTGAGGATCTAATGTGTTGCTATGCGTGGGAGTTGATTCGATCAGTTCCAACGTCTGAAGTCTTCGGGTTTTGCGATTGATCTTTGATTGATCAAATTACCTAGCTGCTGGTTATTTTGGTTCGCCGTGAAAGATTGATATGCTCAATATTATTGGGTTTGATTTTCGTGCGATGAGAGAGAAGCAATTAAAGTGCATTAGAAAGATAGGAGTATACTCTTTTGTGGACAAAGTTTAGAGTTAGATGTCCACTTATTTGAGGACGGAGGGGGTATAAATCTAACACATGCATTTAATTGTTCTTATTAAATTCATTGGAATTATATAGATTAACGATTTTGTGTCACTATTAACGATTTCTTGAACAATGTAATTACATAAATTAACGGTTTTGTGTCACTATTCAATCTCCACCACCATGTTACTTCAACTAATACACACGTTCCCCCAGACATGCTCTCTCATACAAGTTGGATCTAAATAAGCACTTAAGAACGGGGTATATAATATGCATCTATTCATACAACTCACACATAATAGAATTCCAATCTCAAATGTAAACTCATAGATCGAACAAAGATCCACCATAAGGGAATTACACACTATTCAATAAATCGGCTAAGATACCGATTTATCGTGAATCAGGTGGTAACCGATAAGATTTTAACATATCGGCCAATTTATCGCGCCACGATATTTCGGCCGATTTTCTGCATGAGAGCCGATATTTCTCCCGATTTTTACTCTCATGGCCGATATTTCGGCCGATTGTCAGTGAAATTTTGATGAAATTTGGTATGACAGTCGATATTTTCGTCCTATGGTTTTGTAGAATCGTGCATTAGCTCAAATTTTCCAATATTATTGATTGAAATGCAAGGATTCAAGGTAATACTTCTTTGCAATGCTCCAATATTTTTTTTGCATAGCGTATTAGAAAATTTAGTGTCGAAAATTAGGATTTATAAAAAAATAAAACCGATAAATGACCGACTGATAAAATGGATTAATCAGCCAATAAGCGATTAATCTTCATTTTAAGGTCGACCGATAAGTTAAGATTAACGATTTCTTGAACATTGGAATTACATAGATGATCATAATCATGTTAGGCAGCTTATATAGTACTAGATCATTGATAGAACAAGAGAGAGATAGATCAAGCTACTGCCACAAACTCGTAGTTCAGAGGTAAACTACTCCCTCTTCATCATGATCTTGGGTTGCTAATAAGGGGTGAACCCATTAAGATTTAGGATATTCCTAACCGACCCGTACTACCCAATCTCCAAGTGAGACAAGAGCCAGTAGGGTAGTGTGGATCACTGGAAAACATTTAATAAATTCATACTTTGATCACATTATCGATAAAGACTTATATTTATTCATAAATGGTTCTCTCAACTTCATAAATAAAGTCCTACCTTTCAACTTCTAATGTTTCGATAAAAAACATACATTGGATGATAAGACTACTTATGTAGTTCTTTTATCTATAAATAAATGATGAAAAACATGTTACAAAATAAATACCTCTTAGTGTTACCTATATATGATCACTTCTATATCAAGATCCTTTAATATTAAAAACAGGTAACTCTGATCGTGCGGAAAGCATGATATCAACGATCTACAAACCACCTTGATGTTATGATGAATCATGCATGTAGTTAAAAAAAAACAGGTAACTCTGAATAGTTTCTCTTGGTATGCGTATATGCGCGTCCATGGAGTATTTCATCTTGTTCCCATATATTCCCAGTTATTTATAGGGAGTGCCTAGAGATCAATCGCCCGAGACTTAATAAGTCTCAGTCGCTGACATCGGTAGCTTATTAAGCCGTGTACTACTTTAGTTTTGGTGTTCAGTTTTGTGCGTTTGCATTTTTCACTAGAAAAAAATTTATCTTTGCAACCATTTAAGACATAAGAAAAATCTTAGTAGCAATTTACGTGTAACTGGAAAAGACTCAGTTGCAACCCACATGTAAGTGGAAAATTCTTAGTTGCAACGTCGTAACTGGAAAAAATTTCAATTGCAACCCACATGTATGAGGAAATTCTTAGTTGCAACATATGCGTAACTGGAAAAATCTCAATTGCGACCCTCATGTAATTGGAAAAAAAAAATCTCAACCCACATGTAACCGAAAAAATCTCAGTTGCAACCCACATGCAACTGAAAATATGTCGTTTGCAACACACGCGCAACTGGAATGAGCGGTAAGCTCTTCCATTGGAGAGAGAAAGCGCCTTGTAAATAGGAACCGTCACCACGAGCCCACTCCGCGAGCCCACTCCACAAAGCCCACTTCGCGAGGCCTGCAAAAACAAATCAGCCCGCTTACACGTCGGGCCAACAACAACACAAACACATCAAAAATCAGAACATGAATCTACAAGCACAAAATCCGAAGGAAAACGCTGCCTTCCCCCCGGGGATCGTGCGATTATTCCTCCGCCTCCTACGCGTGACGCGTGTCCAGGCAGTTACAGTAGTGGGTCCACCTTATCTCCTTCCCGAACCATCTCCTCCACACACATCTTCTTCTTCGTCTGTTCCAGCGCGTCTGCGTCTCGCACCACCACGGCAACACGCCGTCGTTGTCCCTCCTCCTGCCTCCTCCTTGTTTCCATGCGAGCGCGCCATGGCTCCTCCTCCGTCCACCACCTCCGTGAGCGCGCCGCCCCGCTGCCGGCCTCCACCTCTGCGAGCGCGTCGTCCCCAAATCCTCCATCTTCGCGCCGCCGGCCGTTGTTGCTAGTTGCGCCGCCGACCGTTGCTGCATGTCGCGCCGCTGCTGCGAGTCGCCGCTCCCCCGCGCACATCTCGTGAAGACGGTGGCCGCCATGGACATGCTGCAGAAATGGGCGGTTGGAAGAGGCGGTTGCTGCCATCGCCGGCCGACGTTGCTGCCAGCGGGGGAGACGACTGCTACCAGTGGCGGCCGTCCTTGCTGCAAAGTGGTTCCCGAAGTTGCTACTAGCGGTGGAGGCGGTTGCTACCAACGGCGGCCGGCATCGGTACAAAGGGAGCTCGGGCTTGCTACAAGGGGTGGCGGCGTTGCTACCAGCAGTGGAGGTTGTCGCTGCCGGCGAGCGGAGGCTGTTGCTTCAAGCGGAGGCCAGCGTCGCTACAAAAGGCTACTGGCCTTGCTACGAAGGACGGTCGGACTTGCTGCAAGGGAGCTGGCGGCGTTGCTACCAGCGACCGAGGTAGTCACTGCCGGCGAGTGGAGGAGGTTGCTGCTAGCGGTGGCCAGCGTCGCTACAAAAGGCTACTGGCCTTGCTACCAAAGGTTCGTCGTGGTTGCTGCGAGCGGTCATCTACATAGCTACCATGGCTCCTTGTGGTGGTTGCGAGAGGCGGCGGCGATGCGACGAACCATCGTACGAGCGGCAGGAGGATGTACTACTAGCCCGCCCTTGCCGGAGGTGCTGCGAGTGGCAGCGGCAGTCTCGCCGGACTTCCGTCGTTTTTTTCCTGGTTGCGGGGCTCGATGCCCTTGCGAAGACGACGACCTACTTCTTTTCCTGTTTCCTTGCGGGGCATGTGGATGGTGGGGACCACCCATGTTGTGGAGCTGGAGAAGTTACTCTCTCCCGTGCATGTTCTACAGTATATCGGACGGACTCGTTTGCTGAGTTGACTCAATCGAACGGCTCGTGACCCGGGGGATCGGGGGATTTGATCCCCCGGGGACGCCTAGCACGCCCCAAATCCGAATCTCTAAGCACTCGACTTATAAACTTATTAAGTATCAGGCCCTGATATCCAGCAAATCCCTTATTTATATTCAGCAGGACTGCAGGAGTATATCCTCTCGCTTTCCCTGGTCAAAGTCCTTAGGTTGGGTCAAACATGGACCAAATCATTAACTATTTGCCTTACCAAAACAGCAGTAGCATCGGCACGACATCAGACTCTCCCTCCTCTCTCCATTTTTAGTCTTCCGAAAAATCCATTCCGTCAAACAAAGCTCTCCTCTTTCTCTCTCTCTCTCTCTCCCCCGTCCCCTCTTTCCAGTCATCGCCGGAGCAAAAGGTCCGGCCACGAATTGGAGGTAGCGAATTCGGTTTCTGGATTCTCACGACCAAGGTGATGAAATCGCCATTACGCAAGTTCCGGGGCCTCTCCCTCCCCCACCACCACAAGGAGAGGAAGGACCAGCGCCCGCCGCCAGCCAAGCTCGACGAGCTCGTCGACGCCGCCCAGGTTTCGCCGACTCCTTTTTCTGATTATTACGGATTTTTATTTTTGGGTGGGATTATGGCGCGCTGCTTAGATGTGGATACGCGCGTAAATCGGATCACGAGGCTTTGCCGATCGATGAGTTGCGATATTGCCTCTTATTTTTATTTGTATGAATTTGGTCGGTCCTCGTTGGTTCCGGTGAATTTTTCCTGCTCGTTGGCATTATGTGGGATCCAAGGGAATTAAAACTCCAGCGAGGGATACAGAGACCAACCAAACGTCTTCTTTCGTTTTTTTTCTTCTTTTATCTTTGATGAGGATGAAAACAGAACAGCAGTTCTGTGTGAATGAAATACTGGAAACCATTTAATCGCATTATTTTATTTCTATAATATGGGAAATCTGTGGGAGTCGATTGCTTTATGTGTTATTGTGGTTGTCACACGCATTTGATTTTTGTGGCTTGGCTCAGTCCCACTGGTCAAAGTCTACGGCAGGCGGCTTGGATTGGAGAAAGCTGGTATTTGGAACTGGTCTCAGAGTCAGCAATTCAAAGTCGTTAATGGAATAAATTTTTATATTTGTTAGTTATCATTGGCTGCTGGCTGTCATATTCAAGATCGATATCAAAATGCATTTTGTATTTTAGGAGAGCCGAGTCATGCCGGCATCCGTTTGAACATCAATGTAGTCATGTAGGCCAGTTTGGAGGAAAGTTATTGAAGCATTTAGTAGATGCTTGAAAGGGACTGCGGGCTTTAAGTCATGGCTAGTGTACAGTACTTTGTTGGATGAGAGTGCAGTCTTCTCTTTAATCTTTAAGAAGTCTTCTACTCCCTCTGTCCCTAATGACATGGCACACATGTACTTCGATGCTCAACTTTGACTACAAAAATTATACCATTGTATTCGTATTCGCAAAAAGTTTCTAATGGCATAACTTTTATGACACATGTCTCATGTATTATTGGTCAAATTGATGGTCAAAGTTAAATTACGCAAGGTGAGGGCGCCATGTAAGTAGGGACAGAGGGAGTTTTTCATCTATTTCGTCTTTATGATATTTTGGGCTAAGAATCACAAGTGACACTTTTGCATGTGAGGGCGAATAATGAAGGAGACAATTTTAGTATGATCAATGTAGGGTTGGTTTGTTTTTCGTGCCCATTCTATTTGCCACAAGGCTGCAACTTCCATTCGATTCGCCGATGTGGCATGTTGCTATCAAGCAGTGGATCTTATAGCAGTAGTATGATGTAATATTTTTTTTTGACTCACTTTGCCCTTGTAGCTTCAAATGTCCGTGCGACATGAGCCAAACCTTAGCTTTTTGTTCAGTGTATTCAAATGGATGCATATTGCCAAACTCCTGTCAGAATAGTTTTTTCTTTCTATTTGATATTGCAACCGTTCAGCTGTCAGTAATAAGTGCTAATGTTATCATTCTGACCGAAACACAATTTCTGTAACACACCCTTTGCCCTGATGTACTTTTGACTTATGTGAGGTTCTTATTATGCAGGAGATGGAAGAAATGAGGAATTGTTATGATAGCTTGCTGTCGGCTGCAGCTGCAACAACAAATAGTGTATATGGTATGTTCTAACATTTCCTGCAGTAAGTAATTTTCAATGGAACAGTGGTGCCCACAACATACCATTAGAGAGCGTGTGCTCGCGTAATACTTTCATAATTAGTTGTGATGAAATGTCCGCAGAGTTTGCAGAAGCTATGGAAGAAATGGGAACTTGTTTACTTGAGAAAAGCGCAATTGATTACGATGATGATGACAGTGGTGAGTCGTTTTATCTATAAGCACATATTATGTGGAAATGTGCATGGCAGCATATATTCTTAGCAGTTCTTGCAGCAAAGACCATTTCTTCATTTAAAACCAAGTCTGTTATGTTTTAGTGTTACTTTTTTTTCTTTGAAAAATTGTGAAATCCTTCATGAGAAAAATACATGTTGATACTCTATTTTCTACACATAAGTGTTCTTGTAGCTCTATGCCTATGTTTTTGTATCGAACAAGATGATAGTCTGATTTTCAGTAAGGAGGAGTGGGCGTGATTGCGCTAGGATCGAGTAGCGATACAACACTGACCGGCATGATTAAAGAGGCTACAGTAGCGAGAGCCCCTGTGTTCTTTAGTGGGGTTGATGATGTTGGTTGAGGATGTCTTTTTGTCTCTGTGTGTGATGTTCATTTGTGTTTTCATCAAACCTCCTTTCCTTCTAATAGAATGAGCAGAGCTCCTGCCATCCATGAAAGAAAGGTTTTCAATAAATACCAGGAGCAATTCTTTTTTGTGTTGTTTGTTTTGGAGGTCTACTTCCTTAGTCATAGAAATATGTGGTGTTTTTTGCTCTATTCACATGTCTTTACCTGCAGGAAGAGTACTGATGATGCTAGGAAAGGCCCAGTTTGAACTACAAAAGTTTGTGGATAGCTATGTAAGTTCCCTTTCTATCTTATTAAACTGAACTAAAATGTCCTAGAAGTCATCATAGTTGTTCCATCTTCCATGTCCTTAATGTTCTTATACTCTGACTAGTACTTTGTTGTTTTTCTAGCGTACAAATATCATAACTACAATCACAAACCCATCAGAGTCACTTCTCAAGGAGCTACAAGTTGTAGAGGTTTGAACTTTTTAACTGTGGTTCAACCGACTTCATAAATAAATTCCTACCTTTCAAATTTTGTAAGGTTATTGTTAATTTACTGTTCATATTTGTAGTTATCATCATTTCTGAAAATAAAAAAAATGCATTCAGTATTACTTAAATTTATGCGACCATGACGCACTGTCCCTTGCAGGAAATGAAAGACCAATGTGATCAGAAAAGGTACAAACTTTACCTTGAATTGTGTCATATCTATCTTATCACTCCAGTGTCTCCAAGTTCTGATCACTGCCACCTTTTATTTTGGCTTCAGAGAGGAGTATGAGACCTTGCGGGCAGCTTATAGAGAGAAAGGACGATCAAGACATTCCAAAGTTGAAACATTCTCCCCAGAACAACTGCAAGCATCCTTTCTCGAGTACCAAGAGGATGCAGCATTATTCATATTTCGCTTGAAATCATTGAAGCAAGGTCAATTCTTAAGTATTTTGACACAGGCTTCTCGCCATCATGCTGCTCAGGTACGTTAACCCTTCTTCACAGAAAGTATTGGTAAGGATTTATGCAGTTGTATATGCTATAACCATCTCACTTTGAACTTTCAGTTGAGTTTTTTCAGGAGAGGGTTAAAGTATCTAGAAGCTCTAGAACCTCATGTAAAAGCAGTTGCCGAGAAGCAGCACATTGATTATCACTTTAGTGGACTGGATGATGACACTGATAATGATGATTACAGCTCTTACCATGACAATCATAGTGATGGCAGTGAGTTGAGTTTTGACTACGGGGTAAACTTTCCTGCTTCCAGAAGTTCAATGGATGTAAGCTCTACCTTCTCCAATTGGTCCATTCAATTTTTATTTTTGTCTCATTACTCAATTTTAATCAATTGCCATTTTTAGTGTTAGATCACTGTTCAGTATCTCACCATAAAAGCACTTTCGAAAGAGTTATATATGTCTCCAGTTTTGTTTGATAGCATGGTCTATTCATTTTAGATATTTTCAGTATAAAGAGGTAACAGGTTGTCATGTGAGGTTGGCACCCTCTCCTTGGCCCGCTACCTATCACAATGTTTTGATGCTGTGACGCTGGAGAGTGGCCCACAATTGGGTAATGGGGTGAGAAGGGAGAAATGCGATGGAAAATGAGGTTTCTTATTGCTTCAGAACAAAAGATTACATCCATCCTCTCCATATAGTGCACATTTTCTAGAGTTATGACTGTTTAGACTAACAAACCAACTAAGACTTCTACTTGCTGATCACAACATCTGTCTTTTGTGATCTATGGGTTCCAACGTCCAACCCGTGAGCCGATTTAAACACCAATTCCTGGCGCTGTCCCTGGCGTGGTGTTAACATGTGAATTGCCTGTTCCTGCCAATATGGCCCATGTTCTTATAGAATTTTTATTCCATTTAATAAAACAGGAGGAATGAGGTGGGATGACACATAATTATGATCTCTTGGAAAAAAATCTCTAAACCGAAGACACATCAGTAAAACCTATGCTACTGATATTTTTTTTTAATCAAATATTAAGTGATACTCCCTTCTTCCCAAAATATAAGGCATATAAGTCTTGTTGTAAGTCAATTTTTTGAAAGTTTGACCACATTTGTAGTCGACATCTGTAATACCAGATAAATACACAATGAAAACATATTTCATGGTGTATCTACTGATATTGATTTTTTTATTGTAGATGTAGATTTTTTTCCCTACAAACTTGGTCAAACTTAATTTATTTACTTGGGATAACAGAACTAACTATTATGAAGTTGGTTTTCAAAGTGCCATTCATGGTGAGTCCAATCACAGATCCAGTTCTTGGATTTGTTCTACTTCCTGTCTTGTGGACCGTATTATGTTACCATGGGCAATTGAGCCACCCACAGTTTCGAAAAAGCCTGGGCTCGGGCTACAGATAAGCTGTGGTAACTGTAGGATCAGTTGTGGACCGTTCCAGATCATTAGTGGTGGCCTGTATGGGTTTCAAATTATGTTAGCTCAGGGGTCAGTCCCATGGAAGTGTTTCTGAGTGTAGCGAGAAATATACATTGCTTGATGCTTGATTAACCATTTTAGGAGAGGAGAGGACAGGAGCCCAAGCAAGTCTGTACTTGTGTGTATACCAGTTCAGCGCGAGTGTATCGTTTTAGCACACGAGCTTCATGGAGCTCGGTTTTCAGAACTTCGGGAAATTCAAATTTAAAGATTCAAAATATTTCAACAAACATAGCAGTGTAGTCAATGATTTATTCTATCCGTGTGTAAAATTTTCAATATGAAATACCTTGTATTCTATCATTAGCAAAAATGACAAAAATACAGATCTGAAAGCATGAACAGTGCCACTTTTGAATCTTCTAAAATTTGTCCAAATTTTTTTTTATGAGCTTAAAATACAAGGTATTTCACATGAAAAAATTGCACACTCGTAGTGTACATGGTTGACGACAACCAGGTATATTTTTTTGAATTTGTTTGAAACCTTGAAATTAAGTTTTCATTGTTTTTTTGAAAAGGACTCCAGGGAGCCTGGGCTCTAATACTCCCTCTGACCCATATTGCTTGTTGCAGATTTAGTACCACTTTATACTAAATCTGCGACAACTAATATGGGTAGGAGGGAGTAGCACTTTTCGAGTTCAGCGCATGCTATTTGGACTGGGGTCTCTGGGGGGACACATGAGTGCCGTGCAGTGATTATGAAAACACGTTGGCTAGAAGCACCAGTGTGTGGCCAACCCACTCAGGTTCAAGGTCTAGACTCCATGGGTGTGCTCATTGTCAGAGGTTATTTCTTCTAACTACACAGGTGCTAGTGCCTATTGGTCGAGTTTTGTTTAATATTCTGTGGTGACGTTCAAAAAATTAAACAATATTTTCTCTGCTATAGCTCAGTGAGTTATATTTTATTCGAAAATATGTTGCTATTATTGTCCACCGTAGCTGGTTAGAATAGCATTCCATATTTGGGGGTAAAGTGTGGTGAATTGGTGGAAGAGCAGAATCAAAGACATGAGCAGAGGAGCCAAGCGAGAGGAATGCCATTCTTCTGATCTGGTATGCTCCTTTCTAGCTAAGGTCTTGTGCTCCTATGAAGTGAATGACCCAGCCCAGCGAACCCTAAGTCCTAATGGCAGCCCAGCTCAATTCCATTTTTGGGTGGACGTATAACAGTTGCTTATCTGCATTTTTCATTTCCACATTTCATGTTTTGATTAAAGTATGTAGAACTTCCTTCTATATCTTTCTTTTCTCTTATCCTCATTCTGAACACCATTTGTTTTGTGTGTAGTTGGACCAGGCTAATATGACGAGTCCCTCGAAACCTCTGAAGGAACATGAGCAGGTAATCTTTCAACTTCTAGTCATGCTAGATGCTGCCCATTTTATTCCTTGTCAATGAGTCCATTCTCTTGCATGGCTACAAGCATTCTTTGAGTGAATATGTAGCAAGGGTAAGTGCTGCTGCATGGTATAGTTTAGGACTTTAGGTGAAGCATAAGTGGATCTTCTTCCATGTTAGCTAACTGCCTTATCCAGTATTGTATTTATGGATATGAGTGTTTTTGGGCATTGATAATTTGTTTGAAATGAAGTTCAGTTTGTAAATTCACACATTCTGGGGGATAATTCTTTCTGATATAGCAATAGCAGTGAAACTTCATAATTATCTGCATAGATCACTTGTTTGAAGGGAAGTGTTATTATCTGTTTTGGCCTACAAATTAGTACCATTGTTTTGTCAGTGGTGTGTGCCTTGACTGTGCCTTGACTGGGTACGCCCTTTATTAAATTGGTCTAATATCACTTTGATGGAGCATGTGAATCTGAATTTTCTTGCTGTATATTTTTTAAGTAATGTTGATAATTAGATTGAGATTTGCGTATGGTCCTTGCATCCTTCATTGGTTCCAGTCCTTGTTTGATGTTTGAATATTTCATACTCCCGCTCTTTGTTATTTATTATGTCGGATGACTCTATATTTTAAGCATTTCCTGAAGTTATTTGTATTTGTCATTCATCCACAGGAATCTGCCGAGCAAATAGAGACAGATTTTGCAGCTCCGCGAGTGAAACCAGAGTTTGGTACTCAATCAGCACCAATTTTTGCAGAGAATGTACTTGATCCATCTGCGAGGCTTCGAAAGTTGA
The DNA here is from genome assembly GCF_022539505.1 of Lolium rigidum. Lineage (NCBI taxonomy): Eukaryota > Viridiplantae > Streptophyta > Magnoliopsida > Poales > Poaceae > Lolium > Lolium rigidum. The sequence goes on from NC_061514.1 coordinate 153,694,344, forward strand.
ATTCTCCAATGTTCTCAAGTCCACTACAATCAAGAACAAATTATTCCTACAAACTCCCAACACCAGCTGATGATAAGAACTCCAATTCAGCAGGCACCAACAGATCACCTCATCCAGATAAACCTGAGAAATCACACATGGCAGCAAATCTGTGGCATTCCTCTCCACTGGTGAAAGATTTCAAGCCGAGCTCATTGTATAGCGGACCTGTTAAGAAGCCATCAAGTACCGAGGGGATGTCATCACCATTAGTTTATTCCTACTCAACTTCAGATTCTAAGAAAATGAAGAGGGAATCTTTTTCTGGCCCAATTCCAAGCAAAGCAGGATTAAGCAAGCCCATGTTTTCAGCTGCTGGTCATAGAGCATCGATAAACTATCCTCCTCGTGTTATGTCAACAAAATCACACGGACCAGGTTGGCAGCCATCTGTGGCTCCAAAAGTTCCTAGGATCACTTCACTCCCAATAACATCCCCCAGAATTAGTGAGCTTCATGAGCTTCCTAGGCCTCCTGCATCTGTAGATGCTGTCCGTCCTGGTTTGGTTGGATATTCTGGTCCTCTGGTGTCAAGGCGACAGATACCTAATGTACCAACCCGTGCGTCCCCACCATCACACACAGCATCACCGCTTCCGCGGCCACCTGCTGCCATGACTCGCAGTTACTCTATACCTTCAAACAGCCAAAGAACACCTATTCTAACTGCAAATAAGTTGTTGGAGTCTAGGCATAGCAGAGAGAGCAGTGAGGTTTCTTCGCCCCCGCTGACACCTATATCCTTGGCAGATGTTTCCCGCAAATCAACAGCAGAGACAACAGTAGACAACCGAAGGATAAAGGGTAAGTAGTAACTGCTCAATACTGCGTTTCCAAAAAAAAAGTGTAAATAATGATTGCATCTCTTATCTCCACCATAGATCACTTTTCCTATTTTGAAAGATCCAATCTGTCCTGAACTATATATGAAACGTTGGCTTCACAAGTTATTGTTTCTGATCATGTCGTTCTCATCTTCCCATTTTTAGGTCTCAGCTCTTTGCAATTGTTTCGTTTTTACTAGTTTTAATCATCACATTATGATTATTAATAGGGAAAGCATTTAGATCATGGTATTATTCGAATGTGGATAACATCCAATCTAACCCATTCCTTATGATTCTCTTTAAGATTAAAACATTTAGACATATTCAATCTGTACTTAGCAAATACGACAAACAATTTCTGATGCTATATCTAACCGTATTCTATCTTTTAATTGCAGAAACCTCGTGAGTGCTCACGCCCGTACCTGTTTATAGTGTAGGTAATTTTGTATGTAATTAGTTTGCACTGTAGGCTTCCTTCAACAGTCTTGGTGTTTTTTGTGAAACAGGGAGGTGAAATAAAGAGCAATATTTTACCTCAGTTCACTAATGGAAGATATTAACCGTTTTCTTGGATCTTTATTTAACAGTTACACACTTTCTACTAAATCATTCTGGGCTCGAACTTACATCAAGCATGAATTATGCTGACGTACAAATTATATACATGAAAAATGCTTTGATACTCTCTTGGCATAGTAAGGTTCTATTCGCCCTGAACCAAATTTGGGCTTTGTTGTTTCTAAATAAATAGTACACGGTAGAGCTAGATGAGCACAATATGCATGGCAAACCATGAGATTGGTTTTGCACTTACGCAACTCCTTGAAATAGGCTTTTGCGCCGCTATATTAATATAACAATCAACCGATACAACAAGCATGCTGGGGCCGTAGCACAACCAAAGCCCAAAAGAACAAAAGAGAAAGAAAAAAAGAAAATAATGCCAACACCGGCAGCTCGACATGAACAAAGATGAACAAAGATGACTTGCCACCGCTCCGCCCTTCGAAGAATTCCACCACACTCTAAGCACGCCGAAGCGCCGCATATCAGGCAACACCTTCAACAAGGAAAGCGACGATAACGTTGCTGCTGCCCGCACTAGTCCTAGGGTTTCCCCCGATACGCGGAAGGGATTGGGAAGAGGGACAACCGACGTCCTTCAGGAAGGTAGGGCGACACCCGCAGGCGTCACCGCGTTGGTGTCGGGCATGCCGACCAGGATTTCTCCCGCCCACCAAACCCACAAACCCGGACATTCGACGTGCTCCACCTAACTTGCCACCCACTAGCACACACCACCGCGGTCTTGAAGTCATCCTCGCCATCTTGATGTGGTCACCGGAGTAGGTCCTAGACGTAGAGAAGAGAGGTAGCTGGGTCGGGGGTAGCAACACCTCAACCACGTTTGGAGGGAACTTTTTTTTAGATAAAAGGGAGTCACCCCCGATTTCATTAAGGAAACCAGCGTGCTACAAAGTACCCTCATACACCTTACAAACACAACAAACACTTAGACATACTACAGACAGGGTTTTCCACAAACAACAGTTCTTAATAGGCAAAAGCAAAAGATAGAAAGTTGCGGTGCAAAACAAACTGAGACCAAGAAAGAAAAAGTCTCCATTATTGCAAACTTCCACCTCCTCCCATCAGGATCAACTATGTTGCACCAGGTTGCATCCTTTCTTTTCTTTCCCTTTGTTGCCAGTCTTCTTTTCCTCCCTTCTAATTTTATTCTTCCTACATCATCAGTCTCGGCATCCATGAAATCCAGCTTCTCCTTGACCCAAACATTTCCATTGCACTTTTCCAGCACCTTTGCACAGAATTCCAGCCGACCTTTAGCATCCTCCTTTGTAGGGATTCATTACATAGAAAACAAAAAATTTCCTACCGCGAGAACGCAATCCAAGCCAAGATGCAATCTAGAAGACGGGAGCAACGAGGGGATGATCAAGACTAACCCTTGAAGATTTCCAAAGCCTATAAGAGTAGGCTCTTATTGCTGCGGTAGACGATCACTTGCCGCTTGCAAAAGCGCGTAGAAGATCTTGATCACGGTGCCACAATCGGGCAGCACCTCCGTACTCGGTCACACGTTCGGTGTTGATGACGACGTCCTTCTCCCCGTTCCAGCGGGCAGCGAAAGTAGTAGATCCTCCTCAGAATCCCGGCAGCACGACGGCGTGGTGGCGGTGTTGATGGAGATCTCCGGCGGAGCTTCGCTAAGCATATGCGGGAGAAGTAGTGGAGGAGGGTGCTAGGGTTTGGGGAGAGGGGCGCCGGCTAGGGCACCCTTGAGGGGTGCGGCCATGGTGGTGGCTTGAGTGGCCGGCCAGCCCCTCTCTCCCCCTCTTTATATAGGTGGAAGCCCCAAGGTTTAGGTCAAAGTGTCCGAATAAGACCCCAACATAAAACCTTCCAAGTATCCAAACCTAGGGGGAGTGGGACTCCCCCCTTTCCTTGGTGGGGTGGCCGGCCACCATGCTGGGGAGTCAACTTGGGACTCCTCCTCCCTTAGGCTGGCCGGCCAAGGTGGGTGGAGTCCCTTTGGGACTCCACCTTCCATCCTTATTTCTTCCGGACTTTTCTAGAACCTTCTAGAACCTTCCGGATCATTTTAAATCACATAAAATGACATCCTATATATGAATCTTATTCTCCGGACCATTCCGGAACTCCTCGTGATGTCCGGGATCTCATCCGGGACTTCGAACAAAACTTCGAACTCCATTCCATATTTCCATATCTACTTAAACGACATCAAACTTTAAGTGTGTCACCCTACGGTTCGCGAACTATGTAGACATGGTTGAGAACTTTCTCCGACCAATAACCAATAGCGGGATCTGGAGATCCATAATGGCTCCCACATATTCAACGATGACTTTAGTGATCGAATGAACCATTCACATACGATACCAATTCCCTTTGTCACACGATATTTTACTTGTCCGAGGTTTGATCATCGGTATCACTCTATACCTTGTTCAACCTCGTCTCCTGACAAGTACTCTTTACTCGTACCGTGGTATGTGGTCTCTTATGAACTTATTCATATGCTTGCAAGATATTAGACGACATTCCACCGAGAGGGCCCAGAGTATATCTATCCGTCATCGGGATGGACAAATCCCACTGTTGATCCATATGCCTCAACTCATACTTTCCGGATACTTAATCCCACCTTTATAACCACCCATTTACGCAGTGGCGTTTGATGTAATCAAAGTACCTTTCCGGTATAAGTGATTTACATGATCTCATGGTCATAAGGACTAGGTAACTATGTATCGAAAGCTTATAGCAAATAACTTAATGACGTGATCTTATGCTATGCTTAATTGGGTGTGTCCATTATATCATTCAAATAATGACATAACCTTGTTATTAATAACATACAATGTTCATGATCATGAAACGATGATCATCTATTAATCAACAAGCTAGTTATACAAGAGGCTTACTAGGGACTCCTTGTTGTTCACATAACACACATGTATCAATGTTTCGGTTAATACAATTATAGCATGGTATGTAAACATTATCATAAACTCAAAGATATTATAATAACCATTTTATTATTGCCTCTTGGGCATATCTCCAACATCCTTCACCTGCAACAAACTTCAACAGTTAATATAGTAACAGATTTTTAGAATCACAACATAAGGTTCATCAGGCCATTTTTTCTCAAAACATGCCAAGTTCCTTGTTTTCCAAATGCTCCAAATTACAGCAGCTATTCCCTACAGCAAGGATTTTCTTTTTCTTCCCCCCAAAACCCTTCAACCAATCGGAGATGCAATGATCAGCAGATTCAAATTAGAAATTAAAACCAAAAGTGTAGCTGACCACATTCCAAATGTATCTAGCAAGGGAACATTTGAAAAAGAGATGGTTAATAGATTCATTACTTCCACATAATAGACACTTCTTCTCACATTTACCTCCCCTTTGCAACATCACATCTCTTGTTAGTATGTTTTTTTCTAGCATTATCCACAAGAAAGTCTTAATTCTAAGGGATATCTTAACTTTCCACATGAACCTACAGGGAACCACTTCATTGCATTGCTAGATACAAGGATTTAACTGAAAATTTCCCTGAATTTGTTAATTTCCAAATCAACTTGTCAGGTTCATTGTTTAAGTTAACCCTTTTCAGCAGCTTTTTAATTCATTCCATTGTTCTCTAAGTCCTCCAACCATTGCTCTTCCTACACCTGCATCAAAAACTTTCTGTACTGTAGCATTTTTGTTCATAGTAAGAATAGTCTTGGGAAGGTTTTTGCTAGACAGGAAGGACCTATCCACTGATCCTCCCAAAAGCTTGTTCTAGCTCCATTCCCAACTTGAACCCTGCAATGTTGCCAAAAGAATTTTTTAACCTCCATTAGCCCCTGCCAGAAATGTGAGTCCCCATTCTTGGTTACTGCCTGACAAAGAGTCTGTTTTTGGTGATATTTTTCCTAAGGATTTGATGCCATATTCCATCATCATTAAAAAGCTTCCATAGCCACTTAGCTAACAAAGCAATATTCATTTTCTCCATATGCCAATTAACCAAATGATATTTATTTTTATCTTCAGTTTCATCCCATAGGAAACTATTCCTAATTCTGTCCAATTTTCTTTCATACCACTTGGTATCCTATAGAAGGAGACCATGTACAAAGGAACACTAGTCAAGGATGAGTTGATCAGGGTAACTCTCCCTCCCATCACCAACATTTTTCCTTGCCAAGGTCCTAATTTATTCCTCATTTTTCCTTCAGTAGAATATCAATCAGAATTTCTCAGTCTTTTTTTGTTAATTGGTACACCTTGGTATTTCATGGGAAGCAACCCAGCCCAAATGCAGTACTATATATTTTGCAGGCCGGGTGGCGGCCACCATATGGGCTGGGCTGGGACAGTGGGTGTATGGGCTGACGAAGTTACGGCTAGCCTTTGTTTTTTTTCTGTTTCTTTTATTTTTCATTTCTGTTTCTAATATTTTTTATTTTTTTTGTTTCGGTTTCTTCTTATGATTTAAAAAATGTTTACATTAGAAAACTATTAGTTTTTTAAATGCGAAAATTTGAAAAGTGTTTAAATTAAAAAAATGTTTAGATTTTAAAATTGTTTACATTTGAAAATTGCTCAAATTTATAAAAGTTCAATTTAAAAATTGTTCAAAGTTAATAAAATTTCAAATGTGGAGTTTTTTCACATTAGAAAAAGTTTCAATTTCATAATTGTTCAAAATTAAAAAAATTGAACTTTCAAAATGCTAATACTTTAAAATTTTTAATTTTGAAAATTGTTCAGACGTAAAAAATGTTCAGATTTTACAAATTACACATTGTAAAAAATATTAACTTGTTCTCAAATTAATCAGATTTGAAAACAAATAAAAAAGAAAAAGAAAAAGGATATTAACTGTCACCGTGGCCCAACTAATAATTGCCGTTGAACAGCCGACCAGGTCGGCACAAAGGAGCCCCTGTGCGCAGGTGGCACATTGAAGGAAGATGGGCAGTTTACACAACTGGGCGAGATGCCTTTGAGCTGTGGCTTTTAAACTATGGGTTGTTGCGGAACTATTGTTCTAAAAATGTGTTATAAGCACATAACTGTTTGGCAAACTAGCTGGCGGATGTTGGTTATCTGTGATATCAAGTCTGAATTGCCCTTGGAATGCTGAGAGTTTGTCTACAGATTTATTATTTTCTACTAGTGGCATTACGTACGTATTCGAATTTCACTGGAATTTGAGCTATTCTGACTACGCAGATCATCCAATTACGTACCATACATGCAGGTCGTTTAGTTGCTTTACCTGCATACATACATGAAACAAACTATATCTAGTTTTGAAAAAAAATAGATCAATGAGACGGGTAAATTCAAATATACATTACAAGTTCTTCATATATCAAAGGCACTACCGAAATATAGTTCACACACACGAATGAAAATTGGTTTAGCTCGCCGTACTCTAACTCCATCAAAGCAAATCAAATGAAATTTTCACATTCAACAATGTCGAGTAGCGTGGGTCGCCTCGCCGGAGAATCTAACATGTCGCTTCTTTTCCGCCAAGATGTGGTGGGAGGAGGCGAGGTGTTGGGTCACGGGAAGGAGACCGGCGGTGACGACCGGGTCTTAGCTGTGGTGACCCGGCATACCACTGCATGGTGTAGTATGCAAGTCTGATATAACACCAATGAAACACCGTTCCACTAGTATTATATCACTCAGAGTGGTACAACAGAAACATATGCGGGTCCAAGGCATGTCTATAGAATTACATACAGACTCTGTTACAGAAGATCAGCACAGCCTCCTACTTTACAATGAGGTAAAACTGCAAATAAGCTCCAGGAGAACGACTCGTAGTCTAATCCTAACACGAACTCTATTTGTAGAGTATTTGACTAGCTACAGAGGCTATGAATAGATTCTAGCTAAATAGGAGCTAAGTTTAGGAAGCTAGTTCCTTTCTATTGCTAATTTAGGTTTCTCCTTGTTGGATGTGGTATCTACCTCTTCTAACAGGTTCCTGTCCCTTGAAGTAGTTGTTGACTCCTCGGTCCTCGTGTTGCACTGTAGATTCTCCTTCGGTGCCTCCATATCTAAGCAGGGGATTTAAGAGTGGGATGAGTACGAGCGTACTCAACAAGTTCATTATAGGAAAGAGGTGTTTAATGCACTAGCTACAACATTAGACCAGAAAGTCTAATACCAATGCAGGTTTTCATAACCATTTCTTCAAGAGGTTGCTTTTATTCAGAAGAACTATGTCCGTCAGCTTTCACCGGTTTACTAGAACTTCATGGAGCTCCTTTCCGGCAGCGTTCGCAGTTCCATATCCCGGAATAGGGAGTGACAGGTCACGATTCATTACACTCTGCAGAGGTGTGTTGCTTTACCCATAAGAGATCTTAACCTTGGTGCCAACCAGGTGTACATTTCTGTCCACACTTCCTATGGTGTGAGGCCCGGTATAAGGTCTAGCCAATCATGTTCCTCCGCTACCTCGAACACCCACCCTTTGTTGCATACCCCGACCCTGGGTCCTCGCCGGTCCCATTATTCCCACTCACGGGTGGACCCCGACCACGACAACAGTTTGGGACTCGTTAACCAAACTCCTTCGCCGGTAGCTGCAACCCATCATAGACCGCAATACCGTGGGGACTTAAGGCCTCCCCAGCCAACCGCTTGCACTTCGAGCGACAAGTGTCTACGGAATATGCCGTGGGGACTTAAGGCTTCCCCAACCAACCGCTTGCCCCGACAGATACAAGTGTCTACGGTAAAGCGCATCCGTTGATGAACGAGAGGTGGAAACACTTTTGACTACTCCGTCCCACTCCGGATCTTATGGTTAACACGGGTATTACGGCACAAGAATCATCGGCGACATTTGTTGTTTAATCCTAGATGGATATAAACCCGTGCAATGGAACCTCCACCATATCAACACAATCCATGGTTCCATTGCCCACCACATAGTCATATTCATAGTTATGAAAATAGTGGTTTTTGATTTTTTATGCAATAGTGATAACCATAATACTTTGCAAGTAATTTGATAGAAATACTCAAATGACATGAGCAAGTGATGAACTTGCCTTTCTTGACTGCAAGATTATGCAGTCAAGGTCTTCGATACGCAATAACTCCAAATTCTGAAATAGCATCATCGTCCGGTAAGGACGATGTTTAAGAGATTGGCAAGGATACAATGATGCATAAGTATGAGATGCAATCGCTCTAAGCGTGACCTAACCCCGATGGTTTAGGATTAGTGAGTGGTAATGATTAGTTTCGGGTGTGTTGCACTTTTAGAATGATTCTCATACAAGGTTCTTATTCAAGTGTGGTTTCATGGTATCCTAAACATGTGCTGCAAGATATCATAATAATAGCATTATTAGCACACAACAATAACATTTGGTATAATCCTAACATGTAATGACTAGTGGTTGGTTTTAATACTACATGGCATGGTTGATGATTAATTATCATATACTTTAAAAAGAATAACTTTTGAAGAACATGTTCTTTAATTAAGAACAAGTATGAATAATTAGGGTTGTGGGGTTCTATGGTTTACTTTGGTTTCCACTGCTTCTGGAGTAAGTAGTAGATGGATCACAACATGGTGGGATTCATCAGCAATTAGTCTTGATTGGTTTTACTTAAGCATGAGCAGCTTAAGCAATTATTTATACATGGTTGCTACCATGGTGGGTTCATCTTGCTGGTGATTGCTAGCTAGGGTTTATAGTAGGTCCTTATAAGCAGGGTTGATGAGAATTCCTTATTTTCTTCAAAAGAATAACTTTTGAAGAACATACTTCTTAAGTAATAAGAAGTGTATCAATTAGGGTTGAGGTTACTCACTATTTTCTTCAAAAGAATAACTTTTGAAGAACATACTTCTTAAATAATAAGAAGTATAATAATTAGGTTGGGGTTGTTTAGGTTTGCTATTGAATTTCTTAAGTAAAGATTGGTTGGTTCCTAAATAGGATGTTTGTTAATTATTTAACACTAGTAGGGTTTAGTGGATATGGGATATGATGTTAATATTAGCATGGTTGCTAATGGAGTTCATCACAATGATGTGATGCTAGTTAAGGTTAATTAAGGATGAGATCTTTGTGATAGGAACTAGGTTTGATTAAGATGAACACATGGGATGCTAATTAGTAGTGATAGGGTTCCCATATGTTATGTGGATTTGAACAAGCATTTAGTTGCTAAATATGAATCTATAATTACTAATGAAGTAACATGATCACATGTTACCAAGGGTTTATGTTTGGGAATAATTTAGGGTTCATATGAAGTAGTGGAGCTAAGGTTCCTAATTGAATTAGGGTTTTAGGGTTACACATGAAATGATGAGTTCCTAGTTTTCTACCATATGGAACTAGGTTTCTTAATCACCATATAGTTCTATGATTAATAACTTCAATTTAAAGTTGAAGTTATTAATAATTTGGGAATATAAATAATATTGAATTTGGCGTTTTATTATTTTAAATAATTAATAACTAGGTAATTATTAATTAGGGTTTAATTCTCACTAATAATGATTTAATAAATTATAAGTAAAGGAAAATTTGTTTTAATATTTTCCTAATTTGCTTACTCGTTTTTATTAATTTTAAAGGTTTTTCTTAATTATTAACTTTTAATTAAATTTGGAATTAAATTTAAAGGCTTAATTAATCAGTATTAAATAATTGAATTTTTATTAGAAATAAAAATTTCATATTATATTTTTACTAAATAGAGATTTCTTTTCTAAGAATTTTAATATCTTATTTTAATTTTTTCTGAGTTAGTATGAATTTTATATGGATTTACAAAGTTGCAGCAATTATGGAATTGAATTTAAATGAAAATGGAAATGCTAGACACACTCGGGCTAATCTACACATAGACACTGACCAGTGGGCCAGTGTCCACATCAGCCGCCACGGTGGCGTTGACCGGTCCAAATTGAGAACGTGGCCTGGGAAGGTTCTGGCCGGCGGCCAACTGCTGCCATCGACGGCGATTCGGGCTCCGCGCCGGAGGCCGAGGTGCGGGTTGGATTCGCCGCGCGATGCCGAACAAACGGGTGGTCTCGCCGCCACTTTATGGCCACCGGAGCTTGGCCGGTGACGATGTACCGCGGCGGCGGAAGTAAGGCGCATGCGGCGACGACGCTATAATGCCTAATTGAGCAAGGCGAGCACACTGGACGATCGAGTAGCTCACCAGGAGCATTATGCACGTGACGGCGTGGCCGGAGATGGCTTGGTCCGCCGGATTGGACCACCACCGGCGTCGGAGAAGACGGCCAGGCGTGGTCGCTGGCGAGAGCTTCGGCTCGATTCCTCGCGCACGAAGACCATGTCGAGGACGGCGGTCCCTATGGCATCCACGGCGAGGCTCGGGAAGGTCCCCATCGACGGTGATGGTCGGAGGCAGTGTCGACTAGGGTTTCGGCAGGGCAAGAAAATGGAGCAGAGGAGGAAGAATGCGGCCAGGGTTCGTCGTAGGGCTTTTATACTACGTTAGAATTCGATCCTCGTCACGAATTGGAGCAAGGAGAGGCTGCCAGCGAGAGGGAGAAGGGAGACACGGCGTCGCGGTGGCCTCCAGCACTCGGAGAGGATGAGGACGACCTCGTCCCTGATTTTTTTTTGTACGAAGAGGTATGGTGGGTTGGTCTGGGCCGTGTTGGGCTGGGATTTGTTGGGCTGCTGGTGGCTTTGCGTGGCCAGGTAAGTCCAGGTGAGTTTTTCCCTTCTTTTCCTTTTTCTTTTATTTATTTTCTGTTTTATTCTTTGTTTTGAATTCTGGTTTTATAATTCTGTTTTGTATTCATATTTGAATTCAATTATGCTTTCAGATGTTTATACCTTTTTTTTAATTAGGATTTAACACTAATGGTTATTGCATGATTCCATTGTCCAAGCTAATGTGTAGTGCATGATTTTACTTGTATCCTTGTGGGTTATATTTAAATTTCAATTTAGCCGTGAACTTATGTGTTCTTTGAAATTCCTGTTCCTCCTTGTGATACAACTTTCTTTTGGATTAAATTAAAGTGGATAATTGCTTCTCAAAGCATTTTAAAGATTATTATGAGGTCTTGGTTTCTTATTTGGGAGTTTGTTTCATTGGCATATTATTTTATGGGATCACCTATTGAGTATATTTTGTAAATTCTCTTATAACCCCCTTTTAAGGTGAACACTATTATTATTTTTGAAAAACCCATAATGGCTTGGTCTTGGTTACATAGGTAAGTGGTTGATCACCATACATGGTTTTAAATAAAGGTTTTAAACTAGGTTCATCTTATGCTCCATAATTAAGCATATGATTTAACTAAAGTGCAATTCTAAGGTTCTAATTATATTTACCTAATGGCACATGTTTTGGAACTTGATTGTTGTTTAGGTTTTAGTTGTGATCACCTATGTGATACACAAACTAGTTTTGAGACATAATCCTAGGTTGTAGATATGGAATGGCACTATATTGCATTGGCTAGGGTTTTAATCTCCCCTAACCAAGGTAATATGGTTAGTGGTTTAATTGTTTCTGTTCTCCCTTTAATTATTAAGGACTTGAGAATTGGTTTTATCTTATACCAATAGTTTGCTATTATAGCCTTGATCTATTGTTAAAGTAACTAAGTTGTTATAGTTCTTTTTATAGTTAACTTTGGTCATATGAATGGATGGTTTCTCACCATATTAAGTATGGAGTTTTACACTAAGGTTTTCTTAGGTTTCTTAGGTGAAGAATAAGTGGAATGTAGATGTGGTAGAATTCTACTTATGATCACCAATTGAATCACAAGTTAAGGTTGGAATATAAGCCTAGGGTTGCTTACTAGTTACCTCCCTATGATTTCATGTGGGGAATAATATCTACTAATCATATAAGTGTTAGCATTTGGATTATTCTCCTATTTCTCCAAAGCATGGTCATGGATTAGGCATAATCCACTTGTTCTTAATATCTCTACCTCAAGTTCTTAGGGTTTTATGATCATCACTCAATTTATAATGATCAAGGTTTGGCTTCCTAAGTTATTTCTCAAGAATTAGGTTTCTCACTCCCAAGATTAAGTATTGTCTTGATCAACTAAGTATAGCACTTCTAGTTTATCTTCTTGAATGGGACTACTATGGTTGTCTCTTAAGTTTATATCCCAGGAGAATGCCTGAGATAGTTCTTTCCCTCAAATCCAAGTGTTGCCTCACTAACTTGAGTGTAACACCATAGTTTGAGCTCTCTTATATAAGATTAGCTTATTCTAGGTTATGATGTACTCCTAATACTTTAGTTCAATGGTTGGCTTTTATTCTTAAGTAGATAAAACTAGAATTGATATGAATAGTCTCTCTCAATTGGGAATGTCTTGAACAATATCCCAAGATTGTGTTCTTGGGATGAGGTTTGAATACTTGGATGTATATCCAAGGTTTATCTCAAGGTTTGTTATTGCCTCTCTAATAATTATTATAGAATTCTCACCTCTCTAGGTTTGATGTGTAATAACTTGGAATGGAGAAGAATATCTATTTCTGGAGTGGATCTTCTTGTTGTAATTCCAATGTTGAAGTGGAATGAATACCATGAGGTTTCATGGTAGGATTAAGGATTAGTTTTAAGACATGGAAAGGATAGGTCAAGAATGGTTTCTCCATTTTGTTCATACTTGTTTTGTAATTGAACATATGTTCTTATGTTATGGCAAGGAATACCATGTTGTGATATTTAATAAGATCAAGTAGCTGATCCTTGATTCATATGTTCTTGTGTTGGTTTTAATTCCATTTGATCTAACCCCTTAGATCAAATTATCTCTACCCAAAACAGGTTTTAACAAAGATCACACTGAGGTTTATAGCACTTGACTTGATGAACTACTTCAATTCCACCAAGGTCAAGTGAAACTTCGAGTCTATCGTGACTAGTTTTACTTTAAAGCGCGAAAATTCCCCAGATTTTCTATGCATGAATGCAATGCACACATCTGTTTCCTCTATTTTTGTAACCCCATTACCTGGGATATTACATTAGCTAACCGTCATCGGAGGGGACGGACAAGAGGGCGGCACTAGGGTTCGTCTAACGGCGGTGGCGCTAGGTTTGCTCCATCGATTCAACGCGGAGGGGGATGAGCTAGCGTCTATATTTGGTGGTGACGGGAATGACTCAGACATAAATGCGGCGGCATTTGGGACGGAGATTTGGTGCACATGGACACTAGTGATCTCAATATTCAAACTTTTCTAAAAAATCATATTTCTGAGTTTAAAAAAAATCTAAAAATAAATCATGATATAGTTAGTAATGTATCTCACAATCTTGCAAAATTTAAATTAGAAATACTATGTATTTTGATTTTTGAGCTACACAAAAATAACAAAATTGTAGATCCGAGCATAGTGATTTCAAACCTCTAAAAAAGACAGGCTTCGTCATTTTTGTGCAACTCAAAATACAAAATATTTGAAGTTGAGATTTTACACGTTAGTGAGATATATCATTGGCTACTTTTAGAAATTATTTCATAATTTTTTGAAACCTATAAGTATAAATTTTCGAATTTCTAATATGACGAGAGCATTGATGCTCGGGAGTCAAACTGACCTTTCGTGGCATCTGGACATAATTTCGTCATATGTGGCACGAGAATATGTGTGTGAAATTTGTGCAAGGCAGAAAGCTAAAGGGAAAGCACTCACAACATGCTTTAAGCTCGTACTGCAAATAAACATCTATTTCCGCACGGGCGTATATATTGTTCTTACTTCTGTAAACCGCAATCATTTCCAGAACATGGATCATTCCTACTGTAAACCAACGATCAGTTTCCAATCAGCCAAGAATGTGTAAAAGAGCTAGCAGGCTCTTGACCGCGGGTGACGACGATGAAGCTTGCAACCAGCCAAACCACTCCTGTCCAAACTATCCTGCAGGGCTAGAGAGTAGAGATATAATTTACTCGTGTTCCATTTTAGTAACATTCAGAGGAGAAACTGGAGTCAGTCATTTTCCAGTTTGCGATTTGGGATAGATAGGCATCCATTATTTCTGAACGCGCTCAGAAATGACAGAGTCAACACACGACTCGAAATGAAAAGTTGACCGCGGTAACATTTTCTTTTTCTTTTGGAAGGAAACTGCAGTGACATTGTTTTTGAATGGAAACCGCGGTAACTTCAGCCCAGCTCTTTATATACCGCGTAGCTCAATGACCAGTCTCCCTCAAGCCAGCGAGGTAGCTAGCCGCCTCTCCAGGAAGAATGGCCGCTCGCCGTCCCGTCGCCGACTACCTGAGCGCCGAGGATAAGGCCGGCGCCGACCCCGACTACCTCTTCTTCCTGAGCCACTTCTACGATGACGGCGAGGGTGGGAGACTCGAGCTTCCGGCCGCCGACGGCGTCTCTCCCCCGACCGTCATCTTGTACGGGCGAGAGCTGCCCGTCGCTGACCCCGCTGCCGGCGCTGGCATCGCCGAGGGGGCTGCCGGCGAGGACGAGCCGGAGTCGTCTGTGGTGATCGACCCGCCATCTCCCACGCCCACGCTAGCGAGCAAGAAAATCCCGGACGAGGTCTGCGCTCTAGTTAGCCATCATTTACCTCCTTCCCGAATACATACCCAAACAAGGAGGCGGAGGCTGCTGGAGCTTGGGTAAATGATGGCTAACTAGAGGCGGAGGCTGCTGGAGCTTGGGAGGTGGCTTGAGAAATGTCGCTTACAGAATACATACCCAAACAAGGTGTTAGTCGTGTCTCATGTCTCGAATCCGTGAGTCCCTCGAGTTTCTGTTATTGCTAGTTTGTGTGAGTTTCTATGAGGGGAAATTCGGATGTCTCGAATTCATTGTTATATGCAATTGAAGCAAGTTGTCGGTAATGGAAAATATGCAGATCATGAGACATCTTCATTTGGTGTTCCTTGACTACAAGATGTGTGTAAATTTGTGAGTAAATTTACAGAAATAAAAACATAAAAGACTACTGCAGAAGAGACTAGGAGGCCTTGATCCCCAGTTGGTTTTGTTGGCGCATTTTGCTTTTACCAGCTTCAACTGGAATGAGTGGCAACTTGCTATTTTTTTTGACAGTTCGGAATGAAGAGAAATTTAATATGGTAGTGCCAAACTGCCAACAGAGTGGTTATGGGTTTAATTTGTATGCTCTAAACAGTAGTATCAATTTTGTTACTACGCCATTTCATTCCCAAAATTATAGAGGTGATCATATATATACTAGTATTATTTAAGCTAATGACTTCCCTTGAACTTTATCATGGTTTGCGTATTAATTTTTTGAACTTATGTGGTGAAGTTGATCCTGTTATCAGTTATAAGATTTTATTTATACTGTCAAAACTAGGCGTCTGAAGTATTCAGATTTGATCCCTTTTTCTTGAGTTTTAAAATTTGAGTGCACGGGAAGGAGGTAAATGATGGCTAACTAGAGGCGGAGGCTGCTGGAGCTTGGGAGGTGGCTTGAGAAATGTCGCTTACAGAATACATACCCAAACAAGGTGTTGCTCTCTTTCCTTAGTTTGTATCTTTTGTTTCGAGCAATCAAGTCTTTCCAAGGAAAACTATTATTAGTGTATCATTATTTTGGTTGTTGATATTTTCTGGTTTTCTGGGCACAGGGAGTATTGCAATATGGCAAAAAAGGGCCAATTCAGCCACACTTGCAGTTTGCTACAGAATTCTTGAGTGTTCAGAACCAATAATTATCGAGGCACATAGCATCTTCCCATGTATATGTATGATAATTAATTCTGACACCTGGTATCATGCAAGATGCAAATGCAAATTCTTGAATGTTTTATGTAACATAGAACATGGACCTCCTTCTACTGCAAGCTTGGTTCTACAGATTTGCTAACATGGATACCTTGCTGTCAGGTACAAATAGGTTTACTGATATTATGCTAATAACACATCCTTAGGTGTGTGTGCTTTACCTTGAAATTATTTTGTAGGCAAATCAACCAACGATGTTATAACCATAGGTAGCCACAAAAACCAACGATGTTACAACCATAGGTAGCCACAACCAACAATGCTATTTTTTCACAAGCCAGTACATGTTCTGATTCACTACCCTGAAATGAATCTTATGGAAATGTGTGATAGTTGTTCTATGCTTTGTGGTTAATTAGCCCAGGAGAGGAATTCCTAAAGCAATCAATTCTTTAAGATCAAGATGAAGGTACATGCTTGAAAGATCGCAAAATATAGTTAGCAGAAACAAATTTATGATAATGTAGGACTAGAAGTTCCATTTTATTTTCTGCATTGCCATTTGAGTTCACATAACTTGAGTTCTTTTCCCGCTAAAGTACCTACTTGTAATAACGTTATCTCGAAAGTGCAAGGGTGTTACTTTTTGCGTGCTGTGGGTTAAGTTTTTTGCCTGATAAAAGTACTAATAAGACTCACATTATTATTATTCTGCTTGCACGTTGCAGTATATAGGGTGACACGCAGGAAAGATGCATGAAAGTTGGTTCAGCATGAACTTTAGTTCAGTATACTAAATGCCGTAAACATGCCATGAATGAGATCAATGGGTTGTATTGCTCTTCTAGGCCCATGATAATTGGCTCTGCAACTGCCACAAAATCTTCAAGTTCATGTTCAGTTAATAAGTTACTCGGTCACTATATACTCAATACTCAATATAATTATAGGTCCATTTGTATACATGTTCTTTGAATTGCATCTATTCCTTATGCTATTCATGTTTTCTTTTGACGTAGTATGCAAATTAAATTCACCTATGATTCTCTATATGTCCATACACAAATATAGGATTCTAGATGCCGTATTACTTCTGGGGTGAGATTCAGATCATTTTTAACCATTCATAAGTTTTTCAAGTTAAACTTCTTTTAGATAGTTATCTACTTTTTAGCTCTGTTTGTCACTTTGTGGTGGGCTCATAGGTGAATTCATGCAAGCTGCTGTCCTGAGTCCTGATGCATAGCTTGCTTCATATTGAGCAGCTTCCGGTGCTAGGTGTTGATCAAATGAACATGAGCTGGCTGCTGGCATATGATTTTTTTTTGCGTCTGGCGTTATTGTGTGAATTGTGCAACCTCATATGTATGAACACCAATGACTGCCGGCGTCCATATCTTGAGCAAGTTCGCTGGCATCCAATGAACTAGCAGCCATGTGGCTTAACTCACATCAGATAAAAGTGGTGAAATCAATCAAGGCCAAATGGAAGTTGCACCTTGATGATGAGGTGTATTTGCAGGTGAGGCGATACAATCTGGCTAATGAGGTCTTCCTTGATGACTGTCTGTCAATTGCCTTCTTTGCGTCTGATTTGTAAGTTGGTAGTTGTTCATTTTGCAATTTGGACCGTGGTCAACTACAGTTATTTTTTGTAGATTTGTTTCAAGAATCTGTGTTTACTGTCGTCGTGCTTGTTCTGTAATTATTGACAATCTGGTATGAACATTTTAGTATGATTACCCATCCCATGTTAACCCAATTCGACCCAAAACAATCTCATTGGTTTCAATATGATAGTTCTCTTATTACACATGTCCCCAGAGACCACACAAATCACGCTGCCCACCATTTTGCAATTACCTACTCTCCTAAACTTAACTGTCGGCACAGTGTCAAAACCAGATTAAACCACCAACCGTTGCTACAGCTGCGCTGTGCAGCGTTAGGTACCTTAACTTGCACCGGGCATTGTCACTGCTACTAATTTTATACTGGATGAACATTGAACAGCTTCAGAACTGATAGCATCAGCTTCTGCCAGCACACCGGCTGAACCCTTTTTTTTTTACTGAGCGCAGAGAGAAAAGAGGTGTTTGACAGAGAGATGCACCAGTTCAGCTATTTCTGCCCCAAAAATCGACAGGTAGTGTAGTAGGTATAAACCATAATCTCTGTCACTGTTTCTGAAGCCACCCAAAAGCATAATTGCATGCTACTTCTTCGCTTAAATGGCCTGTATATTTAACTATATGAGAAAAAAAATATGGCAGGGAGACATTCGATGCCAAATTCAGTCATGTGTACAGATAGAACCAAAAGAACCAGAACCTATCTATGCTAATTGCCCGCCAAATTAGTTGTAGAGATCATCCTCATTGGCTGCCGCCGAGGTGTCGAAGGCATTGGGAGAAGCTTCTGCCGCTTGTGCCTGCGCCGGGAAGCGGAACTCGGTGCCGAAGCCCCTGGACTGCTGCAGCGTTTGAGCAAAGGACTGGTACTTCCTGATGTTGCCGTCGCTGACGCTCCTCCTCGCGTACTTCATCGACTCCTCGAAGTGAGCCGCCTTGATCTCAGCCACTTCATCTTCCTGCTCGCCGTCCACCTCCATGCCTGACCTCTGCCTCTCGATGTCCTTCTCAATGTCTTCCCTGATTGCATACTTGCACGCCCTCTGGCAAATCTCGGTGATGTCGGCGCCACTGAAACCTGCAGTGAACCTCGCGAGCGCGCCGAGGTCGACGTCCTTGGCCACGGGAGACTTCCTGAGGCAGGCCTTGAAGATCTGGTGCCGCGAGGCCTCGTCCGGCAACGGGATGTAGATGAGCTGATCGAGGCGGCCGGGACGAAGCAGCGCCGAGTCGATGATGTCCGGCCTGTTAGTGGCGCCGATGATGAACACCGTCTTCTTGGCGTTCATGCCGTCCATCTCGGTCAGCAGCTGGTTCAGGACCCTGTCCGCCGCGCCGCCGGCGTCTCCCACGCTGCCACCGCGCTGCATCGCGATCGAGTCGAGCTCGTCGAAGAAGAGCACGCATGGCGCTGACTGCCTAGCCTTGTCGAATATCTCACGAACGTTGGCCTCGCTCTCGCCAAACCACATGGTGAGCAGCTCGGGGCCCTTAATACTGATGAAGTTGGCCTGACACTCGTTGGCGATCGCCTTGGCCAGCAATGTCTTGCCGCAGCCTGGTGGCCCGTAGAAGAGGACGCCCTTGGAAGGCGACATGCCAAACTTCTCAAACTTCTCGGGGTGCTCTACCGGGTACTGCACAGTCTCCTGCAGCTCCCTCTTGACGCCGTCGAGGCCGCCGACATCGCTCCAGCTAACGTTGGGTACCTCAATGACGGTCTCACGAAGCGCCGAAGGATTCGTGCCGACTAGAGCCGTCTTGAGGTGGTCGTTGGTGATGGCCATGGAGTTCAAGATCTCAGCGTCGATTGTGTCATCCTCGAGGTCTATCACATCCATCTTCTCCCTGATGCACTGGAGCGCCGCCTCGGTGCAGAGCGCGGCCAAGTCGGCACCAACATAGCCGTGCGTGTCCTTGGCCACCAGTTCCAGGTTGACGTCCTCCGAGAGCTTCATATTTTTGGTGTGGATGCGCAGAACCTCAAGGCGCCCGACCTCGTCCGGCACGCCAATGTCGATCTCGCGGTCGAACCTGCCGAAGCGCCTCAGGGCAGGGTCGATGCTGTTTGGGCGATTCGTGGCACCCATCACGATGACGTGCGCTCGCGCCTTCATGCCGTCCATGAGCGTCAGCAGCTGGGACACGATGCGCCTCTCCACCTCGCCGTGTGTCTTGTCCCTCTTTGGAGCAATGGAGTCGATCTCATCAATGAAGATGATGGACGGCGCGTTCTTCTCGGCCTCCTCAAACGCCTTTCTCAAGTTGCTCTCGCTCTCACCAGCCATCTTGGACATGATATCGGGGCCATTGATGCAGAAGAAGAAGGCCCCCGTCTCGTTTGCCACGGCACGAGCGATCAACGTCTTGCCGGAGCCGGGAGGGCCGTACAAGAGGATGCCCTTGGGAGGCTTCACGCCGAGGCACTTGAAAACCTGCGGATGCCTGAGCGGCAGCTCGACCAGCTCCCTGATCTGGTCCATCTGCTTGCGCATGCCGCCCACGTCGTCATAGCCGACGTCGTCAAGCCTCTCCTCGTCCTCCCTCTTCACCGGCTCGCCGTCGCAGAAGATCTCCGTGTCCGCTGCCATAATGCAGTAGTTGAGCGGAGGGTCGATCTCGATGACCTTGAACTCGACGCTCCGCATGCCACCACGCACGAGGAAGAGGTCACCCTTGTGCACCGGACGGTAGGCATCCGCGAAGTAGGGCTTGAGGTAGGCCTCGAATAGGTTGCCCGTGATGCCCTCGATGGTGTCGTCGACGGGGAGGATGTGCACGCGTGTGCCATACTTGGCGTCGGGGCAGAGATGCACGGACACGACGTCGGCGATGCGCACCCTGAGGTTGGAACGGACCACCCTGTTGATCTTGAGCTTGTGCTCCTCGCAGGTGTCGTCGGGGACGACGATGCAGACGGTGGTGCGGCGACGCTTGCCCTTGAGCAGCACGACGTCACCCTTGAAGATGGAGAGATCCTCCATGGTGGCCGGGTGGAGGTTGCAGATGGAGTTGTCGTCTGTGGTAGCCTCCTCCACCACCAGCCGGTTCGCTGCCTTCTTCGACGACGAGGCGATCGCCATCGTGCTCAACTGATCTTTCGTCCTTGGATTCGATTGGCTCGATTCGAAGTTTCGAACGAACGTGTGGGTTGTGATGAAACGATGATTGTGGTCTGGTGTGGAGGAAGGCCTCCGTTTTAAAGCATCGAGCGTGGCCGTCTCGTCCTGGAAGTCGAGTCCGACAGGGTAGCCCCGTTCGTTCGCGACTAGCCCGAATTCGGAAAAGGGTTCGTGTCTTTTTCGGTGTGCGGTGTTTTTTTTTTCCTTTTTAGCAGAACGGTGTCCGGTGCTAAGTAGGCTTGGCAAACAAATAAACAAGAGAAAATGTGGGCTTACAGCCCAACACAATAGATCAGAGGGTCAGCAATTAATCCCCGTGCTAGCCCATGTAAGCCCAACGAAGAAACACAAAAGCCTAGCCCTTCCAAAATGTCAAAAAAAATTGAACTTTTTTTCCGGGTGTACATCTAGATTCTAGACATACTATACTGTTCACTCTCAAAAAGTTTGTGGAAAAATAACATTTTATGTGGGCTACGTTAAACAAAATGTTACGTGAAAAGTTTTTTTGGATCAGCGTAAATTGTTTTTTTACACAGCACATAAATGATGTCATTTCTTTGCGAAACTTAATGTGTAAACATAGAAATTAAGATGTACAGCCAGATTTTTTTCGGAATTTTTGAATATTTTAAAATATATTTTTAGGACAATTGGTGCATCTGCACCTATGAGCCAAAGATGATTTCCTACAATGTCCTTACTATGTACAAATTTAGTCTGTCACAAAGCTGGAGAATTGACCCGATGGTGTCAACACTACTTTTAATGGCGTCATCTTCAAAATAAAAAGTGTTTGTTGCGGAGTCACCGAGACAAAACAACACTACATGTACATATTATTTAGTAGCTAGATTGCTTTTGTATGCAATTTATATGTTTAATAGTAAAAATCAGTATAGAGCCCAGGTTGAAGAAGGATAAAATTGCTAGTTTGATTCACCCACTACCCAGAATGAGAAATTATAACAACTCATCATGTCCTTCGGGTACATCATAATGATTGTATTCGTCTTCCTAATGCAATCTCCTTGGTACCAAATAATAATATCATCTAAAAGTTATGCATTCGGGCGGTGGAAAAATATATGATTGAGTGAGTCATAAAAACACTTACCGGTAATTTAAATCAATATATATTTTTTTTATATAAATGATTGGTTTAAATGCACCTTAAATATTTTGTATTGTAACATTCATCATATATTCTACGAGCATTGACAATTTTTTAATAATTATATAAAGGGCCACCAATTATAATTTTGCTCCGGGCCTCGAAAATCCTAGGACTGGTCATGTACAACAACACATACAAATGAATGGCATGTAAGTTGGGAAGAACTGAGATGGGTTGAGTTTTCTCATGCTATGTGTGCAAATCTTAAAAAGAAAACCTGTGCCGTGTGATTGGTTCCAAGTGGTCAGATCGCGAGCTCCATCTCACACCGTCTTCTCACTCGCACAGGAGTTGTCTCCATCTAAATCTTGCGCATTCTTCAGACCGAACGCCTGCACGGCACGGCGAATGTTTTTATACACGATCAAGTGAGGCCACACCGAGTTGCGTTCTCGTCGATGCCCTTTTTGCAAGGATAGATCCTCGACAAATTAAAACTTGCATAACAACCTCTTATTATGGGTTCTTAATATCCTAGTCAGCATTTGGAGAGTTTTCATGTTCGACTCACGCATGAGCGAAATGGGTGCACAGTTGGCCCGGGCGATAAGACAGACTACGCCGCGCTTGAGTGCAGTTCAGCCATCTGCATCTGCATCTGAACCTGAAGTGTAAATAGACAACCTCCTTGCAAAACATAAAAGTGAAGATGCTACTACAAGTATTTACACGTTTTCTCCATTCATCCATTTTTCAATGGAAGCCTGCAAATCTGAAAATGGAAGCATGTGCCATGCCACTTGGTTCCCAATGGTCAGATCATCAGCTCATCTCCTTGATTGACGAACTTTTGATCGAAATAGTGGATTTTCCTTGCATGTTTTTTTCTTGCGTGTGTATGATCAGATTAGTTGATCTTCCTCATTATCAGATTGAAATGTCGTGTGGTGACATTGAGTTGATTTGTGGAGACAAACCCAGGATTCTGATTTCTCGCCTTCTCTGTGACGGGCTGGCAGTTGGCCTTCCGCCGCTCTATTGGTCGTGAAGAGCTGGCCCAGTGAGATCTGTTATTGCATGAAATTGAAGGTATCAACCCCCATCGTGAAATTGGGCTCGGTTTCCTGGGCCCTTGAGCCCCTCTAGGTAATTTTTGGTGTCCTCACTTTACAGAAAGATTTTTTTTCAAGGGGACAAATCGCGCCATGCTCTAGTTCTTTAGCAAGCCAAAGATACCTCTAAAACTTACTCTAAGAAAATACTTTGAAGCTTGCCAGAGGTAGGCTTCTTATCAGTGAACAAATCAACAAGACAGTTCCTCATAGAGAAAATTGGCCTTCTAGGGAGCCAATGAACAAATCAACATATCGGGGTTCGATTTGATACTTCCTCGTTCTGATTTACACGACGCCCACACATTGCGAAGTCCGAGTTTGATCAATAATTTGATCAACGAAAAGCGGTATAGCAAAAAATAAAGTATAATGTTTGACTTGTATTTGAACAAATTTACCACTGCGGTATAAATTTTATGACACATAACTCATATGCTCTTGAGTCTTGATCTTATTGATGGTGAAACTCAAATGAAGAAATACGAGGGCCCTATGCAAACTGGGATGGGGGACTATAAGTTGTTTTCTATTCCTTACCGTCAACATTTCTTTCCAGTAGTAGTTTTTTTTTTCCGTTTTCGAAGTGTGCCAGTAGTAATTTATTTTCACTTAACTATTTTATGCTTCACCTGTAATCTTTTATTTGTCCTGCAGAACCAATTCTACTCCAACGATTATTTCTTCGGATTGTCTCTGCTTAACTGTGTTGCAAACTTACTTAACAACCTCTTATATGTGGGTTCTTATATGGTCGTCAGCATCTGGAGAGTTTTCATGTTCGACTCACGGTGGTGCGAAATTGATGTACAGTTCGCGCGGGCAACACACAGACCAGGGGGTGTAGTTTTGATAAATCTGAGACAATCTTCGTGGGACGAAGGAGTACACAATTTATTTGCAAAACATAAAACTGAAGATGCTACTACAAGTATTTACAAGTTTTCTCCATTCATCCATTTTTTCAGCAAGAAGATATGTACAAGATGAGTATTTACAGAGAATATAGAACAAACCCAATTCCAGTATACCCAACCTAAGCTAGTTGCTATGATGCTGTCCTTACTGAGCTGATCTACCAATTTCTTTTCTGAGCTAGCTTGTACCACTACTCTGTCTGCAATGAACTATCTACACCCAGACTAGCTTGATCATCGTCATCATCTTCTCCCGTGACAGGGAGGACTGGACTAATATTTACACTGAAATCTGTATCCTATATATGACATGATCTCCTAGTAGAGCTTGATGAGGCCGAAGCTCTGGAAGGGGCGGTAGAATTTGAAGAGGTTCCCGAAGAGGAACGCCGTCGATCCAGCGGCAACGTCGGAGGAGGATCCGCCGTCGTCGACGAACGGGTTGTTCTTCACCCTTAGCGTGGCCTCGCCGATCTGCGCGCGGATGGTCTCGATCGTCTTGGGCTCCACGGGGTGGCCCTGCGGGTCCGACAGGTAGAAGGTGTCGACGGCCTCGCCTCCCTCCGACGATATCTCGGCGCGCCGGATGGTGAGCCCGTTCTCCCGGAAGATGCGGGTGATGTCGGAGAGCAGCCCGGCGCGGTCGTCGGTGCGGACCTCCAGCTCCAGCCCGTCGGCGGTGCGGCGCTCCACGGCGGCCTCGAGGCACTCGACGACGCGCCGGCGCTCGGCGTCGGAGCTGACCGGGTGGCCGTCGAGGTGGCGGATGTAGTACTCCTGGTAGGCGCCGTCGCCGTGCTCGGTGCTGACGGTGCCGTGGTGCACGACGTACCCCATGTCGGTGATGGTGCAGACGGTGTCGAACAGCAGCTTGGGCCGGTCCCGGCACCGGACCACCACGACGGTGTAGCCGCGCTCGGCGCAGTGCGTCACGGAGACCTCCGTCCGCGGGTCCGGCCGCCCGGCCCCGGCGGCGCTGTAGTCCCGGTCCTCGAACATCATCTGGTGCAGGCGGCGCTCCTTGTGCGTCAGGCTCGCCGCGGCCTCCGCGGCGCGCACGCCGTGCTGCCCGCGCAGCAGGTTGCCGAGCCGCCCGCTGATGTCGGCGATGCGGGCGTGGTCCACGATGGCGCCGCCGCCCGAGGGCTTGCTGGCCGCGTCCGTGACCTGCACGACGGCAGCCACCCGCGTGTTGTGCGTCCACAGCTCGGCGCTCCGGACCGCGCACTTCATGCCGGCGAGCACCGCGCACACCTCGGAGAGCAGGCCCGGGCGGTCGGTGCCCGTGAGCTCGATGGACGTGTACTCCTCCGACGGCACGATGCCCACCGTGTTGCGCACCTCCGGGTAGTAGCAGTCCTCCGCCTCCAGCGTCTGCAGCCATGAATTCGATCCTCAAAAACTCGTTCTTGATACAGTACTAGAATTCAACCACCGGCCATTAATCAATCGAGTAATAACAACAAGCGAAGTTACCGTTTGGATGTAGGAGATGGTTGGTTTGTCAAGGATCTTTCGCCCATCACGGTCAGTGACATTAAACACTGCAGATATCAAGGGGAAACCGAAATTTGTCAGAATCCGTGGAGATTGATGGGTAAAGAATTCATAAGGTCACGGCGATTAGGTGCACTCACCATCCATGAACCAGTTTCCGTCGGAGGAGAAGTAGGCCTTGCGGATGACGAGGTTGAGGTCGGCGATGACCTGGACGACGGCGAGGAGCGTGCCGTGGCTGTTGACGCTGTCCACCCTGATGACCGTCGCGTCGTCGGTGGCATCGTTGTCGATCACAACCCTGCAAGCAATCCACAGAACATCAGGCCGGGGCAGAGCAAAGGATGGAACAGGGGATTTCCAAAGCCTAGAGCAGATGCAAAAATCATTTTGGTTCCTCTGGTGATTTGCGGAGGAAAAGACACCAACAAATGGAATCCAGAATCAAAATTGATTTCAAGAAACAGAACTTCACAAACCAAAGAAAAAAAAGAGAGAGCAAATCGATTGCTCACCTCGGCGGGTTCATTCCCCGGACGAGCTTGGCGTACTCGTCGTGGTCGTCAGCGCTACCCATGGCTGACCCAAGCTCACTTGCATCAACAGCTTCACTCGATCGGCACGAACAGAGAGTCAGTCAGGCCGCAGGGAAGAAGAGACGTGGAAGCAGCTAGAGAGAGAGAGAGAGCTTGTGTGTGATAAGCTGGGGTGAGCCCGGACAGACAACCGGCGGAAAGCCTCTCTACTCCGGTGGCTTTTATGTGAGGCGGCGAGCAAGGATGCGCGCGTGCCGATGGCGATGGATTCAGTTGGGTCTATAATTGGGCAGGGGGATACACATGTCGGGATGGTGAATCACAGTTAAACCGGCAGGTGATTAATTGGTAATCAGAAATATCCCAATTGTGGGTGATATTGCGAGGAGCGTTTCTTTCCCCGGACTTGTCAACTTTTATGCTTTTTTCCTTTTCCTTTTGTGAAGTTGTCCCTTATCCTGATTTCGACTAAATGATAGTAGTAATATTAGCAAGTAGTGAGAGCTGCTTTGGCTGCGCACGATAATAACATGTAGTACAATGCTACGGCGGCTTTGCCTGTTGCCAAACTTTGGGAAATGATGAGAGGAACAAATGGGAAGTTTACAATAAAAATGGCAATGCAAACTTGAATTCTAAGTCGAACGACATATTATTTTGGATCATAGATTGCAGGACGAGTGAAATTCTCCAAAACTTGTACTCCCTCCGCCCTATAAAAGATGTCTTAAATTTGTCTAACTTTAAGATTGCTTTTATGGCATGGAGGGATTATGAAATTTCTTCGATCTGAAAGAAACCCTAAAATTGTGCTTGGGAGGACTCAATGGCAAAACCTCACCGAATTTCAAAAAACTATGTATGTTTGTGTATGTTATGAGAGTAAACTGCGCGAATAGCACTCAATTCTAGTTGTCGAGCTTCACGATGCACGCGTAGAAACCCCATCTCGACTAGACCATGAGTTTGCTTACTTCCAAATCTACCTTTCCTCCCTCCACAAACCCTAACCTCTTGCACGTGCACACATTGATTTCCATTTGTTTTATTATGTATAACGGTTTCTTGATCATTACATGTAACGGTATTTTAACAATTCTCATCACTAGCCGCAGCCGGCTTTGGTGATCACACATGTGCTTTAACAAGATATGTAATAAAGGCGCATGGAACGATAACCGTCTACTCACTAGTAATGTTTTTTAGATTGTTGCGAATTGCATTAATCCAACTATTATTTTCAATTTTATCATTAGCTTAGCAAAATTTACCCTGCTTCCATGACTTCTTTTTTATACATCAGTTTATTAACGAGAATGCCACTACAATTATTGTGTATTCGAGAAATGCCACTAAAATTTCCATCTTTCGAACAATGCCACATTAATTCTCAAGATTCTTTGAAAAACGTCAAGTCTCATCCTTCCAAAAATGCCACTGCAATGGCATATTTCGAAAGATGAAAATTGTAGTGGGCTAGTGGCATTTCTCAAATGCAAAATAATTGCAGTGGCATATATCTTATTAATCTGAAGAAAAAATATTGAAACAACACAACTTAGTAAATAACAAGGTTGTTGCTTCAATTGTACTCATAACGAATGTTTTTGGGATACTTTAATTATGATTCTTCCTCTATCAATTTGAATACAGTGATGTTGCTACACAGATAAAAGAACTCATGAAATTTGGCTTCTTAATAATGTCATGTAAGACGCCCAACAACGAAGAACATGAGGTATCGTGTTTTATTATTAGCTAGTCCAATGCATTGCAGAGTGAGAAATAAAGAATGCAAATAACATGTTCTGTAGAAATCAAAGCATGTCATGGAAAATTATAAGTTAAAAACAAAACTATCCTTGATTCGCCATCACCATGGTAAGCATTGAAAATCCAGCATAAAATTAAAAATTCCTTAGTGGAAGTTGCAAAATTTTAATAAGTTAGGCCGCTGGCTGCCCAAACACCCTACGCATGGAATTATACAAAAGTAAATTGCTCGAAAAGTAGACTGATGAAAGTAAATAAACAACGCAAGGGATTCATAATGTCTAGGCGTATAGTTCCAAAAAAAGTTTAATAGTTGGAACAATCATATGTCTTTGTTGGAAAGTTTTGGATGCCAAGTCCTTAGACCACACATGCCTCAGATTTTCTTCGGCAAAGACACGCATTAATGCCCAAATACTATAGGTAAATTTTCACAAAAAAATGGGGATCTCTTGGCCTTCACAGACTTCTTAGGTTCTCCAAAAGATCTCGGAGACGCCTAGGCAAATGGTCTTTATAGGAACTGCACACCCTCCAAAAGTAACTAGCACTTGTCCTTGCCTTGGTGGAATACCCTTGCTTTTGTGTTCAAAATTGGTCTCATATCTACTCTCAAACTCACTGAAAAAATATCAAAAGCTATGGCTAGACTAGAGCATGCAAAGTGTGCAAAAGATGGGTTAACCGTCAACTCGAGTAATGTTTTTAAGATTTTTGTGGACTGTATTCAGCATATATACCTATTTGTTTTCTATTTTATCATTTTCTCACCAAAATATTTACTCTACTTCCTTGACTAGTTTTTCTACATCAAATTGTAAAGAAACACTATCAACACAAACAAAATTTAGTAACTCACTAGGTTGTTGCGACATTTGTATTTATAACTGAATTTTACATGATCTTTCAAATATTATTCTTTCTCTTATCAATTTCAATACAATGGCGTTGCTACAATGATCAAAATGTAATGGCATTTGGCAGCTCGATAATGTCATTTAATCACATAAGAATAAAGATCATGTAACATCGTGTTATTAAATTAATTAGTTTGTACAATACATTGTAGACTGAGAAATTAAGAAGGTGATGAACATTTTTCATAGAAACTGAAGCATGTCATCTATAGTGTAAGTTAGAAAAAATACAACTAGTTGTGATCCATCATGGCCCATGGTTAACATTAATAAGTTGAGTATAAATATTGAATAGGCACTAAATTTTTCTCGGCGGAAGTTGCCCAAGTTTAAGAATTTGGACCATTAGATCCGTAAATACCCTACACATGAATTATACAAAACATTTATTTTAAATAGACTCCACCAAGTAAAGAGGTAGTGCAAGGGAATCATAAATGTAAGGAGTAGTTCCCGACGTTCGTATTGCTAGAGCGATCATATGTCCTTATTGGAAAGTTTTCGAGACCAAGTCCAGAGACCATCAACGTCACGAAAACCCAAAGATACCTATATTTGCTTCAGGAAGGACACACATGCCATGTCCAATCACTATTGATATATTTTCACACCAAGTAGACATCTTCTTCCCTTCACAAATTTCTTGAATTCTCCATTAGATCTTGGAGACTCCTATACACCTAGTCTATATAGGAAGTGCACACTCTGAAAAATAACAAGAATTTGGCCTTGACTTGGTGAAAAATCTCATTTTGGTTCTCAAAACCTATCAACTCTTCTCTACCCTTAAAATCACCGAAGATATATCATTAGGTATGTTAATTATATATATATCATGTAATGTGTGGAACATTTATGAAAAATAACGTAGAAGCATTCTTGTCAACAAAGGGTAGAGATACTTATATGTTGACCTTCAAATTTGACATTACAATGCAATTTAAAAAGCTTGATGTCACCAACCAAGATCAGTAAGAGAGATTGAAACTTATAAAAGTGCAACCTTTTGAACAGATTATACGGATCACCATATTATCATCCAAATAAAAAATATACAAAACCACGAGAATTCACCCTTGCATGGATATCTTGAAAACCACTTGGTATCTCCAAACAAGGTACAATGTTTGACCTTTCACTTATTAGGTACAAATATAAGAAAAAGGCACCGTTAGTCACAATCCGGAGGATCCAGACTATAGTGGTAGGATTTTCAAATAAAAAAATCCTGTCAACAAAGGATCACTCGGTGGGTCCAAAATAAACATTATTATCACGCTACACAACATTAGAAGTCTTGAATGTTGTTCTCTCGAAGATGCTAACGTGAGTTGTTAGCCACTATATCATCCCGGTTTGTCTAACAACCAACTTCTCGAGAGCACCCAAAAACGTCATGATCTGTCTCTCATAGAATCAAGGTTTGGGAGATAAAACCATTAATTGTCTCCAAACAACAAAATTAGAGAGCTTGGTAGATTTTGAGGGATAGAGTTATGAGCATTACCATCACTATACATATACTCCAAGTGATTAAAGGATCACAAAAGATATGAAAGTTCTATCCTTATTGAAAGCCTTTCAACATATTTAGGGTTCGTCAACTATTTTCGAATTAGTACCTTTTTAGACCAAAATCTGATCATCACTTAGACAAAAAAATTGTCTCTTAAATAGTATTTTTCATAAACCATCAAAAACAAAATAAATTTGAAACATGCAAAACTCATAAACCATGTGTGTGACATTCTATTATTTTGTGATTATATAGATCAGTGGTATAGGTACATATGTTACTTATAACATAATATTATCTCATAACATAATAGGTGGATAATATGTATTTTAGTCCTACTATTAATTTTCTTAAACTGACACTTCAGGATAAAATATAGCTTTTCTTGATAATCAAGCAATGCCCTAGGCATCCCACGTATTGTCCTTACGTGATAAGACAACAAAAAGGTGCCACATTCCCACCTTATAATATTGATCACCAGTTATTGGTTATAAGATAAACTTTGAGATCCTATATTTACTTACAATGTACTATTATCTCATATACTAACATAATAGGTGGCTAATGTGTGGAGCTACTATTATTCTCTTGATTGCCGCATTAGTAAAGTATATAATTCTGGTTGGTAGCCAATCATTGCGCTAGACTATACGAAGAAAACTACAAATGCATAATTAGCGTTAATTAATCCCTTAGTTTTTATTTACTACATATTTTGGGTTCGGTAGAAGTCAAACTTACGTGATAACTGATAAGTTAACAAAAAGGTGTCACATTCCCATTTTATAATTTTTATCAAAGGTTATTGATTACAAGATAAAATTTTGGATACCTGTATTGCTTATAATATACTTTTATCTCGTAGACTAACATAATAGGCGGATAATGTGTGGACTACTAGTAATTCTCTTAATTACCACTTCAGGATATGAAAAAATATATCTCTTCTTGGTATCAATCAATGCTCTAGATTATATATAAATGCACTAATTAGTGTTAATGACTCCCTTCGTTTTTATTACTATAGGTGATGGGTTAGGTGTTAATGACTCCGTTGGTCTTTATTTCCCCAGGTTCTTGGTTAGGCAAAGTCAAAAAAGGTGCCACGCGTTATAATATTGATCAACAATTATTTTTTATAACATTAATTTGGGATACCAATATTAATTACCTACAATATATTACTTTGTTACAATGAATAAGGTATCTAACTGTAGTCAAAAGCCTAAGTTTGATCAATGTTATAGACAAAAATATGAACAATTATGATGTCAAATCAATATTAATAGATTCATCGTAATATATATTTTTTCTAATATATTTGATTCATCTTGTGGATATTAATATTTTCTTCTTTATATTTGATCAAACCTAGTAAGTTTTCACTATTGACTAAATTTATAATCCTTATTCATCGGAAAGGAGATAGTAGTATTTTCTCGTAGACTAACATAATAGGTGGATAATGTGTGGAGCTAGTAATATTTTTTAAATTTCACTTTAGCATAAGAAAAATATATAGTAGCTATGCTTGGTAATCAATCAATGGTGTAGACTATACAAAGGAAATTATAAATGCATTTAGTGTTAATGACTTCCTTGATTTTTATTACTATGGGTCCTATGTTAGGCAAAGTCAAAGTTATGTGGTAGGCTAACAAAAAAGTGACACGTGCCCGCGTTATAATATTGATCAACAATTATTGATTATAAAATTAACTTGGGATACCTATATTAATTAATTACAATATACACTGTTTCAACGAATAAGGCATCTAAATTTACTCAAATTCTAAGTTTGACCAATTTTATAGGAAAAAAATATAAACATTTAATATTCCAAATCGATGTTAGTAGATTCATTGTAAAATATATTTTCCTTATATATTTTATTCATCTTGCAAATATTTAACATTTTCTTTTTTATATTTGATCAAACTAAGTAAGTTTTCACTTTCGACAAATTTATAATCCTTATTAGGAGGTAGTACTATTATCTCGTAGACTAACATAATTGGTTAATAGTGTGTGAAGCTACTAATAACTCTCTTAATTGTCACTTTAGGATCAGAAAAATATAGCTATGCTTGCTAATCAATCAATGCGCTAGTAGGAAACTATGGAATGAAGCTCCGTGAACAGGGGATACGTGAGCACCCCCTAGCTGCTCAACACGTGTCTAACGCCATCCATTATTCCGTGAACGTGTGGATTGGACAAGTCAAAGATTCGCCTCTCCTTTTGCTATCGCCGGCTTGGAGCCTCCATCTTTCTGCGCTTTCTTTTCCCCCGATTCTGCACAAGCTAGAACAACTTGATTGCGTTGACGACGGATTAGAGAATCAAACACCGAGACCCCCGATCGAGATTAAGGAAGGAAGCAGGGGTTCCGATTGCTTACATCGATCGCGTTCTGCACGCGGTTGGTCCGCTTCTTGGAGGAGCGGCGCGGGGCAGCTGGTGCGGGGCGCGTGGCGCAGCGGCGGATGGCGGCGAAGTCGTGCGCGATCTCGTCCGGGGTGAGCGCGACGGCGAAGCCCCTCTTCCTGGGCGGCGCCTGCGCGGGCTTCGGGGACTGGAGCGCGGCGTGAGGCCCCGCCGCGCCATCCGGCCTCGACGCGGCGTAGCGGAGCGGGCGTCGGGCCTGGCTGGAGCAGCGGCGAGGCCGGCGTCGGGGAGGTGAACGGCGGCCGCGGGCGTCTTGGCGGCGAGCGGAGACGAGCAACGATGGCGGTAGGGCGGCGCAGGCGCGAGCGGCTGAGGGGTGGCGCTGGGCGCGGGTGGTCTCCGCGCAGGAGCGATGGCGAGGAAGAATCCCGCATCGGCAGCCTAGAGGAAGGGCGGAGCTGATTGGGTCCCGCCGTAGAACGCCGCCCGCCACCATGGCCGCAGCTCGGCGGAGGAGGCCGCGCCACCTTCTTCCCTCCTCTGCAAGTGGACGCCTCCAGCGAGTTTCTCTCCTCGTGATAGACCGATAGGAGAAGCAGAAAAGGGAGTTCAGGATAATTTTATTCTCTCCATCAAGTGGGCCCCACGAGCATGCATCATGTATCAGGATGAAAAGTCCCTATTGGACCGTGTAGTCTCCGTTAGTTGACAAGCTTGGATGGGGAGCATCCAACGGTGCTCGGCCAAATCCAACGGTGATAAACGGGTGCTCACGTACCCCCCTGTTCACCGAATCCACTCTCAGGAAACTATAAATGTATTAGTTACTAATGTTCATGACTTACTTTGTTTCTATTTACTATGTTTTTTGGATTTTAGTCGAAGTCAAACTTATGTGATATCTAGCAAAATATGCCACGTGCCCACGTTATAATACTATTGATTAGTTATTCAGTATTACAAGACTATCTTTGGGATACATATATTAGTTACAATATACTCATATACTAACATAAAAAGGTGGATACTGTGTGTAGCACTATTAATTTCTCTTAATTGCCATTTTAAGATAAGAAAAATAATATTGATCTTCTTGGCAATCAAGGAATGCGTGTGACTGTACTAAGGAAACTATAAATGCACTAACTAGTGCTAATTACTTTGTTTTTATGTACTATGCATTTTGAGTTTAGTTAAAGTTAAATACTGTAAAATTTAATAAAAATATAGGAAAAAATATTAACATAAATAATACCAAAAGCATACAATGTGAAAATACACTTTTGAAGATTCAATTACCATAGTTTTTGTATTACAGATGTTGATATTTTTTCTAAATATTTGATCGAGCTTTACAAAATTTAACTTTGATTAAACCTAGAAGGCTAGAACAAGAAGTACTAAATAAAAACAGAGGGAGTATGGCTCCACGTAACTGTTACTAATTACTCCAAGGAGTACATGATCACATTAAAATCGTTCTTGAAATTGGTTTGGAGGTGTGATTTCCATTGAGCGAGTCCCACGTGTTGTTGGTGAAGCTTCACTTTTCCTTACGTGATAAGCCAACAAAAAGGTTCCACGTTACTATTCTATCTTATACCCCCTTTTGATCAAGCTCAACTATTTCTTGCGATTTTTTCTGGTACCAGCGACCGGAGTATTAAACCGAACCTTTTGTATGCCCGTGGGAAATGACCAAAGAAAGAGGCAAAATCACTTGGTTCAAAATCAAGGAGGCGTTTCTCATGCTTTCTTTTGGCTTTCCGAAAAGCCCAAAAGCCACCCGATATTGCATCTCGGTCATTCCTCTCCTCTTCTTTGCTGAGAGGGGCGAGTGATTCGTTGGGCGGCCATATTCCACGGATACGTTCGCGATGGTGGAGGCGTGTAGCATTCGATTTGACCGGTACAAATGTGGCGCGCATTAATTTTGAAACATAATCAGGTCGGCTACTGGTCAGCTTTCTTTTCCATTAGTTTTCCTCGTCTTTGTGAACTGAAGTCGACAGCAGAGTTTGGTCTGGTCGTCGCCCCTTGGAATCTCCAAGCAAGTAAGTAACCACGGTGTGCTAGCTAGCTGGGGCGCTAATGCGTCACACACAGCAATCGACCTTAGTTTATGCTAGCGAAACTTTCTGCTTACCTAATTCTTGGTGAGATTGCAAATCCAGTATGCAGCATTGCTTTCTTTTAAGCATCCGCAGCTGGTGCCCTCCAGGCCCCCACCGTGTCCGCTCGGCCATGCTTTGTGGCGTCGCAACGGAGCTGCGGAGGCACCGCTTTTTTTTTATAGGTCTTATAATTTGTAGAATTTTGATTTTTTTAGTCAAATTCAACATTCGGCTTACC
Source organism: Lolium rigidum (assembly GCF_022539505.1). Classification (NCBI taxonomy): domain Eukaryota; kingdom Viridiplantae; phylum Streptophyta; class Magnoliopsida; order Poales; family Poaceae; genus Lolium; species Lolium rigidum. The sequence goes on from NC_061514.1 coordinate 153,729,384, forward strand.
ACATTGTAAGGATGTCTGCCAACCCGTCTGTTTCGTATCGATAAAAAGACGTGGCTAAAGGGGAGCGGATCCTAGCTAAGCTGATCTTTATTATGTACTAGAAGATGAGAGCTCTCAGGCGATTTTTCAAGCAGATAGTACACAATTTAATTTGGCTCACGGGTGGATGACCTCACCGCAGCGAGCCTCTGGTCACCAAGATAGCTGTTGGTTCTCATTTCGTGTAGATAACGAGGAGTAATGCCCGTGTACATTTGCCAGATGCAAAATTTGGCATAGCATCCATAACCAGCTGCACCAAACCATCGTGTCTTCTCCACACAATCACAACGCCTAATATGCAGAAGTGGATAGATAGATAAATGTTGTGCATATAACTTGGTTCGTTAGCTGCGTCGTCCCCGCACGGGCGACTCGGGCGGCGCAAACCCTAGCCGCCAGGCCGGCCGCCTCCCTCCCGCCTCCCCTGCTCTCCGTTGCTTCCTGAGGGTGCTCCGACGGGCAAAGCCTGCTCGGTAGTTGGGGCGGCGGGGATCCCGTCTCACGTCACGCGCGTGAGGGCGGGTTCTTGGGGCGTGGCGGCGGTGTCTTCTCGCTTGGCGGCAGCGTGAGCCGCGAGGCTGGTTGAGGGCGGCGTGGCGTGCTCGGCGCGAAGCCGGGGCGGCGGCCCGGGGAAGGTGGTTTTAGCGGCGCATCGTGCTTGGGCGCGGTAACCTGCCATGGCGGCGGGAGGTGGGCTCGGGCGGTGGCAGGTGGCTCCCTTCACCTGCGTGTTTCGTGCGGTGGCCGGTGGCTCCCTTCACCCGCATTTTTCAAACCAAAAGGCAAGGTGACATAGCAGTAAGTACCAAAGGGTGTGATGAACGAGGTCGCCTTTTGGTCGGACTTCTTCATCCGGATCTGGTGATACCCGGAATATGCGTCAAGAAAACACAGAAGCTCCGCCCCTGCCATCGAATCAATGACTTGGTCAATGCGCGGTAAGGGGAACGGATCCTTCGGATAATACTTATTCAAGCCGGAGTAATCGATGCACATTCTTAGTATTTAAGAATTCTGTTTGGGTACAAGGACGGGGTTTGCGACCCAATCAGTATGGATAACTTCTACTACAAATCTTGCCTCTAGTAACTTTGCTAATTTCATCCCTACGACGTGGCGCTTCTTATCTCCAAAGCGTCGCATAGTTTTCTTCACCGGTTTTGCACCCGGATTTATGTTGAGGTAGTGCTCGGCGAGTTCCCTTGGTACTCCGGACATATCGAAGGTTGCCATGCGAAGATATTCATGTTAGCTCGTAGGAACTCGACAAGCGCGTCTTCCTATTTGGGGTACAGGCCAGCTCCGACAGACACTTGCTTGAAACTATCGCCTTCCTTGAGGTCGACCTTCATGGTGTCTATCGTGGCCTTGAACGAAGTCTTCTGTTCGGAGATCTGCTTCTTGGTGGTATGCATCTCATTCGGATCCACCGTGGCCCTGTAGCCTTGCAGCTCCTCTCCGGATATCACCGATTCTGCGAAGGCGGCTTCGCCCTCCTCGCAGTCTCGAGCTTTCTTGTAGTCTCCGGATACTGTGATCATACCGTTAGGACCCGGAATCTTGAGCTTGTTGTAGATGTAGCATGCCCTTGCGTGAAACTTGTGGTAGGTGGGCCTACCGAAGATGACATGGTAGGAGCTCTTGAAAGGCACAACTTCAAACATGATCATCTCTTCGCGGAAATTGTTGACATCGCCGAAGGCCACGAGAAGTTTGATGCTGCCCAGGGAGTTTGCATTTTTACCCGGAACCACACCATGAAACTCAGTGGTGTTGTTGTTAAGCTGCTCATTGGTAAGTTTCATCCTCTCCAGAGTCTCCAGGTACATGATGTTTAGGCTGGCTCCGCCATCCATAAGGCACTTGGAGAAGTCATACCCGTCGATGCAGGGACTAACAACCAGGGCGTAGCACTCTTTTGGGATGACAGCCGGATGATCTTCCCTATCGAAGGTGCGAGTTTTTTCGACCACTTGATGTATTGTGGCACAGCCGGAATTGTGGCATTCAGGACCCGGAGGGCCTATTTCTTGGCCCGGACTGTTGGGGTTCCGAGGAAAGTGTGGTAAGCACCAGCACTCTTTTTGACGAAGGGGTTGGATTTGTTAGCTGCGGAACTCTCTTTGGGATCCAGCGAAGCTTCATCCTCTTCCATCACCTCGGAACTGTCCTCGTCCTTTTCCTTGTTCTTGCCCTTGCCTCCTTTGCCGTGCTTGTATCCTGCTTCCGGGTCAGTTTTGAGATCGTTGACCCACTTGCAGTTGCGATTGGTGTGGGAGGACTTGCCACTAGCCGGATCAATGTGAGCCAGGCATGACATATCCATGTATTCTTCGTAGGTTTGGGGAGTGCGGAACCCAGCGACGGTGACCTCGTCAGCGCGCTGCTGGCCCCTACCGGCTCCGCCACCACGGCCACGGCCTCTTCCACCTCCTTGACCTCCGCGTTGGAACATCATAACTACCATGTCGGATCCGCCACTCTTCTAGTCGTCACAGGGGTTCTTCCGTTTGTTGTTGTTGCTGCTGTTATCATGGTTCTTCTTTTGCTGATGCAGGGGTATGGCTGTGGCCGAGAGCTCTCCACCTGCATCGTCATCAGCGGCGGTGTGAGTGCTAGCAATGCCGATCATGTTATCCAAGGTCAGCTTGTTCTCGTTGATCAGGGAAGTGAGCTTGTGCCGGAGCAGCCCCCTCTTTGCATTGTTGTGCGATTATCCATGTTCTCGCACTCGTTTCTTGTTGCTAACCACCGAGTGAGAAAAGCTCGAGAGGTTTCATTCTTCTTCTGGATACACGCCTGTAAGTCACTTGTTGTGGCGGGTCTTTTGTAGGTGCCCCTGAAGTGCTTCTCGAAGGCGATCTTTAGGTCAAACCAACAAAAGACGGAGTTTTTCTCGAGGTCGCTGAGCCAAGTACGGGCTGAACCAACAAGGTAGAACTGGAGCATGCGGCATGCCACATTGGGGGTCCCTCCGACAAAGGTGACTGCGTTAAGTAGTCATCAATCCAGGTATCGGGCCTCTCACTGCCATCATAATGCTTCAGATTTCCGGGTAGCTTGAGGTTCAAGCCTTTTGGCTTTGGCTCCTCTCGGATCATCCTGCCAAAGCACTTTGGGCCATTGTATTCATCTCTGTACTCGTTGAGACATTCCCGTGCGTCGCGCGAGCTGTTGCGGTCGGGAGACTTTGAGCGGGAACGGGATCTCCGGCTTCTGCCTCCACCTCCTCCACTGGGTGGTGGGGAGGGAGATCTGCGAGGGGGCTGATGAGACCTTTTGCTCCCGCCTTCTTGGTCTCCGCGTCCTTCTTGCTGCTGACTCCGGCTTCGGTGGCTGCCTTCTCCATGATGGCGGTCGCCTCCCTTATTCCGGATTCTGCGAGGCTCAGGTTCGTGTTCTTCGTTCCGGTTCCTTCGGGGCTCGGGCGTGCGCTCCTTGTTCCGATTCTCGTGAGGGACCACGTTGTCGCGGATGTTAATTCCACCAGGCCCATGGGGTCTGGTGTTTCCGGCTGGACTACGTCGGCGAGGTGGCAGAGGAGGACGCGGGTTCCGGGGCGGAGGTGATGGGTTTCGGTTGAAACTGCATGGAGCCCCATGTGTGGTTTTGGTAATTAATGATAATCCATATGGACTAACGTTTGCATTGAGTTATATTTGTAGGAGTTGTCCATAAGCAATGCTTGAACCATATGTTGGCTTCAAGGTTGCAATAAGAAGAAATTGATGAAGAGTATCAAGTGTCAAGTATGTCTTGAAGATGAAGTGAGCCCTCAAAGTTGACTTCAAGACATCAACATAATGAAGAATGAAGAAATGAAGTGCAAGTTCAAGTTCAAGATGAGCCAACTCGAAGAGATCATATGCTTGAAGCTTGCCATCCATATGGTGATCATGGATATGTGAAGATGCACCGAAGAAGAAGATCTCCCATGGTGGATTATGGGGGAGCAATCCACAAGACTTCGTCAAGCAAGAACAATCAAGAAAGGCGTTCCATCTTGTTGCGATCAAGATCGTCAATATTGAGCTCAAGCGGAACACGCAGGGTTAAGGTTTGATCTTGATAGGATTTCTTTCTTAACGGTCTCATGGTGTAGTTTGAGACCAATTTGTAGTTTAGTTGACGTTCTATCAAGAGGGCTCTCGAGTGAGTAACTCGATCGTATCCTTCGGAGAGCTCAAACCTTTGCATCCTTGCATGATCTTTCTTGGTTTTTATTTGGATCTTATCCATGTGATGTTTTAGAGCTTGTGCTTATTCTCATGACAAGCTCTAGTTCATCGAGAATTGTTTTTGCATCGGCAACTTGTTGCATTTTCGAGGTTGGAGTTTTTACCGGCATGTATTTTTTAGATAGGTCAAACCTTTCATCATTTGTTTCTATACTTCCTTGCTGGACTATTATGGTTCCCTGCGTGATCTTTTAGAGCTTGTTACTAGCTTCGAAACGAGCCCAAGATCATCAACATCGGAGTTCGGATGCTCAAGTTATGCTCTTTCTCGATTTGCTGTGTCTGCCAGTTTTCAGGGGGGGGGGGGCGGATTATCCGGCCCAAGTGAGGGGAGGATAATCCGGCCCTCGAAAAACTGCTAAGGACTTTTGGGCGTGATCCGCTGTATTGGACCCGGAGTTTTGGCTGGATATTTCATCCCGGGGGGCGGATAATCCGACCTGGTCACCCCCAATGGCCATATTTCATGGGGGGCTATAAATAGCCTTCTTCTTCCCCAAAATCTGGTGGCTTCTCTCACTCTCTCTCTACTCCATTGTTGACCTTGAGAATCTTGCTCTATCTCTCAATCCCTCCATGAGTCTTGGCCCCATTTGAGGGAAAAGAGAGAGGAGATCTAGATCTACATCTTTGACCAATCAAATCCCTCTCTTTGTGAGGGGAATCCACTAGATCTAGATCTTGGAGAAATTTGGTGTTCCTCCTCTTATTTGTTCTTCCTCTCTTATTCCCCCAATAGATTTTGTAGCTTTGTTGGAATTTTAGAGAGAAGGACTTGATCATCTTTGTGATGTTATTGCCATTGCATTTGGTGCATCAGTTTGAGTTCTCCACGGTGATTCGTGGAAGTGAAAGCAAGAAAGTTGTTTCTCTTGGGTTCTTGGAACCCTAGACGGATTTGAGGCCTTTGTGGTTGATACGTCTCCGACGTATCGATAATTTCTTATGTTCCATGCCATATTATTGATGATACCTACATGTTTTATGCACACTTTGTGTCATATTCGTGCATTTTCTGGAACTAACCTATTAACAAGATGCCGAAGAGCCAGTTGCTATTTTCTGCTGTTTTTGGTTTCAGAAATCCTAGTAACGAAATATTCTCGGAATTGGACGAAATCAAGACCCAGGGTCCTATTTTGCCACGAAGCTTCCGGAAGACCGAAGAGGAGTCGAAGTGGGGCCACGAGGGGCCTCCACCATAGGGCGGCGCGGCCCAGGCCTTGGCCGCGCCGACCTGTGGTGTGGGGCCCTCGTGTGGCCCCCACGTTGCCCTTCCGCCTACTAAAGCCTCCGTCGCGAAACCCCCGATGCGAAAAACCACGATACGGAAAACCTTATCGAGACGCCGCCGCCGCCAATCCCATCTCGGGGGATTCGGAGATCTCCTCCGGCACCCTGCCGGAGAGGGGATTCATCTCCCGGAGGACTCTTCACCGCCATGGTCGCCTCCGGAGTGATGAGTGAGTAGTTCACCCCTGGACTATGGGTCCATATAGCGATAGCTAGATGGTTGTCTTCTCCTCATTGTGCTTCATTGTTGGATCTTGTGAGCTGCCTAACATGATCAAGATCATCTATCCGTAATGCTATATGTTGTGTTTGTCGGGATCCGATGGATAGAGAATACCATGTTATGTTAATTATCAAGTTATTACCTATGTGTTGTTTATGATCTTGCATGCTCTCCGTTATTAGTAGAGGCTCTGGCCAAGTTGATGCTAGTAACTCCAAGAGGGAGTATTTATGCTCGATAGTGGGTTCATGTCTCCGTGAATCTGGGGGAGTGACAGCAACCCCTAAGGTTATGGATGTGCTGTTGCCACTAGGGATAAAACATTGATGCTATGTCCGAGGATGTAGTTATTGATTACATTACGCACCATACTTAATGCAACTGTCTGTTGTATGCAACTTAATACTGGAGGGGGTTCGGATGATAACCTGAAGGTGGACTTTTTAGGCATAGATGCAGTTGGATGGCGGTCTATGTACTTTGTCGTAATGCCCAATTAAATCTCACCGTACTTATCATGACATGTATGTGCATTGTTATGCCCTCTCTATTTGTCAATTGCCCGACTGTAATTTGTTCACCCAACATGCTTTTATCTTATGGGAGAGACACCTCTAGTGAACCGTGGACCCCGGTCCATTCTTTTATACTTGAAATACAAATCTGCTGCAATACTTGTTTTACTCGTTTTCTCTGCAAACAATCATCTTCCACACAATACGGTTAATCCTTTGTTACAGCAAGCCGGTGAGATTGACAACCTCACTGTTTCGTTGGGGCAAAGTACTTTGGTTGTGTTGTGCAGGTTCCACGTTGGCGCCGGAATCTCTGGTGTTGCGCCGCACTACATCCCGCCGCCATCAACCTTCAACGTGCTTCTTGGCTCCTCCCGGTTCGATAAACCTTGGTTTCTTTCCGAGGGAAAACTTGCTGCTGTGCGCATCATACCTTCCTCTTGGGGTTCCCAACGAACGTGTGAAATACACGCCATCAGTGGTGATTTGTTGGGAGCCTCCAATTAAATTGTGGATGCGTGCCCCAAGCTTTGTGTAAGGCCCCGGTTTCCGCCTCGAAGGAAATCCCTTAGTGGAACCGTGACCTAGGCCTTTGTGGCGAGGGTCACCGGAGAATAAGGTGAGGCGCCTTCGTGGTGCTCGGTGTGTGGTGTGACTAGCGCATCTTGGGGTGAGGCCTTTGGCATTGGTGTGCATCGAGCAACCACACCTCAAGGTGAGGCCATTTGTGGCTTCCGGGAGCACTAAGCCACCACACCTCTCCAATGGAGATTAGCACTCGCAAGAGTGTGAAATTCGGAATAAATCATCGTCTCCCGCGTGCCTTGGTTATCTCTATACCCGAGCTCTTTACTTATGCACTTTACTTTGTGATAGCCATTGTGCTTGAAGTTATATATCTTGCTTTGACATAGTTGCTTGTATTGCTTAGCATAAGTTGTTGGTGCACATATGTGAACCATAATATATAGGCTTTGGGCTTGACAAAGTAAACGGTAGTTTTATTCCGCATTTGTTAAGCCCATTGATGCGTGTAGTTGACACGTCCGTTGGGAACCCCAAGAGGAAGGTGTGATGCGCACAGCGGCAAGTTTCCCTCAGTTAGAAACCAAGGTTTAATCGAACCAGTAGGATTCAAGAAGTACGTTGAAGGTTGATGGCGGCGGGATGTAGTGCGGCGCAACACCAGAGATTCCGGCGCCAACGTGGAACCTGCACAACACAACCAAAGTACTTTGCCCCAACGAAACAGATGAGGTTGTCAATCTCACCGGCTTGCTGTAACAAAGGGTTAACCGTATTGTGTGGAAGATGATTGTTTGCGGAGAAAATAGTAAAAACAAGTATTGCAGCAGATTTGTATTTCAATATTAAAAGAATG
>NC_061514.1:153737175-153748589 GCF_022539505.1 Lolium rigidum
CTGGGAATATATGGGAACAAAATGAAATACTCCATGGACGCATAGACGCATACCAAGAGAAAATATTCAGAGTTACCTGTTTTTTTTAAACTAATTCATCATAACATCAAGGTGGTTTGTATATCGCTGATATCATGCTTTCCGCACGATCAGAGTTACCTGTTTTTAATATTAAAGGATCTTGATACAGAAGTGATATATAGGTAACACTAAGAGGTATTTATTTTGTAACATGTTTTTCATCATTTATTTATAGATAAAAGAACTACATAAGTAGTCTTATCATCCAATGTATGTTTTTTTATCGAAACATTAAAAGTTGAAAGGTAGGAATTTATTTATGAAGTTGAGAGAACCATTTATGACTAAATATAGTCTTTATCGATAATGTTTTCCAGTAACCAAAGTATGAATTTATAAAATGTTTTCCAGTGATCCACACTACCCTACTGGCTCTCGTCTAACTTGGAGGTTGGGTAGTACGGGTCGGCTAGGCATATCTTAAATCTTAATGGGTCCACCTCTTATTAGCCACCCAAGATCATGATGAAGAGGGAGTAGTCCACCTCCGAACTACGGATTTGTGGCAGCAGCTTAATATATCTCTCTTTTGTTCTATCAATGATCTAGTAACATATGAGCTGCCTAACATGATTATGGTCATCTATGCAATTCCAATGTTCAAGAAATCGTTAATCATAACTTATTGATCGAACTTAAAATGAAAAGTAATCGCTTATTGGCCGATTAATCGATTTTATCGGTCGGTTATTTATCGGCTTACTTTTTTGTAAATCCTAATTTTCAACACTAAATTTTCTATAATACGCTATGCAAAAAATAATATTGAAGCATTGCATAGAAGTATTACCTTGAATCCTTGCATTTGAATCAAAAATATTGGAAAATTTGAGCTAATGCACAATTCTACACAAAACCATAGGACAGAAATATTGACTACCATACCAAATTTCATCGAAATTTCACTGACAGTCGGCCGAAATATCGGCCATGAGAGTGAAAATCGGCGAAATATCGGCTCTCATGCAGAAAATCGGTCGAAATATCGGTGGCGCGATAAATTGGCCGATATGCTAAAATCTTATCGATTACCATCCGATTCACGATAAATCGGTATCTCGATGGATTTTTTGAACAGTGTGTAATTCCCTTATGGTGGATCTTTGTTCGATCTATGAGTTTACATTTGAGATTGAAATTCTATTATGTGTGAGATGTATGAATAGATGCATATTATATACCCCGTTCTTAAGAGCTTGTTTAGATCCAACTTGTACGAGAGAGCATGTGTGGGGGAACGTGTGTATTAGTTGGAGTAACATGGTGGTGGAGATTGAATAGTGACACAAAATGGTTAATCTATGTAATTCAAATGTTCAAGAAACCGTTAATAGTGACACAAAATTGTTAATCTATGTAATTCCAATGAATTTAATAAGAACAAATAAATTCATGTGTTAGATCTATACATTTCTAGTTTTTTCTATATGTTCCACATAGTTAACTTTTAGCTATCATCTTATAATAGCGATGATATTTTGGTGACGCTCCTTGCAAAATCACTTTTGAGTAAGAAAAAAAACATTTGAACTTGCATTTACTTATTTTTAGTTTTTATATGTTTATATACTAATTCCAAATAAATGTTTATGTAGTTTTCTCACATGAGGAAGCTTACCACTGCATCCATATTAGGGCTGCATTCTAACCACTGAATCCAGATTGGGTTTGCCCGTTACAGAAGGCTCTAACATGTTGTTTCATATGGCTCCCTTGTCATAAGGATTTTTAAAATAGGGATTTCTATTTCTGTGCCCTCGGGTCCTTAGTTGTGCTCAGTTTTCCCCAGCTCCTTAGTTGTTCCTCAGTTTTCCCCAAGTTCTTGTTTGAAACGCGCAGAAGCAACTCAGACGGCAGGATTCCCGTTTAGTTGATCGTTCCGTGCTGACGTGTGGGGTCGCGTCGTGTGGGCCCGCGTCGCGTGGGGCTGGTAGAAAGGGAACGCGTGGGACAGGACGAGATAGCGTTTGGTTGCACGTGAGCAGGAGCTGGGTTTTGCCTCTCTCGACCCAAATTGGCATTTTCCCTTTTAAGAGTACCTTTTCCGCCTCCTTCTCTCTGCCTTTTTTCACCTAATTAGTATCAAATCTAGAGAAGCTTGCATTTCTATCTTTCTTCAATTATTATTTGTGCCTTTTGGCCCTCGTTGTTTGTCCAATATGGTAGCAAATCTAGTAGGGAGCACAATCTAGTACTCCATCTAGTCCATATGTATGTAGTTAAATCTAGAAGCAAATCTACAGGGAATGTACGATAAATTCACACGGTCATATAGTAGAATAGGGATAGATAATAGGGATCCCTCCCTAGATAATAAGCTGCATACGGCAGCCAAACATAGTAACAGGTTCGAGGTTCTTCACAGCATCATCATACTAACAACATAACAACAAGGGTTCCCTAGCTAACAACAAAATAGGAGGCAGCAAAGACACGTCCGTGACTCCGCCTACCCCATCCGCCTCCGCTCCACTTGTTGTTCACCTTGGGAGCCTTGGGCTTGAGCGGAGGCATGCGCTCGGCGGAGATCTCCACCGCTGGAAGCTGCGGAGGTGCATGCCGAGCGCCATGTGCTTGGCGCGGAAGGAGTGGGGGTTCACCGACGCGCCAACCTTGGGGTTGGTGTTGTCGATGTTCTCGGCATGCGTGAGGAGGCAGTTGAAGTTAGTGCCGCCGAGCCTCCTAGTGCAGAAGGGGCACCTGTAGACACTGATGACCCACAAGTATAGGGGATCGCAACAGTCTTCGCGGGAAGTAAAACCCAATTTATTGATTCGACACAAGGGGAGACAAAGAATACTTGTAAGCCTTAACAGCGGAGTTGTCAATTCAGCTGCACCTAGAAACAGACTTGCTCGCAAGAGTTTATCGCAGTAACAGTTTTATAGCAATGAGCGTAGTAAAATAACGAGCAGCAGAGTAACAAAGATAGCAAGTAGTGATTATAGTAAACAACAGAGATTAAAATACTCGTAGGCACAGTGGATGGATGAACGGGCGTTGCATGGATGAGAGAAACTCATGTAACAATCAAAGCAGGGCATTTGCAGATAATAATAAAACGGTATCCAAGTACTAATCAATCAATAGGCATGTGTTCCATATATAGCCGTACGTGCTCGCAATGAGAAACTTGCACAACACCTTTTGTCCTACCAGCCGGTGGCAGCCGGCCTCTAGGGAATCTACTCGGAAATTAAGGCACTCCTTTTAATAGAGCACCGGAGCAAAGCATTAACACTCCGTGAACACATGTGATCCTCATATCACCGCCATCCCCTTCGGTTGTCCCAATTTCGTCACTTTGGGGCCTCGGTTCCGGACAACAATACGTGTATACAACTTGCGGGTAAGATCATAAAGCAATGAATATCATCATAAAACAATAACATGTTCAGATCTGAGATCATGGCACTCGGGCCCTAGTGACAAGCATTAAGCATAACAAGTTGCAACAATATCATAAAAGTACCAATTACGGACACTAGGTGACAAGGTATTAACTTGTCAATGCCTACGGATTGTAGACTAGGGTTTAGTTGGATGTAGAGGGCAATTAGATCTCGAAGGTTTCAGCCGAAAAGTACTCGACGAATATGAAAACTAGGGTTTGAGAAACAATGATTCGATCCCTTCTGTGTCCCTCGACTCCCCCTTATATAGGAGGCGGAGCCGAGGGATTCGTATTGTACAAGTTACAAAGTCCGGGAAGGTTTCTAACTCCTCCCGCAAGATTACAAATAATGCTTCCTATTACAACTTTAGCTTTCCTTAACAATATCTTGGGCTTCCAAATCTTCTTATTCTTCGGGTAGTGGGCCTTCAGTAAACCCCGGGTACCATCATCGGCAGGCCCATTGGGGATGCCTATGTCAGTAGCCCCCGAGATTTTGCTTGAATCGCAGAGTCAGGGAAAATCTCCACTCGTTTATTTTTACTCGACAATTCAAAACCTTTCTATATTTCTTCACATAAATTTCTATATTGTGCGGGGATAATGGTAGTTGGGGCTAGTTCATCCGACGGATCAGGTACTAGTTAACCGCTCTAGTGGCAATCCGCAAAAACCTACTTCAAAATCACGTCCCCGGACATGATCTCGGATACCGGTGTAAACTTCGACAGGTGCCGCTTAAGGTCTTACCATTCCGTCGAGTCCCGACTTATATTTATCGGGTACCTAACGCGTCCGTTAGGATTTTTCTTCGTATCCGTTGATACGGATAAAAGTAGCAAACCGACGCCGAGACGGAGCCACGCCTCGCGTAACGGATCTGGGTCTTACCTTCGCAAAGTTTTGCGGCATTCAGAAATTGATCGCAACTTTGGCGTTCTGAGAATATATTGTCGAGTGCTTATTCGGCTGTTAGAATGGCACATTTTATTGAGTCAAAGATGACTGATGGCGTGTAACTCACACGTTCGTTGGGAACCCCAAGAGGAAGGTATGATGCGCACAGCAGCAAGTTTTCCCTCAGAAAGAAACCAAGGTTTATCGAACCAGGAGCCAAGAAGCACGTTGAAGGTTGATGGCGGCGGGATGTAGTGCGGCGCAACACCGGAGATTCCGGCGCCAACGTGGAACCTGCACAACACAACCAAAGTACTTTGCCCCAACGAAACAGATGAGGTTGTCAATCTCCACCGACTTGCCGTAACAAAGGATTAACCGTATTGTGTGGAAGATGATTGTTTGCAAGAAAACAAGTAAAGAACAAGTATTGCAGCAGATTTGTATTTCAAGTATAAAAGAATGGACCGGGGTCCACAGCTCACTAGAGGTGTCTCTCCCATAAGATAAAAGCATGTTGGGTGAACAAATTACAGTCGGGCAATTGACAAATAGAGAGGGCATAACAATGCACATACATGTCATGATAAATATAGTGAGATTTAATTGGGCATTACGACAAAGTACATAGACCGCCATCCAAGCATGCATCTATGCCTAAAAAGTCCACCTTCAGGTTATCATCCGAACCCCTTCCGGTATTAAGTTGCAAAACAACAGACAATTGCATTAAGTATGGTGCGTAATGTAATCAACAACTACATCCTTAGACATAGCATCAATGTTTTATCCCTAGTGGCAACAACACATCCACAACCTTAGAACTTTCATCACTCAGTCCCGGATATCAATGGAGGCATGAACCCACTATCGAGCATAAATACTCCCTCTTGGAGTTAAGAGAAAATACTTGGCCAGAGCCTCTACTAATAACGGAGAGCATGCAAGATCATAAACAACACATAGGTAATAACTTGATAATTAACATAACATAGTATTCTCTATCCATCGGATCCCGACAAACACAACATATAGCATTACGGTATAGATGATCTTGATCATGTTAGGCAGCTCACAAGATCCAACAATGAAGCACATGAGGAGAAGACAACCATCTAGCTACCGCTATGGACCCATAGTCCAGGGGTGAACTACTCACTCATCACTCCGGAGGCGACCATGGCGGTGAAGAGTCCTCCGGGAGATGATTCCCCTCTCCGGCAGGGTGCCGGAGGCGATCTCCAGAATCCCCCGAGATGGGATTGGCGGCGGCGGCGTCTCGGTAAGGTTTTCCGTATCGTGGCTCTCGGTACTGGGGGTTTCGCGATGGAGGCTTTAAGTAGGCGGAAGGGCAACGCGGGGGCCACACGAGGGCCCCACACCACAGGTCGGCGCGGCCGAGGGCCCGGGCCGCGCCGCCCTAGTGTGGCGGCGCCTCGTGGCCCCACTTCGACTCCTCTTCGGTCTTCTCCGGAAGCTTCGTGGCAAAATAGGACCCCGGGCGTTGATTTCGTCCAATTCCGAGAATATTTCGTTACTAGGATTTCGAAACCAAAAATAGCGTAAAACAAAGAATCGACTCTTCGGCATCTTGTTAATAGGTTAGTTCCGAAAATGCACGAATATGACATAAAGTGTGCATAAAACATGTAGATATCATCAATAATGTGGCATGGAACATAAGAAATTATCGATACGTCGGAGACGTATCAGCATCCCCAAGCTTAGTTCGCTCGTCCCGAGCGAGTAAAACGATAACAAAGATAATTTCTGAAGTGACATGCCATCATAACCTTGATCATACTATTTGTAAACATATGTAATGAATGCAGCGATCAAAACAATGGTAATGACATGAGTAAACAGGTGAATCATAAAGCAAAGACTTTTCATGAATAGTACTTCAAGACAAGCATCAATAAGTCTTGCATAAGAGTTAACTCATAAAGCAATAAATCAAAGTAAAGGTATTGAAGCAACACAAAGGAAGATTAAGTTTCAGCGGTTGCTTTCAACTTGTAACATGTGTATCTCATGGATAATTGTCAACATAGAGTAATATAACAAGTGCAATATGCAAGTATGTAGGAATCAATGCACAGTTCACACAAGTGTTTGCTTCTTGAGATGGAGAGAGATAGGTGAACCGACTCAACATAAAACTAAAAAGAATGGTCCTTCAAAGAGGAAAGCATCGATTGCTATATTTGTGCTAGAGCTTTTATTTTGAAAACATGAAACAATTTTGTCAACGGTAGTAATAAAGCATATGAGTTATGTAAATTATATCTTACAAGTTGCAAGCCTCATGCATAGTATACTAATAGTGCCCGCACCTTGTCCTAATTAGCTTGGACTACCGGATCATCGCAATACACATGTTTTAACCAAGTCTCACAATGGGGTACCTCCATGCCGCCTGTACAAAGGTCTAAGGAGAAAGCTCGCATTTTGGATTTCTCGCTTTTGATTATTCTCAACTTAGACATCCATACCGGGACAACATGGACAACGGATAATGGACTCCTCTTTAATGCATAAGCATGTGGCAACAATTATTATTCTCATATGAGATTGAGGATATATGTCCAAAACTCGAAACTTCCACCATGAATCATGGCTTTAGTTAGCGACCCAATGTTCTTCTCTAACAATATGCATGCTCCAACCATTAAGGTGGTAGATCTCTCTTACTCCAGACAAGACGGACATGCATAGCAACTCACATGATATTCAACAAAGAATAGTTGATGGCGTCCTCAGAAACATGGTTATCGCACAACAAGCAACTTAATAAGAGATAAAGTGCATAAGTACATATTCAATATCACAATAGTTTTTAAGCTATTTGTCCCATGAGCTATATATTGCAAAGGCGAATGATGGAATTTTAAAGGTAGCACTCAAGCAATTTACTTTGGAATGGCGGATAAATACCATGTAGTAGGTAGGTATGGTGGACACAAATGGCATAGTGGTTGGCTCAAGGATTTTGGATGCATGAGAAGTATTCCCTCTCGATACAAGGTTTAGGCTAGCAAGGTTATTTGAGACAAACACAAGGATGAACGGTGCAGCAAAACTCACATAAAAGACATATTGTAAACATTATAAGACTCTACACCGTCTTCCTTGTTGTTCAAAACTCAATACTAGATATTATCTAGACTTTAGAGAGACCAAATATGCAAACCAAATTAGCAAGCTCTATGTGTTTCTTCATTAATGGGTGCAAAGTATATGATGCAAGAGCTTAAACATGAGCACAACAATTGCCAAGTATCAAATTATTCAAGACATTTTAGAATTACTACATGTAGCATTTCCCGATTCCAACCATATAACAATTTAACGAAGAAGATTCAACCTTCGCCATGAATACTATGAGTAAAGCCTAAGGACATATTTGTCCATATGCAACAGCGGAGCGTGTCTCTCTCCCACACAATGAATGCTAGGATCCATTTTATTCAATCAAAAACAAAAACAAAAACAAACCGACGCTCCAAGCAAAGTACATAAGATGTGATGGAATAAAAATATAGTTTCGGGGAGGAACTCCGATAATGTTGTCGATGAAGAAGGGGATGCCTTGGGCATCCCCAAGCTTAGACGCTTGAGTCTTCTTAGAATATGCAGGGGTGAACCACCGGAGCATCCCCAAGCTTAGAGCTTTCACTCTCCTTGATCATATTGTATCATACTCCTCTCTTGATCCTTGAAAACTTCCTCCACACCAAACTCGAAACAACTCATTAGAGGGTTAGTGCATAATAAAAATTAACATGTTCAGAGGTGACACAATCATTCTTAACACTTCTGGACATTGCATAAAGCTACTGGATATTAATGGATCAAAGAAACTCATCCAACATAGCAAAAGAGGCAATGCGAAATAAAAGGCAGAATCTGTCAAAACAGAACAGTTCGTAAAGACGAATTTTAAAATGGCACCAGACTTGCTCAAATGAAAATGCCCAAATTTAATGAAAGTTGCGTACATATCTTAGGATCACTCACGTAAATTGGCTTATTTTTCTGAGTTACCTACAGAGAATTAGACCCAGATTCGTGACAGCAAAGAAATCTGTTTCTGCGCAGTAATCCAAATCTAGTATTCACTTTACTATCAAAGACTTTACTTGGCACAACAAAACATAAAACTAAGATAAGGATAGGTTTCTACAGTAGTAAACAACTTCCAAGACTCAAATATAAAATAAAGTACTGTAGTAAAAACATGGGTTATCTCCCAAGAAGTGCTTTCTTTATAGCCATTAAGATGGGCTCAGCAGTTTTAATGATGCACTCGCAAGAAATAAGAGTTGAAGCAAAAGAGAGCATCAAGAAGCAAATTCAAAACAAATTTAAACCTAACATGCTTCCTATGAAAAGGAATCTTGTACATAAACAAGTCATGTAGGCATAATGCAACAAGCATAGGAAAACTAGACAAGCGCAACTTCAAGATTTTCAGCATATAGAGAGGAGTTTTAATAACATGAAAATTTCTACAACCATATTTTCCTCTCTCATAATAACTTTCAGTAGCATCATGAACAAACTCAACAATATAACTATCACATAAAGCATTCTTATCATGAGTCCCATGCATAAAATAATTACTACTCCCAACATAAGCATAGTCATTCTTATTAATTGTAGTGAGAGCAAATTCAACAAAGTAGCTATCATTATTATTCTCATCACCATAATCATCAAATGTAGGAGGCATAGTATAATCATAATAAACTTTATCCTCAGTACTAGGTGGCACCAAAATACCACTATCATCATAAATGGGAGGAAAAGTGTCATCAAAGTAAATTCTCTCCTCCATGCTTGGGGGACTAAAAATATCATGTTCATCAAAACCAGCTTCCCCAAGCTTAAATTCTTCCATAGCATTAGCAATAATAGTGTTCAAAGAGTTCATGCTAATAACATTGCTACAACTATTTTGCAAACTAAGTTCCATGGGTTTTTTAATTTTTTCTTCAAACACCTCATGTCCTAACTCAAGATAAATACTATAAAGATCTCTAATATTTTTGTTGTTTTCCATTAAGCCTAACTAGTGAAATCACACAACGTAGTGTTCTCAGGAGTATTCATTTTAACAATAGTAAATAAAGCAAACTAAATAAAGTAAATGCAAGTAACTAATTTTTTTGTGTTTTCAATATAGAGAGCAAGACAGTAAATAAAGTAAAACTAGCAACTAATTTTTTTGTGTTTTGATATAATGCAGCAAACAAAGTAGTAAATAAAATAAAGCAAGACAAAAACAAAGTAGAGAGATTGGGAAGTGGAGACTCCCCTTGCAGCGTGTCTTGATCTCCCTGGCAACGGCGCCAGAAATTTAGCTTCATGGCGTGTAACTCACATGTTCGTTGGGAACCCCAAGAGGAAGGTATGATGCGCACAGCAGCAAGTTTTCCCTCAGAAAGAAACCAAGGTTTATCGAACCAGGAGGAGCCAAGAAGCACGTTGAAGGTTGATGGCGGCGGGATGTAGTGCGGCGCAACACCGGAGATTCCGGCGCCAATGTGGAACCTGCACAACACAACCAAAGTACTTTGCCCCAACGAAACAAGTGAGGTTGTCAATCTCACCGGCTTGTCTGTAACAAAGGATTAACCGTATTGTGTGGAAGATGATTGTTTGCAAGAAAACAAGTAAAGAACAAGTATTGCAAGCAGATTTGTATTTCGGTATAAAAGAATGGACCGGGGTCCACGGTTCACTAGAGGTGTCTCTCCCATAAGATAAAAGCATGTTGGGTGAACAAATTACAGTCGGGCAATTGACAAATAGAGAGGGCATAACAATGCACATACATGTCATGATAAATATAGTGAGATTTAATTGGGCATTACGACAAAGTACATAGACCGCCATCCAGCATGCATCTATGCCTAAAAAGTCCACTTTCAGGTTATCATCCGAACCCCTTCCAGTATTAAGTTGCAAAACAACAGACAATTGCATTAAGTATGGTGCGTAATGTAATCAACAACTACATCCTTAGACATAGCATCAATGTTTTATCCCTAGTGGCAACAGCACATCCACAACCTTAGAACTTTCTGTCACTCTCCCAGATATCAATGGAGGCATGAACCCACTATCGAGCATAAATACTCCCTCTTGGAGTTAAGAGCAAAAACTTGGCCAGAGCCTCTACTAATAACGGAGAGCATGCAAGATCATAAACAACACATAGGTAATAACTTGATAATTAACATAACATAGTATTCTCTATCCATCGGATCCCGACAAACACAACATATAGCATTACAGATAGATGATCTTGATCATGTTAGGCAGCTCACAAGATCCAACGATGAAGCACAATGAGGAGAAGACAACCATCTAGCTACTGCTATGGACCCATAGTCCAGGGGTGAACTACTCACTCATCACTCCGGAGGCGACCATGGCGGTGAAGAGTCCTCCGGGAGATGAATCCCCTCTCCGGCAGGGTGCCGGAGGAGATCTCCAGAATCCCCCGAGATGGGATTGGCGGCGGCGGCGTCTCAGTAAGGTTTTCCGTATCGTGGCTCTCGGTACTGGGGGTTTCGCGACGGAGGCTTTAAGTAGGCGGAAAGGCAACGCGGGGGGCCACACGAGGGCCCCACACCACAGGTCGGCGCGGCCAGGGCCTGGGCCGCGCCGCCCTAGTGTGGCGGCGCCTCGTGGCCCCACTTCGACTCCTCTTCGGTCTTCTGGAAGCTTCGTGGCAAAATAGGACCCTGGGCGTTGATTTCGTCCAATTCCGAGAATATTTCGTTACTAGGATTTCTGAAACCAAAAACAGCAGAAAACATGGACTGGCTCTTCGGCATCTTGTTAATAGGTTGGTTCCAGAAAATGCACGAATATGACATAAAGTGTGCATAAAACATGTAGATATCATCAATAATGTGGCATGGAACATAAGAAATTATCGATACGTCGGAGACGTATCAATGACTTATATTATTCTCCCGATGGGAGTATATGCAGAGTTATTTATAACTCTAACATACCTACTTTGCTC
>NC_061514.1:153748689-153785572 GCF_022539505.1 Lolium rigidum
GGGCCTTACACAAAGCTTGGGGCACGCATCCACAATTTAATTGGAGGCTCCCAACAAATCACCACTGATGGCGTGTATTTCACACGTTCGTTGGGAACCCCAAGAGGAAGGTATGATGCGCACAGCAGCAAGTTTTCCCTCAGAAAGAAACCAAGGTTTATCGAACCAGGAGGAGCCAAGAAGCACGTTGAAGGTTGATGGCGGCGGGATGTAGTGCGGCGCAACACCGGAGATTCCGGCGCCAACGTGGAACCTGCACAACACAACCAAAGTACTTTGCCCCAACGAAACAAGTGAGGTTGTCAATCTCACCGGCTTGCTGTAACAAAGGATTAACCGTATTGTGTGGAAGATGATTGTTTGCGAGAGAAAACGATAAAACAAGTATTGCGGCAGATTTGTATTTCAGTATAAAAGAATGGACCGGGGTCCACGGTTCACTAGAGGTGTCTCTCCCATAAGATAAAAGCATGTTGGGTGAACAAATTACGGTCGGGCAATTGACAAATAGAGAGGGCATAACAATGCACATACATGTCATGATAAGTACGGTGAGATTTAATTGGGCATTACGACAAAGTACATAGACCGCCATCCAACTGCATCTATGCCTAAAAGTCCACCTTCGGGTTATCATCCGAACCCCTCCGGTATTAAGTTGCATACAACAGACAGATTGCATTAAGTATGGTGCGTAATGTAATCAATAACTACATCCTCGGACATAGCATCAATGTTTTATCCCTAGTGGCAACAGCACATCCATAACCTTAGGGGTTCTTGTCACTCCCCCAGATTCACGGAGACATGAACCCACTATCGAGCATAAATACTCCCTCTTGGAGTTACTAGCATCAACTTGGCCAGAGCCTCTACTAATAACGGAGAGCATGCAAGATCATAAACAACACATAGGTAATAACTTGATAATTAACATAACATGGTATTCTCTATCCATCGGATCCCGACAAACACAACATATAGCATTACAGATAGATGATCTTGATCATGTTAGGCAGCTCACAAGATCCAACAATGAAGCACAATGAGGAGAAGACAACCATCTAGCTACTGCTATATGGACCCATAGTCCAGGGGTGAACTACTCACTCATCACTCCGGAGGCGACCATGGCGGTGAAGAGTCCTCCGGGAGATGAATCCCCTCTCCGGCAGGGTGCCGGAGGAGATCTCCAGAATCCCCCGAGATGGGATTGGCGGCGGCGGCGTCTCGATAAGGTTTTCCGTATCGTGGTTTTTCGCATCAGGGGTTTCGCGACGGAGGCTTTAGTAGGCGGAAGGGCAACGTGGGGGGCCACACGAGGGCCCCACACCACAGGTCGGCGCGGCCAAGGCCTGGGCCGCGCCGCCCTATGGTGGAGGCCCCTCGTGGCCCCACTTCGACTCCTCTTCGGTCTTCTGGAAGGTTCGTGGCAAAATAGGACCCTGGGTCTTGATTTCGTCCAATCCGAGAATATTTCGTTACTAGGATTTCTGAAACCAAAAACAGCAGAAAATAGCAACTGGCTCTTCGGCATCTTGTTAATAGGTTAGTTCCAGAAAATGCACGAATATGACACAAAGTGTGCATAAAACATGTAGGTATCATCAATAATATGGCATGGAACATAAGAAATTATCGATACGTCGGAGACGTATCAACCACAAAGGCCTCAAATCCGTCTAGGGTTCCAAGAACCCAAGAGAAACAACTTTCTTGCTTTCACTTCCACGAATCACCGTGGAGAACTCAAACTGATGCACCAAATGCAATGGCAATAACATCACAAAGATGATCAAGTCCTTCTCTCTAAAATTCCAACAAAGCTACAAAATCTATTGGGGGAATAAGAGAGGAAGAACAAATAAGAGGAGGAACACCAAATTTCTCCAAGATCTAGATCTAGTGGATTCCCCTCACAAAGAGAGGGATTTGATTGGTCAAAGATGTAGATCTAGATCTCCTCTCTCTTTTCCCTCAAATGGGGCCAAGACTCATGGAGGGATTGAGAGATAGAGCAAGATTCTCAAGGTCAACAATGGAGTAGAGAGAGAGTGAGAGAAGCCACCAGATTTTGGGGAAGAAGAAGGCTATTTATAGCCCCCCATGAAATATGGCCATTGGGGGTGACCAGGTCGGATTATCCGCCCCCCGGGATGAAATATCCAGCCAAAACTCCGGGTCCAATACAGCGGATCACGCCCAAAAGTCCTTAGCAGTTTTTCGAGGGCCGGATTATCCTCCCCTCACTTGGGCCGGATAATCCGCCCCCTGAAAGCCGGCGACACGACAAATCGAGAAAGAGCATAACTTGAGCATCCGAACTCCGATGTTGATGATCTTGGGCTCGTTTCGAAGCTAGTAACAAGCTCTAAAAGATCACGCAGGGAACCATAATAGTCCAGCAAGGAAGTATAGAAACAAATGATGAAAGGTTTGACCTATCTAAAAAATACATGCCGGTAAAAACTCCAACCTCGAAAATGCAACAAGTTGCCGATGCAAAAACAATTCTCGATGAACTAGAGCTTGTCATGAGAATAAGCACAAGCTCTAAAACATCACATGGATAAGATCCAAATAAAAACCAAGAAAGATCATGCAAGGATGCAAAGGTTTGAGCTCTCCGAAGGATACGATCGAGTTACTCACTCGAGAGCCCTCTTGATAGAACGTCAACTAAACTACAAATTGGTCTCAAACTACACCATGAGACCGTTAAGAAAGAAATCCTATCAAGATCAAACCTTAACCCTGCGTGTTCCGCTTGAGCTCAATATTGACGATCTTGACTGCAACAAGATGGAACGCCTTTCTTGATTGTTCTTGCTTGACGAAGTCTTGTGGATTGCTCCCCCATAATCCACCATGGGAGATCTTCTTCTTCGGTGCATCTTCACATATCCATGATCACCATATGGATGGCAAGCTTCAAGCATATGATCTCTTCGAGTTGGCTCATCTTGAACTTGAACTTGCACTTCATTTCTTCATTCTTCATTATGTTGATGTCTTGAAGTCAACTTTGAGGGCTCACTTCATCTTCAAGACATACTTGACACTTGATACTCTTCATCAATTTCTTCTTATTGCAACCTTGAAGCCAACATATGGTTCAAGCATTGCTTATGGACAACTCCTACAAATATAACTCAATGCAAACGTTAGTCCATATGGATTATCATTAATTACCAAAACCACACATGGGGCTCCATGCAGTTTCAACCGAAACCCATCACCTCCGCCCCGGAACCCGCGTCCTCCTCTGCCACCTCGCCGACGTAGTCCAGCCGGAAACACCAGACCCCATGGGCCTGGTGGAATTAACATCCGCGACAACGTGGTCCCTCACAGGAATCGGAACAAGGAGCGCACGCCCGAGCCCCGAAGGAACCGGAACGAAGAACACGAACCTGAGCCTCGCAGAATCCGGAATAAGGGAGGCGACCGCCATCATGGAGAAGGCAGCCACCGAAGCCGGAGTCAGCAGCAAGAAGGACGCGGAGACCAAGAAGGCGGGAGCAAAAGGTCTCATCAGCCCCCTCGCAGATCTCCTCCCCACCACCCGGTGGAGGAGGTGGAGGCGAGCCGGAGATCCCGTTCCCGCTCAAAGTCTCCCGACCGCAACAGCTCGCGCGACGCACGGGAATGTCTCAACGAGTACAGAGATGAATACAATGGCCCAAAGTGCTTTGGCAGGATGATCCGAGAGGAGCCAAAGCCAAAAGGCTTGAACCTCAAGCTACCCGGAAATCTGAAGCATTATGATGGCGGTGAGAGGCCCGATACCTGGATTGATGACTACTTAACGCAGTCACCTTTGTCGGAGGGACCCCCAATGTGGCATGCCGCATGCTCCAGTTCTACCTTGTTGGTTCAGCCCGTACTTGGCTCAGCGACCTCGAGAAAAACTCCGTCTTTTGTTGGTTTGACCTAAAGATCGCCTTCGAGAAGCACTTCAGGGGCACCTACAAAAGACCCGCCACAACAAGTGACTTACAGGCGTGTATCCAGAAGAAGAATGAAACCTCTCGAGCTTTTCTCACTCGGTGGTTAGCAACAAGAAACGAGTGCGAGAACATGGATAATCGCACAACAATGCAAAGAGGGGGCTGCTCCGGCACAAGCTCACTTCCCTGATCAACGAGAACAAGCTGACCTTGGATAACATGATCGGCATTGCTAGCACTCACACCGCCGCTGATGACGATGCAGGTGGAGAGCTCTCGGCCACAGCCATACCCCTGCATCAGCAAAAGAAGAACCATGATAACAAGACAGAACAACAACAAACGGAAGAACCCCTGTGACGACTAGAAGAGTGGCGGATCCGACATGGTAGTTATGATGTTCCAACGCGGAGGTCAAGGAGGTGGAAGAGGCCGTGGCCGTGGTGGCGGAGCCGGTAGGGGCCGACAGCGCGCCGACGAGGTCACCGTCGGCCGGGTTCCGCACTCCCCAAACCTACGAAGAATACATGGATATGTCATGCCCGGCTCACATTGATCCGGCTAGTGGCAAGTCCTCCCACACCAATCGCAAGCCGCAAGTGGGTCAACGATCTCAAAACTGACCCGAAGCAGGATACAAGCACGGCAAAGGAGGCAAGGGCAAGAACAAGGAAAAGGACGAGGACAGTTCCGAGGTGATGGAAGAGGATGAAGCTTCGCTGGATCCCAAAGAGAGTTCCGCAGCTAACAAATCCAACCCCTTCGTCAAAAAGAGTGCTGGTGCTTACCACACTTTCCTCGGAACCCCAACAGTCCGGGCCAAGAAATAGGCCCTCCGGGTCCTGAATGCCACAATTCCGGCTGTGCCACAATACATCAAGTGGTCGAAAAAACTCTGCACCTTCGATAGGGAAGATCATCCGGCTGTCATCCCAAAAGAGTGCTACGCCCTGGTTGTTAGTCCCTGCATCGACGGGTATGACTTCTCCAAGTGCCTTATGGATGGCGGAGCCAGCCTAAACATCATGTACCTGGAGACTCTGGAGAGGATGAAACTTACCAATGAGCAGCTTAACAACAACACCACTGAGTTTCATGGTGTGGTTCCGGGTAAAAATGCAAACTCCCTGGGCAGCATCAAACTTCTCGTGGCCTTCGGCGATGTCAACAATTTCCGCGAAGAGATGATCATGTTTGAAGTTGTGCCTTTCAAGAGCTCCTACCATGTCATCTTCGGTAGGCCCACCTACCACAAGTTTCACGCAAGGGCATGCTACATCTACAACAAGCTCAAGATTCCGGGTCCTAACGGTATGATCACAGTATCCGGAGACTACAAGAAAGCTCGAGACTACGAGGAGGGCGAAGCCGCCTTTGCAGAATCTGTAATATCTGGAGAGGAGCTGCAAGGCTACAGGGCCGCGGTGGATCCGAATGAGATGCATACCACCAAGAAGCAGATCTCCGAACAGAAGACTTCGTTCAAGGCCACGATAGACACCATGAAGGTCGACCTCAAGGAAGGCGATAGTTTCAAGCAAGTGTCTGTCGGAGCTGGCCTGTACCCCAAATAGGAAGACGCGCTTGTCGAGTTCCTACGAGCTAACATGAATATCTTCGCATGGCAACCTTCTGATATGTCCGGAGTACCAAGGGAACTCGCCGAGCACTACCTCAACATAAATCTGGGTGCAAAACCGGTGAAGAAAACTATGCGACGCTTTGGAGATAAGAAGCGCCACGTCGTAGGGATGAAATTAGCAAAGTTACTAGAGGCAAGATTTGTAGTAGAAGTTATCCATACTGATTGGGTCGCAAACCCCGTCCTTGTACCCAAACAGAATTCTTAAATACTAAGAATGTGCATCGATTACTCCGGCTTGAATAAGTATTATCCGAAGGATCCGTTCCCCTTACCGCGCATTGACCAAGTCATTGATTCGATGGCAGGGGCGGAGCTTCTGTGTTTTCTTGACGCATATTCCGGGTATCACCAGATCCGGATGAAGAAGTCCGACCAAAAGGCGACCTCGTTCATCACACCCTTTGGTACTTACTGCTATGTCACCTTGCCTTTTGGTTTGAAAAATGCAGGTGAAGGGAGCCACCGGCCACCGCACGAAACACGCAGTGAAGGGAGCCACCTGCCACCGCCTGAGCCCACCTCCCCGCCGCCATGGCAGGTTACCGCGCCCAAGCACGATGCGCCGCTAAAACCACCTTCCCTGGGCCGCCGCCCCGGCTTTCGCGCCAGAGCACGCCACGCCGCCCTCAACCAGCCTCGCGGCTCACGCTGCCGCCAAGCAGAAGACACCGCCGCCACGCCCCAAGAACCCGCCCTCACGCTGTGACGTGAGACGGGATCCCCGCCGCCCCAACTACCGAGCAGGCTTTGCCCGTCGGAGCACCCTCAGGAAGCAACGGAGAGCAGGGGAGGCGGGAGGGAGGCGGCCGGCCTGGCGGCTAGGGTTTGCGCCGCCCGAGTCGCCCGTGCGGGGACGACGCAGCTAACGAACCAAGTTATATGCACAACATTTATCTATCTATCCACTTCTGCATATTAGGCGTTGTGATTGTGTGGAGAAGACACGATGGTTTGGTGCAGCTGGTTATGGATGCTATGCCAAATTTTGCATCTGGCAAATGTACACGGGCATTACTCCTCGTTATCTACACGAAATGAGAACCAACAGCTATCTTGGTGACCAGAGGCTCGCTGCGGTGAGGTCATCCACCCGTGAGCCAAATTAAATTGTGTACTATCTGCTTGAAAAATCGCCTGAGAGCTCTCATCTTCTAGTACATAATAAAGATCAGCTTAGCTAGGATCCGCTCCCCTTTAGCCACGTCTTTTTATCGATACGAAACAGACGGGTTGGCAGACATCCTTACAATGTGGTAAGCCGAATGTTGAATTTGACTAAAAAATCAAAATTCTACAAATTATAAGACCTATAAAAAAAAAGCGGTGCCTCCGCAGCTCCGTTGCGACGCCACAAAGCATGGCCGAGCGGACACGGTGGGGGCCTGGAGGGCACCAGCTGCGGATGCTTAAAAGAAAGCAATGCTGCATACTGGATTTGCAATCTCACCAAGAATTAGGTAAGCAGAAAGTTTCGCTAGCATAAACTAAGGTCGATTGCTGTGTGTGACGCATTAGCGCCCCAGCTAGCTAGCACACCGTGGTTACTTACTTGCTTGGAGATTCCAAGGGGCGACGACCAGACCAAACTCTGCTGTCGACTTCAGTTCACAAAGACGAGGAAAACTAATGGAAAAGAAAGCTGACCAGTAGCCGACCTGATTATGTTTCAAAATTAATGCGCGCCACATTTGTACCGGTCAAATCGAATGCTACACGCCTCCACCATCGCGAACGTATCCGTGGAATATGGCCGCCCAACGAATCACTCGCCCCTCTCAGCAAAGAAGAGGAGAGGAATGACCGAGATGCAATATCGGGTGGCTTTTGGGCTTTTCGGAAAGCCAAAAGAAAGCATGAGAAACGCCTCCTTGATTTTGAACCAAGTGATTTTGCCTCTTTCTTTGGTCATTTCCCACGGGCATACAAAAGGTTCGGTTTAATACTCCGGTCGCTGGTACCAGAAAAAATCGCAAGAAATAGTTGAGCTTGATCAAAAGGGGGTATAAGATAGAATAGTAACGTGGAACCTTTTTGTTGGCTTATCACGTAAGGAAAAGTGAAGCTTCACCAACAACACGTGGGACTCGCTCAATGGAAATCACACCTCCAAACCAATTTCAAGAACGATTTTAATGTGATCATGTACTCCTTGGAGTAATTAGTAACAGTTACGTGGAGCCATACTCCCTCTGTTTTTATTTAGTACTTCTTGTTCTAGCCTTCTAGGTTTAATCAAAGTTAAATTTTGTAAAGCTCGATCAAATATTTAGAAAAAATATCAACATCTGTAATACAAAAACTATGGTAATTGAATCTTCAAAAGTGTATTTTCACATTGTATGCTTTTGGTATTATTTATGTTAATATTTTTTCCTATATTTTTATTAAATTTTACAGTATTTAACTTTAACTAAACTCAAAATGCATAGTACATAAAAACAAAGTAATTAGCACTAGTTAGTGCATTTATAGTTTCCTTAGTACAGTCACACGCATTCCTTGATTGCCAAGAAGATCAATATTATTTTTCTTATCTTAAAATGGCAATTAAGAGAAATTAATAGTGCTACACACAGTATCCACCTTTTTATGTTAGTATATGAGTATATTGTAACTAATATATGTATCCCAAAGATAGTCTTGTAATACTGAATAACTAATCAATAGTATTATAACGTGGGCACGTGGCATATTTTGCTAGATATCACATAAGTTTGACTTCGACTAAAATCCAAAAAACATAGTAAATAGAAACAAAGTAAGTCATGAACATTAGTAACTAATACATTTATAGTTTCTCGAGAGTGGATTCGGTGAACAGGGGGGTACGTGAGCACCCGTTTATCACCGTTGGATTTGGCCGAGCACCGTTGGATGCTCCCCATCCAAGCTTGTCAACTAACGGAGACTACACGGTCCAATAGGGACTTTTCATCCTGATACATGATGCATGCTCGTGGGGCCCACTTGATGGAGAGAATAAAATTATCCTGAACTCCCTTTTCTGCTTCTCCTATCGGTCTATCACGAGGAGAGAAACTCGCTGGAGGCGTCCACTTGCAGAGGAGGGAAGAAGGTGGCGCGGCCTCCTCCGCCGAGCTCTGGCCATGGTGGCGGGCGGCGTTCTACGGCGGGACCCAATCAGCTCCGCCCTTCCTCTAGCTGCCGATGCGGGATTCTTCCTCGCCATCGCTCCTGCGCGGAGACCACCCGCGCCCAGCGCCACCCCTCAGCCGCTCGCGCCTGCGCCGCCCTACCGCCATCGTTGCTCGTCTCCGCTCGCCGCCAAGACGCCCGCGGCCGCCGTTCACCTCCCCGACGCCGGCCTCGCCGCTGCTCCGGCCCGGGCCCGACGCCCGCTCCGCTACGCCGCGTCGAGGCCGGATGGCGCGCGGCGGGCCTCACGCCGCGCTCCGGTCCCCGAAGCCCGCGCGGGCGCCGCCCGAGGAAGAGGGGCTTCGCCGTCGCGCTCACCCCGGACGAGATCGCGCACGACTTCGCCGCCATCCGCCCGCTGCGCCACGCGCCCGCACCCGGCTGCCCCGCGCCGCTCCTCCAAGAAGCGGACCAACCGCGTGCAGAACGCGATCGATGTAAGCAATCGGAACCCCTGCTTCCTTCCTTAATCTCGATCGGGGGTCTCGGTGTTTGATTCTCTAATCCGTCGTCAACGCAATCAAGTTGTTCTAGCTTGTGCAGAATCGGGGGAAAAGAAAGCGCAGAAAGATGGAGGCTCCAAGCCGGCGATAGCAAAAGGAGAGGCGAATCTTTGACTTGTCCAATCCACACGTTCACGGAATAATGGATGGCGTTAGACACGTGTTGAGCAGCTAGGGGTGCTCACGTATCCCCTGTTCACGGAGCTTCATTCCATAGTTTCCTACTAGCGCATTGATTGATTAGCAAGCATAGCTATATTTTTCTGATCCTAAAGTGACAATTAAGAGAGTTATTAGTAGCTTCACACACTATTAACCAATTATGTTAGTCTACGAGATAATAGTACTACCTCCTAATAAGGATTATAAATTTGTCGAAAGTGAAAACTTACTTAGTTTGATCAAATATAAAAAAGAAAATGTTAAATATTTGCAAGATGAATAAAATATATAAGGAAAATATATTTTACAATGAATCTACTAACATCGATTTGGAATATTAAATGTTTATATTTTTTTCCTATAAAATTGGTCAAACTTAGAATTTGAGTAAATTTAGATGCCTTATTCGTTGAAACAGTGTATATTGTAATTAATTAATATAGGTATCCCAAGTTAATTTTATAATCAATAATTGTTGATCAATATTATAACGCGGGCACGTGTCACTTTTTTGTTAGCCTACCACATAACTTTGACTTTGCCTAACATAGGACCCATAGTAATAAAAATCAAGGAAGTCATTAACACTAAATGCATTTATAATTTCCTTTGTATAGTCTACACCATTGATTGATTACCAAGCATAGCTACTATATATTTTTCTTATGCTAAAGTGAAATTTAAAAAATATTACTAGCTCCACACATTATCCACCTATTATGTTAGTCTACGAGAAAATACTACTATCTCCTTTCCGATGAATAAGGATTATAAATTTAGTCAATAGTGAAAACTTACTAGGTTTGATCAAATATAAAGAAGAAAATATTAATATCCACAAGATGAATCAAATATATTAGAAAAAATATATATTACGATGAATCTATTAATATTGATTTGACATCATAATTGTTCATATTTTTGTCTATAACATTGATCAAACTTAGGCTTTTGACTACAGTTAGATACCTTATTCATTGTAACAAAGTAATATATTGTAGGTAATTAATATTGGTATCCCAAATTAATGTTATAAAAAATAATTGTTGATCAATATTATAACGCGTGGCACCTTTTTTGACTTTGCCTAACCAAGAACCTGGGGAAATAAAGACCAACGGAGTCATTAACACCTAACCCATCACCTATAGTAATAAAAACGAAGGGAGTCATTAACACTAATTAGT
The DNA here is from genome assembly GCF_022539505.1 of Lolium rigidum. NCBI lineage: Eukaryota > Viridiplantae > Streptophyta > Magnoliopsida > Poales > Poaceae > Lolium > Lolium rigidum. Next base: position 153,759,293 of record NC_061514.1, read on the forward strand.
GCATTTATATATAATCTAGAGCATTGATTGATACCAAGAAGAGATATATTTTTTCATATCCTGAAGTGGTAATTAAGAGAATTACTAGTAGTCCACACATTATCCGCCTATTATGTTAGTCTACGAGATAAAAGTATATTATAAGCAATACAGGTATCCAAAATTTTATCTTGTAATCAATAACCTTTGATAAAAATTATAAAATGGGAATGTGACACCTTTTTGTTAACTTATCAGTTATCACGTAAGTTTGACTTCTACCGAACCCAAAATATGTAGTAAATAAAAACTAAGGGATTAATTAACGCTAATTATGCATTTGTAGTTTTCTTCGTATAGTCTAGCGCAATGATTGGCTACCAACCAGAATTATATACTTTACTAATGCGGCAATCAAGAGAATAATAGTAGCTCCACACATTAGCCACCTATTATGTTAGTATATGAGATAATAGTACATTGTAAGTAAATATAGGATCTCAAAGTTTATCTTATAACCAATAACTGGTGATCAATATTATAAGGTGGGAATGTGGCACCTTTTTGTTGTCTTATCACGTAAGGACAATACGTGGGATGCCTAGGGCATTGCTTGATTATCAAGAAAAGCTATATTTTATCCTGAAGTGTCAGTTTAAGAAAATTAATAGTAGGACTAAAATACATATTATCCACCTATTATGTTATGAGATAATATTATGTTATAAGTAACATATGTACCTATACCACTGATCTATATAATCACAAAATAATAGAATGTCACACACATGGTTTATGAGTTTTGCATGTTTCAAATTTATTTTGTTTTTGATGGTTTATGAAAAATACTATTTAAGAGACAATTTTTTTGTCTAAGTGATGATCAGATTTTGGTCTAAAAAGGTACTAATTCGAAAATAGTTGACGAACCCTAAATATGTTGAAAGGCTTTCAATAAGGATAGAACTTTCATATCTTTTGTGATCCTTTAATCACTTGGAGTATATGTATAGTGATGGTAATGCTCATAACTCTATCCCTCAAAATCTACCAAGCTCTCTAATTTTGTTGTTTGGAGACAATTAATGGTTTTATCTCCCAAACCTTGATTCTATGAGAGACAGATCATGACGTTTTTGGGTGCTCTCGAGAAGTTGGTTGTTAGACAAACCGGGATGATATAGTGGCTAACAACTCACGTTAGCATCTTCGAGAGAACAACATTCAAGACTTCTAATGTTGTGTAGCGTGATAATAATGTTTATTTTGGACCCACCGAGTGATCCTTTGTTGACAGGATTTTTTTATTTGAAAATCCTACCACTATAGTCTGGATCCTCCGGATTGTGACTAACGGTGCCTTTTTCTTATATTTGTACCTAATAAGTGAAAGGTCAAACATTGTACCTTGTTTGGAGATACCAAGTGGTTTTCAAGATATCCATGCAAGGGTGAATTCTCGTGGTTTTGTATATTTTTTATTTGGATGATAATATGGTGATCCGTATAATCTGTTCAAAAGGTTGCACTTTTATAAGTTTCAATCTCTCTTACTGATCTTGGTTGGTGACATCAAGCTTTTTAAATTGCATTGTAATGTCAAATTTGAAGGTCAACATATAAGTATCTCTACCCTTTGTTGACAAGAATGCTTCTACGTTATTTTTCATAAATGTTCCACACATTACATGATATATATATAATTAACATACCTAATGATATATCTTCAGTGATTTTAAGGGTAGAGAAGAGTTGATAGGTTTTGAGAACCAAAATGAGATTTTTCACCAAGTCAAGGCCAAATTCTTGTTATTTTTCAGAGTGTGCACTTCCTATATAGACTAGGTGTATAGGAGTCTCCAAGATCTAATGGAGAATTCAAGAAATTTGTGAAGGGAAGAAGATGTCTACTTGGTGTGAAAATATATCAATAGTGATTGGACATGGCATGTGTGTCCTTCCTGAAGCAAATATAGGTATCTTTGGGTTTTCGTGACGTTGATGGTCTCTGGACTTGGTCTCGAAAACTTTCCAATAAGGACATATGATCGCTCTAGCAATACGAACGTCGGGAACTACTCCTTACATTTATGATTCCCTTGCACTACCTCTTTACTTGGTGGAGTCTATTTAAAATAAATGTTTTGTATAATTCATGTGTAGGGTATTTACGGATCTAATGGTCCAAATTCTTAAACTTGGGCAACTTCCGCCGAGAAAAATTTAGTGCCTATTCAATATTTATACTCAACTTATTAATGTTAACCATGGGCCATGATGGATCACAACTAGTTGTATTTTTTCTAACTTACACTATAGATGACATGCTTCAGTTTCTATGAAAAATGTTCATCACCTTCTTAATTTCTCAGTCTACAATGTATTGTACAAACTAATTAATTTAATAACACGATGTTACATGATCTTTATTCTTATGTGATTAAATGACATTATCGAGCTGCCAAATGCCATTACATTTTGATCATTGTAGCAACGCCATTGTATTGAAATTGATAAGAGAAAGAATAATATTTGAAAGATCATGTAAAATTCAGTTATAAATACAAATGTCGCAACAACCTAGTGAGTTACTAAATTTTGTTTGTGTTGATAGTGTTTCTTTACAATTTGATGTAGAAAAACTAGTCAAGGAAGTAGAGTAAATATTTTGGTGAGAAAATGATAAAATAGAAAACAAATAGGTATATATGCTGAATACAGTCCACAAAAATCTTAAAAACATTACTCGAGTTGACGGTTAACCCATCTTTTGCACACTTTGCATGCTCTAGTCTAGCCATAGCTTTTGATATTTTTTCAGTGAGTTTGAGAGTAGATATGAGACCAATTTTGAACACAAAAGCAAGGGTATTCCACCAAGGCAAGGACAAGTGCTAGTTACTTTTGGAGGGTGTGCAGTTCCTATAAAGACCATTTGCCTAGGCGTCTCCGAGATCTTTTGGAGAACCTAAGAAGTCTGTGAAGGCCAAGAGATCCCCATTTTTTTGTGAAAATTTACCTATAGTATTTGGGCATTAATGCGTGTCTTTGCCGAAGAAAATCTGAGGCATGTGTGGTCTAAGGACTTGGCATCCAAAACTTTCCAACAAAGACATATGATTGTTCCAACTATTAAACTTTTTTGGAACTATACGCCTAGACATTATGAATCCCTTGCGTTGTTTATTTACTTTCATCAGTCTACTTTTCGAGCAATTTACTTTTGTATAATTCCATGCGTAGGGTGTTTGGGCAGCCAGCGGCCTAACTTATTAAAATTTTGCAACTTCCACTAAGGAATTTTTAATTTTATGCTGGATTTTCAATGCTTACCATGGTGATGGCGAATCAAGGATAGTTTTGTTTTTAACTTATAATTTTCCATGACATGCTTTGATTTCTACAGAACATGTTATTTGCATTCTTTATTTCTCACTCTGCAATGCATTGGACTAGCTAATAATAAAACACGATACCTCATGTTCTTCGTTGTTGGGCGTCTTACATGACATTATTAAGAAGCCAAATTTCATGAGTTCTTTTATCTGTGTAGCAACATCACTGTATTCAAATTGATAGAGGAAGAATCATAATTAAAGTATCCCAAAAACATTCGTTATGAGTACAATTGAAGCAACAACCTTGTTATTTACTAAGTTGTGTTGTTTCAATATTTTTTCTTCAGATTAATAAGATATATGCCACTGCAATTATTTTGCATTTGAGAAATGCCACTAGCCCACTACAATTTTCATCTTTCGAAATATGCCATTGCAGTGGCATTTTTGGAAGGATGAGACTTGACGTTTTTCAAAGAATCTTGAGAATTAATGTGGCATTGTTCGAAAGATGGAAATTTTAGTGGCATTTCTCGAATACACAATAATTGTAGTGGCATTCTCGTTAATAAACTGATGTATAAAAAAGAAGTCATGGAAGCAGGGTAAATTTTGCTAAGCTAATGATAAAATTGAAAATAATAGTTGGATTAATGCAATTCGCAACAATCTAAAAAACATTACTAGTGAGTAGACGGTTATCGTTCCATGCGCCTTTATTACATATCTTGTTAAAGCACATGTGTGATCACCAAAGCCGGCTGCGGCTAGTGATGAGAATTGTTAAAATACCGTTACATGTAATGATCAAGAAACCGTTATACATAATAAAACAAATGGAAATCAATGTGTGCACGTGCAAGAGGTTAGGGTTTGTGGAGGGAGGAAAGGTAGATTTGGAAGTAAGCAAACTCATGGTCTAGTCGAGATGGGGTTTCTACGCGTGCATCGTGAAGCTCGACAACTAGAATTGAGTGCTATTCGCGCAGTTTACTCTCATAACATACACAAACATACATAGTTTTTTGAAATTCGGTGAGGTTTTGCCATTGAGTCCTCCCAAGCACAATTTTAGGGTTTCTTTCAGATCGAAGAAATTTCATAATCCCTCCATGCCATAAAAGCAATCTTAAAGTTAGACAAATTTAAGACATCTTTTATAGGGCGGAGGGAGTACAAGTTTTGGAGAATTTCACTCGTCCTGCAATCTATGATCCAAAATAATATGTCGTTCGACTTAGAATTCAAGTTTGCATTGCCATTTTTATTGTAAACTTCCCATTTGTTCCTCTCATCATTTCCCAAAGTTTGGCAACAGGCAAAGCCGCCGTAGCATTGTACTACATGTTATTATCGTGCGCAGCCAAAGCAGCTCTCACTACTTGCTAATATTACTACTATCATTTAGTCGAAATCAGGATAAGGGACAACTTCACAAAAGGAAAAGGAAAAAAGCATAAAAGTTGACAAGTCCGGGGAAAGAAACGCTCCTCGCAATATCACCCACAATTGGGATATTTCTGATTACCAATTAATCACCTGCCGGTTTAACTGTGATTCACCATCCCGACATGTGTATCCCCCTGCCCAATTATAGACCCAACTGAATCCATCGCCATCGGCACGCGCGCATCCTTGCTCGCCGCCTCACATAAAAGCCACCGGAGTAGAGAGGCTTTCCGCCGGTTGTCTGTCCGGGCTCACCCCAGCTTATCACACACAAGCTCTCTCTCTCTCTCTCTCTCTGCTTCCACGTCTCTTCTTCCCTGCCGCCTGACTGACTCTCTGTTCGTGCCGAGTGAAGCTGTTGATGCAAGTGAGCTTGGGTCAGCCATGGGTAGCGCTGACGACCACGACGAGTACGCCAAGCTCGTCCGGGGAATGAACCCGCCGAGGTGAGCAATCGATTTGCTCTCTCTCTTTTTTTTTGGTTTGTGAAGTTCTGTTTCTTGAAATCAATTTTGATTGATTCCGGATTCCATTTGTTGGTGTCTTTTCCTCCGCAAATCACCGAGGAACCAAAATGATTTTTGCATCTGCTCTGGGCTTTGGAAATCCCCTGTTCCATCCTTTGCTCTGCCCCGGCCTGATGTTCTCGTGTTGTTGCTTGCAGGGTTGTGATCGACAACGATGCCTCCGACGACGCGACGGTCATCAGGGTGGACAGCGTCAACAGCCACGGCACGCTCCTCGCCGTCGTCCAGGTCATCGCCGACCTCAACCTCGTCATCCGCAAGGCCTACTTCTCCTCCGACGGAAACTGGTTCATGGATGGTGAGTGCACCCAATCGCCATGACGTTGTGAATTCTTACCTCTCCGGCATAGCCAATCTCCACGGATTCTGACAAATTTCGGTTTCCCCTTGATATCCGCAGTGTTTAATGTCACTGACCGTGACGGGCGAAAGATCCTTGACAAACCAACCATCTCCTACATCCAAACGGTAACTTCGCTTGTTGTTACTCGATTGATTAATGGCCGGTGGTTGAATTCTAGTAGTATCAAGAACGAGTTTTTGAGGATCGAATTCATGGCTGCAGACGCTGGAGGCGGAGGACTGCTACTACCCGGAGGTGCGCAACACGGTGGGCATCGTGCCGTCGGAGGAGTACACGTCCATCGAGCTTACGGGCACCGACCGCCCGGGCCTGCTGTCCGAGGTATGCGCGGTGCTCGCCGGGCTGAAGTGCGCGGTCCGGAGCGCCGAGCTGTGGACGCACAACACGCGCGTGGCCGCCGTCGTCCAGGTCACAGACGCGGCCACCAAGCCCTCGGGCGGCGGCGCCATCGTAGACCACGCCCGCATCGCCGACATCAGCGGGCGGCTCGGCAACCTGCTGCGCGGGCAGCACGGCGTGCGCGCCGCGGAGGCCGCGGCGAGCCTGACGCACAAGGAGCGCCGCCTGCACCAGATGATGTTCGAGGACCGGGACTACAGCGCCGCCGGGGCCGGGCGGCCGGACCCGCGGACGGAGGTCTCCGTGACGCACTGCGCCGAGCGCGGCTACACCGTCGTGGTGGTCCGGTGCCGGGACCGGCCCAAGCTGCTGTTCGACACCGTCTGCACCATCACCGACATGGGGTACGTCGTGCACCACGGCACCGTCAGCACCGAGCACGGCGACGGCGCCTACCAGGAGTACTACATCCGCCACCTCGACGGCCACCCGGTCAGCTCCGACGCCGAGCGCCGGCGCGTCGTCGAGTGCCTCGAGGCCGCCGTCGAGCGCCGCACCGCCGACGGGCTGGAGCTGGAGGTCCGCACCGACGACCGCGCCGGGCTGCTCTCCGACATCACCCGCATATTCCGGGAGAACGGGCTCACCATCCGCCGCGCCGAGATATCGTCGGAGGGAGGGGAGGCCGTCGACACCTTCTACCTGTCGGACCCGCAGGGACACCCCGTGGAGCCCAAGACGATCGAGACCATCCGCGCGCAGATCGGCGAGGCCACGCTAAGGGTGAAGAACAACCCCTTCGTCGACGACGGCGGATCCTCCTCCGACGTTGCCGCTGGATCGACGGCGTTCCTCTTCGGGAACCTCTTCAAATTCTACCGCCCCTTCCAGAGCTTCGGCCTCATCAAGCTCTACTAGGAGATCATGTCATATATAGGATACAGATTTCAGTGTAAATATTAGTCCAGTCCTCCCTGTCACAGGAGAAGATGATGACGATGATCAAGCTAGTCTGGGTGTAGATAGGTCATTGCAGACAGAGTAGTGGTACAAGCTAGCTCAGAAAAGAAATTGGTAGATCAGCTCAGTAAGGATAGCATCATAGCAACTAGCTTAGGTTGGGTATACTGGAATTGGGTTTGTTCTATATTCTCTGTAAATACTCATCTTGTACATATCTTCTTGCTGAAAAAATGGATGAATGGAGAAAACTTGTAAATACTTGTAGTAGCATCTTCAGTTTTATGTTTTGCAAATAAATTGTGTACTCCCTTCGTCCCACGAAGATTGTCTCAGATTTATCAAAACTAAGTTCAAATTTTAACAAATTTCAGACAACATTCGTGGAACGGAGGGAGTATTTACTATACAGGTGCAGATGCAGATGGCTGAACTGCACTCATGCACCCTCTGGTCTGTGTGTTCACCGCGCGAACTGTACATCAATTTCGCACCACCATGAGTCGAACATGAAAACTCTCCAGATGCTGACGACCATATAAGAACCCACATATAAGAGGTTGTTAAGTAAGTTAAGTTTGCAACACAGTTAAGCAGAGACAATCCGAAGAAATAATCGTTGGAATAGAATTGGCTCTTCAGGACAAATACAAAATTACAGGTGAAGCATAAAATAGTTATGTGAAAATAAATTACTACTGCCACACTTCAAAAACGAAAAAAATACTACTACTACTGGAAAGAAATGTTCACGGTAAGGAATAGAAAACAACTTATAGCCCCCCATCCCAGTTTGCATAGGGCCCTCGTATGAATTTCACCATCAATTAGATCAAGATTCAAGAGCATATGAGTTATGTGTCATAAAATTTATACCGCAGTGGTAAATTTGTTCGAATACAAGTCAAACATTATACTTTCTTTTTTTGCTAGACCGCTTTTCGTTGATCAAATTATTGATCAAACTTGGACCTTGCAATGTGTGGGCGTCGTGTAAATCAGAACGAGGGAGTATCAAATCGAACCCCTATATGCTGATTTGTTCATTGATAAGAAGCCTACTATCTTCAGCAGTGGATTTTCTATATGAGGAACTGGCTTGTTGATTTGTTCACTGATAAGAAGCCTACCTCTGGCAAGCTTCAAAGTATTTTCTTAGAGTAATTTTTAGAGGTATCTTTGGCTTGCTAAAGAACTAGAGCATGGCACGGTTTGTCCCCTTGAAAAAAATCTTTCTGTAAAGTGAGGACACCAAAAATTAAGTAGAGGGGCTCAAGGGCCCAGGAAACCGAGCCCAATTCCACGATGGGGGTTGACATCTTCAATTTCATGCAATAACAAATCTCACTGGGCCAGCTCTTCAGGACCAATAGAGCGGCGGAAGGCCAACTGCCAGCCCGTCACAGAGAAGGCGAGAAATCAGAATCCTGGGTTTGTCTCCAAAAATCAACTCAATGTCACCACACGACATTTCAATCAGATAATGAGGAAGATCAACTAATCTGATCATACACACGCAAGAAAAAACATGCAAGGTAAATCCACTATTTCGATCAAAAGTTCGTCAATCAAGGAGATGAGCTGATGGTCTGGACCATTGGGAACCAATCGCACGGCACAGGCTTCCATTTTCAGATTTGCAGGCTTCCATTGAAAAATGGATGAATGGAGAAAACGTGTAAATACTTGTAGTAGCATCTTCACTTTTATGTTTTGCAAGGAGGTTGTCTACTTACTCTTCAGGTTCAGATGCAGATGCAGATGGCTGAACTGCACTCAAGCGCGGCGTGGTCTGTCTTATCGCCCGCGCCAACTGTGCACCCATTTCGCTCCTGCGTGAGTCGAACATGAAAAGTCTCCAAATGTTGGCTAGGATATTAAGAAATAAGAACCCATTGTTATATTGTGATCCAAATTCCAAGAAGTGGCTAACTTCTGACGAGCGGAGCGAGGCCCGTCGCCGGTAGGCTTGGGCCGAGCGAAGCGAGTCTGAAGTTAGCCCACACCGAGGCCCAGCAGGTGCACCTGGGGGGTGCGGGGGGCTTCGCCCCCCGCGGTACGGATCGTTGCCACCCGTCTATACATTTTCCCTGTAAGCCGCCGCTAGGGTTATCATCGCATCATTGTACACCCACGGCGTTTGTAAACACCACCAAAATAGTAAAGTTTTGCTGGCTGGCGCCCGTGGTTTTTCCCTTGTGTGTTGCAAGGGTTTTCCACGTTAAAATCTCGTGTCCCCCTGCAGTGTTTTACCTTTCGTTCTTCGTTTATTGTGCATCTCAAATTCTAACAAGTGGTATCAGAGCCCGTGTTCTTTGGATCTAGGGTTTACGAGATGTCGTCTCTGAAGTTCGATCTACCGCAGCTGGACTACACCACGAGATTTGCTTTGTGGCAAGTGAAGATGAGGGCGATTCTCGCCCAATCTTCAGATCTGGATGAAGCGATCGATGCTTTCGGCGAGAAAGCGAAGGATGCCTGGACCGATGCGGAGAAGCGGAAAGATCATAAGGCTTTATCGTTGATTCAACTCCATCTGTCCAATAATATTCTGCAGGAAGTGTTGCAGGAGAAAACCACCGCCGAGTTATGGGTCAAACTAGAGGAGATCTGTTTGTCCAAGGATCTCACGGGCAGATTGCACGTGAAGATGAAGCTGTTCTCGCACAAGTTGCAAGAGGGAGGTTCGGTAATGAATCACATATCTTCCTGGAAAGAGATTGTTTCGATTTGCGGTCTATAGAAGTTAAGTATGAGGATGAGGATTTAGGTCTTCTTCTTTTATGCTCGCTGCCTAATTCTTTCGGTAATTTTCGTGACACCATATTATTGAGCCGCGACAAACTAACTCTCGCGGAAGTTTATGATGCTCTCCAACAAAAGGAGAAAATGAAATCTATGGTGCAGGCTGAAAGTTCGTCCTCCAAGGCGGAGGCATTAGAGGTCCGTGGCGAGCCTGAGCGGCGAGATAACTACTACCACAACAACGAGAGATAAGAGCAAGGGCGACAGAGGTCGCTCAAAGTCCAAAGGACGTGACAAGTTCTGCAGGTATTGTAAGAAATCTAACCACAATATTGATGATTGTTGGAAGCTGCAGAACAAGGAGAAAAGGAACGGAACTTACCAACCGAAAAATAATGATGGTAATGGTAAGGCTGCCGTTGTCACCGGTAAGGGTGAGGCTGTCGTTGTTGCCTGGTAATGACAGCTTCGATGGAGATTGCTTAGCTGTCTTGGCTGCATGTGTTTCACGTGATGATGAATGGATTCTTGATACTCGCATGCTCGTTTCATATTTGCTCGTAACAAAGATTGGTTCAGTTCTTATGAGTCCGTGCGAGTGGAGATTTTGTGCGTGTGGGGAATGACAACCGGTGCAGCATTGTTGGCATTGGTTCCGTTCGAGATCAAGACCCATGATGGGATGACACGCACGTTGACAGGAGTGAAACACATACCCTCCATGGCGAGGAATTTGATCTCTTTGAGTACCCTTGATTGTGACGGGTACAAGTACAAAGGTGGGAACAAACTTTTGAAGGTATCATCAGGTTCTCTCATTATTATGATTGGTGATATGAATTCTGCGAAATTATATGTCCTTAGAGGTAGCACTTTGCCTAGTATTGCTGCTGCTGTTAGTTCTGATGAATCTAGTAAGACTAACCTCTGGCATAAGCGTCTTGGACATATGAGTGAGCTTGGCATGGCAGAATTGACAAAGAGAGAGCTAATTGATGGCTGCGATTTTGGTAAGCTTGAGTTACGTGGAGCACTGCATCTTTGGTAAGCATAAAAGAGTAAAATTTAATGCTTCCGCTCATACCACCAAAGGCATTTTAGATTATGTACACGCTGATGTTTGGGGTCCGTCCCGTAGAACTTCTAATGGTGGTGCTAATTACATGCTTACTATTATTGATGATTACTCAAGGAAAGTGTGGCCATATTTCCTGAAACATAAATCTGATGTCTTTAATGCTTTTAAGAAGTGGAAAGTTATGGTAGAAACCCAAACTGAAAAGAAGGTTAAGATACTCCGTACTCGACAATGGTATGGAATTTTGTTCAAATGAATTTGATGAGTTTTGCAGCAATGATGGGATGGTCGGACATCATACCATTTCGTACACCCCTCAACAGAATGGCGTGGTGAACGCATGAACAGGACCATTATTTCGAGGGCTCGCTGCATGTTGTCTAATGCAAAGATGCATAGAGGTTTTGAGCTGAAGCAGCCTCCACCGCATGTTATCTCATCAACGAGTCACCTTCTGTTCCACTTGATAAGAAAACTCCAATTGAGGTATGGTCTGGTTCGCCTGCTGATTATTCAGATTTGAGAGTTTTTGGTTGCACTGCTTACGCTCATGTTGATAATGGAAAATTGGAGCCAAGGGCTGTTAAGTGCATCTTCCTTGGTTATGGTTCAGGAGTTAAGGCATATAGATTATGGAATCCTGAAACCAAGAAAATTGTGTTGAGCAGGAATGTCGTTTTTAATGAGGCGGTTATGTTTAATGATAGTCCGTCTACGATATTTACGATGCTATTGATTCTCCTGATGTTTCGATGATGAGCAGCACTAGAATTGGCGTGCAGGTGGAGCACGCAAAGGAGAATGAAAATGTGGTTCCCGAAACCAACAATGATGATAATGATGTTCCACCCTCACCACCTTTTGTTCAGCGACAAGGACGGTCTATTGCTGCTGACCGCCCTAGGAGAAATATTGCACCTCCTACCCGATTAATTCAAGAATGTGATATTGTGAATTATGCTTTGAGTTGTGCTTGAACAGGTGGAGCATGATATTGAACCAGCTACATATACTGAAGCCATTGCTTCGGTTGATAAAGAGAAGTGGGTAGGTGCGATGCAAGAAGAGATGCAATCGCTTGAGAAGAATGGCACATGGGATGTTGTGCACTTGCCTAAACAAAAGAAGGCTGTCCGCTGCAAGTGGATATTTAAAAGAAAGGAAGGTATGTCTCCTAATGAGCCTCCACGGTTTAAGGCAAGGTTAGTAGCAAAAAGTTTCAGTCAAATTCCAGGTGTTGATTATAATGATGTATTCTCCCCGGTTGTGAAGCATAGTTCTATTCGTGCTTTCTTTGGTATTGTTGCTATGCATGATCTTGAGCTTGAGCAGCTAGATGTAAAGACCGCTTTTCGCATGGTGAGTTGGAGGAGGAGATATATATGGACCAACCTGAAGGTTATGTTGTGCCCGGTAAGGAGGATCTTGTTTGCAAATTAAAGAGGTCCCTTTATGGTCTGAAACAGTCGCCACGACAGTGGTATAAAAGGTTTGATTCATTTATGCTTACACATGGTTTTGAGAGATCTCAGTATGATAGTTGTGTGTACATCAAGTTTGTTAATGGATCACCTATTTATTTGCTGCTATATGTTGATGATATGTTGATTGCTGCCAAGAGCATGAAAGAGATCACTATTTTAAAGAATCAATTAAGTAGTGAGTTTGAGATGAAGGATCTTGGTCCTGCTAAGAAAATACTAGGCATGGAAATTAAAAGGGACAGAAAGTCTAGTTTGTTGTTTCTTAGTCAGGAAAAGTACATTGAGAAAGTTCTTCATCGTTTTAATATGCATGATGCAAAGTCGAGTTACTACTCCAATTGCTTCTCATTTCAAGTTGTCAGCTTTGCAATGTCCTAGCTCTGAAGATGATATTGAGTACATGTCTCGAGTTCCCTATTCTAGTGCTGTTGGTTCCTTGATGTATGCCATGGTTTGTTCACGTCCTGATCTGTCATATGCTATGAGTTTGGTCAGTCGATACATGGCTAATCCTGGTAAAGAACATTGGAAAGCTGTTCAGTGGATTTTCAGGTACCTTCGCGGCACATCAAAAGCTTGCTTGAGGTTTGGCAGGATTGGTGAGGGGCTCGCCGGATATGTGGATTCAGATTATGCTGGCGATTTGGATAAGAGAAGGTCCCTCACAGGTTATGTGTTTACTGTTGGTGGATGTGCTGTTAGCTGGAAGGCTACTTTGCAGGATGTTGTTGCACAATCTACTACTGAGGCTGAGTACATGGCTATTGCTGAGGCAGGTAAAGAGGCTGTTTGGCTGAAAGGTTTATATGCTGAGCTTTGTGGAGATAATTCTTGCATTAAGTTGTTCAGTGACAGTCAAAGTGCTATTTATCTTACTAAAGATCAGATGTTCCATGAGAGGACAAAGCACATTGATATTAAGTACCACGCAATCAGAGATGTGGTTGCAAAAGGTAAAGTGAAGGTATGCAAGATTAGTACTCATGATAATCCTGCTCGATATGATGACTAAGCCTGTCCTCTGTGTCCAAGTTTGAGCTTTGCTCAAGCTTGGTTGGTATAACTGTTTAGCCCAAGTGGCTATTGGCGCCAGCAAGTGTTCTCTTTGTTGATTCAGGTGATTGTTGAAGTTCATGCTACAAGGAATTTGTCTCAAGTTGGAGTTTGTTATATTGTGATCCAAATTCCAAGAAGTGGCTAACTTCTGACGAGCGGAGCGAGGCCCGTCGCCGGTAGGCTTGGGCCGAGCGAAGCGAGTCTGAAGTTAGCCCACACCGAGGCCCAGCAGGTGCACTGGGGGTGCGGGGGCTTCGCCCCCCGCGGTACGGATCGTTGCCACCCGTCTATACATTTTCCCTGTAAGCCGCCGCTAGGGTTATCATCGCATCATTGTACACCCACGGCGTTTCTAAACACCACCAAAATAGTAAAGTTTTGCTGGCTGGCGCCCGTGGTTTTTCCCTTGTGTGTTGCAAGGGTTTTCCACGTTAAAATCTCGTGTCCCCCTGCAGTGTTTTACCTTTCGTTCTTCGTTTATTGTGCATCTCAAATTCTAACACCCATAATAAGAGGTTGTTAAGTAAGTTTTAATTTGTCGAGGATGTATCCTTGAAAAAAGGGCATCGACGAGAACACAACTCGATGTGGCCTCACTTGATCGTGTATAAAAACATTCGCCGTGCCGTGCAGGCGTTTGGTCTGGAGAATGCACAAGATTTAGATGGAGACAGCTCCTGTGCGAGTGAGAAGTCGATGTGAGATGGAGCTCGCGATCTGACCATTTGGAACCAATCGCACGGCACAGGTTTTCTTTTTAAGATTTGCACACAAAGCATGAGAAAACTCAACCCATTTCAGTTCTTCCCAACTTACGTGCCATTCATTTGTATGTGTTGTTGTACAGGACCGGTCCTAAGATTTTCGAGGCCCGGAGCAAACTTATAATTGGTGTCCCTTTATATAATTATTAAAAAATCATCAATACTTGTTGAATATATGATGAATGTTACAAATAAGAAATATTTAAGGTGCATTTAAACCAATCATTTATTAAAAAAATACACCTAACAAACACTTTTTATTTGTGAAGATGACACCATTAAAAGTAGTGTTGACACCACCGTGTCAATTCTCCAGCTTTGTGACAGACTAAACTTGTACATAGTCATGACATTGTAGAAAATCATCTTTGACTCATAGGTGCAGGTGCAGATGCACCTGTTTTCCTAAAAATATATTTTAAAATATTCAAAGATTCCGAAAAAAATCTGGCTGTACATCTTAATTTTTTATGTTAACACACTAAGTTTCGCAAAGAAATGACATCATTTATGTGCTGTGTAAAAAATAATTTAGGCTGATCAAAAAAGCTTTTCACGTAGCATTTTGTATAACGTAGCCCACATAAAATGCTATTTTTCCACAAACTTTTTGAGAGTGAACATAGTATAGTATGTCTAGAATCCAGATGTACACCGGGAAAAAAAATCAATTTTTTTTTGACATTTTAGAAGGGCTAGGCTTTTGTGTTTCTTCGTTGGGCTTACATGGGCTAGCACGGGGATTAATTGCTGACCCTCATGACTTGTTTATTTGTTTGCCAAGCCTACTTAGCACCGGACTTTTCTCAAAAAAAAAAAACTTAGCACCGGACACCGTTCTGCTAAAAAAGAATAAAAAAACACCGCACACCGAAAAAGACACGAACCCTTTTCCGAATGGAAAACGCTGGTGTTCCCCCGGGGGATCAGCGTTCTTTTCCTCCGCCTCCATCGCGTGCCACGCGTCCCTCTTCTGGGGACAGCGATGCTAGTGGGGTCCACCACGATGCCATATCCCCTCCCCCGATTCACCTCCTCCACCGATTCAGTCATTCTCCAACGCCTTCTTCTTCCTTATCCTTTCCCAAATTCGACGGCACCACCACCCACTGCCATGGCTTTCCTCCATCGAAACTACCAGGCGCTGTGTTGCCGAATCCTAGTCGCTGCAAGTCGCCGCTCGACGCCGCCATAGATTTCTCCACCGTAGCTCCAAGGCGCGCCGCAGCCCGACATCGCCATAGATTTCTCCACCACAGCTCTAAGGCGCGCCGCCGCTGCAAAGCGAGCAGCTGTTGACTCACAGTCGCTGCAACCGGCGCCGCCGTGATTCGAGGATGGAATTTCTCCTGCGCTGCTACAGCAACTAGGAGGTGGCTCGGCGGGCGTCGTAGGTGCTACATCTAGGCGGAGGCGGAGGTGGGGATGGATTCGTCGACGCTTGGAGTCTCCGTGGCCGCTGGTAGCAGCGCCCGAGGCCGTTGTTAGCAGCGGCGGCGGCCGTTTGTAGCAGCGCCGGAGGTAGCAGGTCCTGCGGCCGTTGGTAGCAGCTGTGGCGGCCGTTCGGGGCAGCTCCGGATGCCGTTAGTAGCAGCCGCGGCGGCCGTTCGGAGCAGCGGCGGCGACCGTTCTGAGCAGCACCAAAGACTGCTGGTAGCAGGGCCGGCGGCCGTTGGTAGCAACGGCGGTGGCCGTTCGAAGCAGCACCGGAGGCTGCTGGTAGCAGGGCTGGCGTCCGTTTGTAGCAACGACAGGGCCGACGGCCGTTTGTAGCAGCGGCATGACGAGGTTGGATAGGGCTGGTGGCGGCGGGTTGTGCCAGCCGATGAGAAGCAGCTTCTGAAGGAGCCGGCCAGCCTTGGCCCATCAAGCGACCGCTTCGTCGTGCCGAGATCTTGGCACCAGCGAGGAGTAGCACCGGGTCGGCGAGTATCCGGCGAAATTAGATTTTGCTACATTTTGTTCTTGGTTTTTGCTACTTTAGCATATTCTTTTTGCTACCATGTCTCCGGTGAGGTTTCCGGCGACGCGTCCGGTGAGTTCTCGGGTGACATCTCCGGCGAGTTTTTTTTTTGCGAGCTCTCCGATGAGGTCGGTGTTGCTACAATGCCAGAATTTGTTTGCTACAATAGTACAATATTTTTGCTACATCGTCTCCGGCGAGGTCTCCGACGAGATCTGTGTGTATTTTGGAAGAACCGTGTTTTGCTACAATTGTGTTGATTTTGCTACAAACGAACCGTTTTCTGCTACTTTGGTACATTATGGTAGCAAAAGTGGGACTGAGGTATACTGTGACACGTGTCATGATCTGGACGGTCCAATTGAGCTAATCCAACGGCTGTCCACCCGGGGGATTAGAAATCTAATCCCCCGGGGGACGCTCAGCGTGCCCCTTTCCGAATTCGGGCTAGTGGCGAACGAACGGGCTACCTGATCGGACTCGACTTCCAGGACGAGACGGCCACGCTCGATGCTTTAAAACGGAGGCCTTCCTCCTCACCAGACCACAATCATCGTTTCATCACAACCCACACGTTCGTTCGAAACTTCGAATCGAGCCAATCGAATCCAAGGACTAAAGATCAATTGAGCGCGATGGCGAGCGCCTTGTCGTCGAAGAAGGCAGCGAACCGGCTGGTGGTGGAGGAGGCGACCACGGACGACAACTCCATCTGCAACCTCCACCCGGCCACCATGGAGGAGCTCTCCATCTTCAAGGGTGACGTCGTGCTGCTCAAGGGCAAGCGTCGCCGCACCACCGTCTGCATCGTCGTCCCCGACGACACCTGCGAGGAGCACAAGCTCAAGATCAACAGGGTGGCCCGTTCCAACCTCAGGGTGCGCATTGCCGACGTCGTGTCCGTGCATCTGTGCCCCGACGCCAAGTACGGCAGACGCGTGCACATCCTCCCCGTCGACGACACCGTCGAGGGCATCACGGGCAACCTGTTCGAGGCCTACCTCAAGCCCTACTTCGCGGACGCCTACCGCCCGGTGCACAAGGGCGACCTCTTCCTCGTCCGCGGTGGCATGCGGAGCGTCGAGTTCAAGGTCATCGAGATCGACCCTCCGCTCAACTACTGCATTATGGCGGCGGACACGGAGATCTTCTGCGACGGCGAGCCGGTGAAGAGGGAGGACGAGGAGAGGCTTGACGACGTCGGCTATGACGATGTGGGCGGCATGCGCAAGCAGATGGACCAGATCAGGGAGCTGGTCGAGCTGCCGCTCAGGCACCCGCAGGTTTTCAAGTGTCTCGGCGTGAAGCCTCCCAAGGGCATCCTCTTGTACGGCCCTCCCGGCTCCGGCAAGACGTTGATCGCTCGTGCCGTGGCAAACGAGACGGGCGCGTTCTTCTTCTGCATCAATGGCCCCGAGATCATGTCCAAGATGGCTGGTGAGAGCGAGAGCAACTTGAGAAAGGCGTTTGAGGAGGCCGAGAAGAACGCGCCGTCCATCATCTTCATTGATGAGATCGACTCCATTGCTCCAAAGAGGGAGAAGACGCACGGCGAGGTGGAGAGGCGCATCGTGTCCCAGCTGCTGACACTCATGGACGGCATGAAGGCGCGAGCGCACGTCATCGTGATGGGTGCCACGAATCGCCCAAACAGCATCGACCCTGCTCTGAGGCGCTTCGGGAGGTTCGACCGCGAGATCGACATTGGCGTGCCGGACGAGGTCGGGCGCCTTGAGGTTCTGCACATCCACACCAAAAATATGAAGCTCTCGGAGGACGTCAACCTGGAACTTGTTGCCAAGGACACGCACGGCTATGTTGGTGCCGACTTGGCCGCGCTCTGCACCGAGGCGGCGCTCCAGTGCATCAGGGAGAAGATGGATGTGATCGACCTCGAGGACGACACAATAGACGCTGAGATCTTAAACTCCATGGCCATCACCAACGACCACCTCAAGACGGCTCTAGTCGGCACGAATCCTTCGGCGCTTCGTGAGACCGTCGTGGAGGTACCCAACGTTAGCTGGAGTGATGTCGGCGGCCTCGACGGCGTCAAGAGGGAGCTGCAGGAGACTGTGCAGTACCCGGTGGAGCACCCCGAGAAGTTTGAGAAGTTCGGCATGTCGCCTTCCAAGGGAGTCCTCTTCTACGGGCCACCAGGATGCGGCAAGACATTGCTGGCAAAGGCGATCGCCAACGAGTGTCAAGCCAACTTCATCAGTATTAAGGGCCCCGAGCTGCTCACCATGTGGTTTGGCGAGAGCGAGGCCAACATCCGTGAGATATTCGACAAGGCGAGGCAGTCGGCGCCGTGCGTGCTCTTCTTCGACGAGCTTGACTCGATCGCGATGCAGCGCGGCGGCAGCGTGGGAGACGCCGGCGGCGCGGCGGACAGGGTCCTGAACCAGCTGCTGACCGAGATGGACGGCATGAACGCCAAGAAGATGGTGTTCATCATCGGCGCCACCAACAGGCCGGACATCATCGACTCGGCGCTGCTCCGTCCCGGCCGCCTCGACCAGCTCATCTACATCCCGTTGCCAGACGAGGCCTCGCGGCACCAGATCTTCAAGGCTTGCCTCAGGAAGTCTCCGGTGGCCAAGGACGTCGACCTCAGCGCGCTCGCGAAGTTCACTACAGGTTTCAGTGGCGCCGACATCACCGAGATTTGCCAGAGGGCGTGCAAGTATGCCATCAGGGAAGACATTGAGAAGGACATCGAAAGGCAAAGGTCAGGCATGGAGGTGGATGGCGAGCAGGAAGATGAAGTGGCTGAGATCAAGGCGGCTCACTTCGAGGAGTCGATGAAGTACGCGAGGAGGAGCGTCAGCGACGGCGACATCAGGAAGTACCAGTCCTTTGCTCAAACGTTGCAGCAGTCCAGAGGCTTTGGCACCGAGTTCCGCTTCCCGGCGCAGGCACAAGCGGCAGAAGCTTCTCCCAATGCCTTCGACACCTCGGCGGCAGCCGATGAGGATGATCTCTACAACTGATTTGGCGGGCAATTAGCATAGATAGGTTCTGGTTCTTTTGTTTCTATCTGTACACATGACTGAATTTGGCATCGAATGTCATTATGCTTTTGGTTGGCTTCAGAAACAGTGACAGAGATTATGGTTTTTTAGCTTACTACACTACGATTTTTGGGGCAGAAATAGCTGAACTGGTACATCTCTCTGTTAAACACCTCTTTTCTCTCTGCCCTCAGTAAAAAAAGGGTTCAGCCGGTTTGCTGGCAGAAGTTGATGCTATATATTCTGAAGCTGTTCAATATTCATCCAGTATAAAATTAGTAGCAGTGACAAGTAGTAATGCCCGATGCAAGTTAAGGTATCCAGAAGTATAACACACTAGACGAGTAGCGCGCTGCCTAACGTTGCATGCACAGCGCAGTTGTAGCAACCATCCGTTGGTGGTTTAATCTGGTTTTGACGCGTGCCGGCAGTTTAATTTAGGTAATTGCAAAATGGTGGGCACCGTGATTTGTGTGGTCTCTGAGGACATGTGTAATAACAGAACTGTCATATTGAAACCAATGAGATTGTCTTGGATCGAATTGGGTTAATAGGGGATGGGTAATCATACTAAAATATTCATACCAGATTATCAATACAGAACAAGCACGACCACACTAAACACCAAGTCTTGAAACGAATTTACAAAAAATAACTGTAGTTGACCACAACTTCAAATTGCAAATTGAACAACTACCAACTTACCAACTTACAAATGAGATACAAGAAAGCACTTGCCAGACAGTCATCAAGGAATAAAAACCTCATTAGCCAGATTGTATCGCCTCACCTGCAAATACACCTCATCATCGAGGTGAAACTGCCACTTGGCCTTGATTGATTTCACGACTTTTATCTGATGTGAGTTAAGCCACGTGGCAGCTAGTTCATTGGATGCCGGCGAACTTGCCCAAGAGATGGACACCGGCAGTCATTCATATTCATACATATGAGGTTGCACAATTCACACAATAACGCCAGACAAAAAAAATCATATGCCAGCTCATATTCAGTTGATCAACACCTAGCACTTGAAGCTGCTCAATATGAAGCAAGCTATGCGTCAGGACTCAGGACAGCAGCTTGTATGAATTCTCCTGGGACCCACCATAAAGTGACAGACAGAGCTAAAAAGCAGATAACTATCTAAAATAAGTTTCACTTGGAAAACCTATGAGTGGTTAAAAATGATCTGAATCTCACCCCAGAAGTAATACCCCATCCAGAATCATATATTTGTTTGTGGACATATAGAAAATCATAGGTGAATTTAATTTGCATACTACCTCAAAAGAAAACATGAAATAGCAGAAGGAATAGATGCAATTCAAAGAACATGTATACAAATGGACCTATAATTATATTGAGTACTGAGTATATAGTGACTGAGTAACTTATTAACTGAACATTAACTTGAAGATTTTCTGGCAGGGCCAATTCTCATGGGCCTAGGAGAGCAATACAACCCATTGATCTCATTCATGGCATGTCACTATCATCTCCAGATCTCACAAAAGGCTAACCCTTCGATCTACCAGCGCCTAGCATCAGTAACAACTTTTGCACCTTTGACAGAGGAGTGCATCCTGGAGAAAGTGTGTAGCATTATGGCTACATAAAGAAAACTAACTTCTGAAGAGGTTAAATAATACGACATTTAGTATCACTGAGCTAAAGTCCATGCTGAACCGACTTTCATGCATCTTGTGAGTCTTAGTACTTTTATCAGGCAACAAACTTAACCCACAACACGCAAAAAGTAACACCGTACCCTTACACTTTCGAGATAACGCTATTACAAGTAAGTACTTTAGCGGGAAAAGAACTCAAGTTATGTGAACTCAAATGGCAATGAGGAAAATAAAATGGAACTTCTAGTCCTTGATTGTCATAAATTTGTTCTGCTAACTATATTTTGCGATCTTTCAAGCATGTACCATCATCTTGTTCATAAAGAATTGATCGCTATAGGAATTCCTCTCCTGGGCTAACCACAAAGCATAGTATCACACGTTTCCATAACATGTTCTGGTTTGTGATAAAATAGCATCGTTGGTCACTGGCGTAGCTTAGTGTAGATCGGGGGGCTACCCCCCCCCCCCCCATGAATTAACACATCTCTGAAGGAAAAAAAATCTGGAAGAGGTTAGATTAGAAATTTTTGTGTGTTTGGCCCCCCTAGAACTCCTAAATTACATTTTGCGCCCCCAGCCATCCTTGGCAAGCTCCGCCACTGTCGTTGGTTGTGGCTACCTATGGTTCGGGTTGTAACATCATTGGTTGATTTGCCTATAAAATAATTTCAAGGGAAAGCACACATACCTAAGGATGGGATATGAGCATAATATCATAAACCTATTTGTACCTGACAGCAAGGTATCCATGTTAGCAAATCTGTAGAACCAAGCTTGCAGTAGAAGGAGGTCCATGTTCTATGTTACATGAAACATTCAAGAATTTTCATTTGCATCTTGCATGATACCAGGTGTCAGAATTAATTATCATCCATAGACATGGGAAGATGTTATGCCTCGTTAATTATGGGTTCTGAACACTCAAGAATTTTGTAGTAAACTGCAAGTGTGGCTGAATTGGCTCTTTTTGCCATATTGCAATACTCCTTGTCCCAGAAAACCAGAAAATGTCAACAACCAAAATAATGGTACACTAATATTAGTTTTGCTTGGAAAGACTTGATTGCTCGAAAACAAAAGATACAAACTAAGAAAAGAGAGCAACACCTTGTATTCTGCAAGCGACATTTTCTCCAGCCGCCTCCCAAGCTCCAGCAGCCTCCGCCTCTAGTTAGCCATCATTTACCTCCTTCCCGTGTACTCAAATTTTAAAACTCAAGAAAAAGGTACCAAATCAGAAAACTATCCCCTTACTTCAGACGCCTAGTTTTGACAGTATAAATAAAATCTTATAACTGATAACAGGATCAACTTCACCACAAAAGTTCAAAAAGTTAATATGCAAACCATGATAAAGTTCAAGGGAAGTCATTAACTTAAATAATATATATACGATAACCTCTATAATTTTGGGAATGAAATGGCGTAGTAACAAACTTGATACTACTGTTTAGAGCATACAAATTAAACCCATAACCACTCTGTTGGCAGTTTGGCACTACCATAGTAAATTTCTCTTCATTCCGAAATGTCAAAAAAAAAAAAAGCAAGTTGACACTCATTCCAGTTGAAGCTGGTAAAAGCAAAATGCGCCAACATCTTCTCTTGGGTATTGTAGCACATCATCACAAACTGGGGATCAACGCCTCCTAGTCTCTTCTGCGGTAGTCTTTTATGTTTTTATTTCTGTAAATTTACTCACAAATTTACACACATCTTGACATCTTGTAGTCAAGGAGCACCAAATGAAGATGTCTATCTGAAGCATATTTTCCATTACCGACAACTTGCTTCAATTGCATATAACAATGAATTCGAGACATCCGAATTTCCCCTCATAGAAACTCAGACTAACTAGCAATAACAGAAACTCGAGGGACTCACGGATTCTGAGACATGAAACACGACTAACACCTTACTCATATAGCTAGACAGCCCCTTTTTCAGCCGCCACAATGCACCCACGATGAAGACACTGCCGGCGGCAACCCACGACGTCGTCACTTCTTGGGTGCCGACGTTGCTCCCTTTGCCATCTTGCTCGGTGGCGTGGGCGTGGGAGAGGGCGGGTCGATCACCACCGACGACTCCGGCTCGTCCTCGCTGGCAGCCCCCTGCCCCTGGGCGATCCCAGCGCCGGCAGCAGGGTCGGCGACGGGCTGCTCTCGCCCGTACAAGATGACGGTCGGAGGAGAGACGCCGTCGGCCGCCGGAAGCTCGAGTCTCCCACCCTCGCCGTCGTCGTAGAAGTGGCTCAGGAAGAAGAGGTAGTCGGGGTCAGCGCCGGCCTTATCCTCGGCGCTCAGGTAGTCGGCGACGGGACGGCGAGCGGCCATTCTTTCCGGAGAGAAGGTTCGGCAACGATCGGGAACAAGGGGCTAGCTACCTCGCTGGCTTGAGGGAGGCTGGCCATGGAGCTACGCGGTATATAAAGAGCTGGGCTGAAGTTACCGCGGTTTCCATTCAAAAACAATGTCACCGCAGTTTCCTTCCAAAAGAAGAAGAAAATGTTACCGTGGTCAACTTTCATTTCGAGTCGTGTGTTGACTCTGTCATTTCTGAGCGCGTTCAGAAATAATGGATGCCTATCTATCCCAAATCGCAAACTGGAAAATGACTGACTCCAGTTTCCCATCTGAATGTTTCTAAAATGGAACACGAGTAAATTGTATCTCTAGCCCTGCAGGATAGGTTGGAAGGGAGTGGTTTGGCTGGTTATAGGCTGTAGCAGGCTTCATGGTCGTCACCGGCGGCCAAGAGCCTGCTAGCTCTTTTACACATTATTCGCTGATTTTTTTTTAACGCTGGGAATATGATGAATATCCATGTTCTGGAAATGATTGCGGCTTATAGAAGTAAGAAGTAAGAACATATATACGCCCGTGCGAAAATAGAAGTTGATTTTGTGTTTTGATTTGAAACTTTTATCGGCGAACAAAAAGTAAGAGACCTAACGAACCGACAAGAGTCCTTCGTATGTCTTTGTTTGAAACAAAAATACTTTCACCTAGTCTTTAAGTCCACTAATTTAATTGTTTAAGTTGCTTCAACAATCAGACCAATAATTTTACTCTCTCTAATTCATACTATTAAATATCATTGATTTAGCACAACTAAACAGCGGCACTAAATATGAATCAAAATGAGTACAATTTTTTTTTGTAGAAAATGGGCTAAGGCCAATAATAAATTTTACAACCGTTGCACGAGATGACATCCTTTTTTAAGATTAATCCAACTATTTGTGAAACTTGATTTTTAGAATAAGCTTGTAAGTTACTAGTGATGCAAGTGTACCACCATTATTTAGTTTAGAAAAAATTAACTAACTTTTTTTATTGACATCATGATCTTTAAAAATGTAATTTATTTTTTGAAATAAAAGGGTAGAGGGTACACCTACTTGCATCTCTACAACTTACGTTAAATGACATAGATTATAACTATTTCCTCTGTCCTTAAAGAAATGTATTTATAGCATTTGTTTTCAGTCAAACTTTTTAAAATTTGATTAAAATTATACCAAAGCTGCAACATATATGACATCATGTTAGTAATATTATGAAACATTATTTTAATGCCGATCAAGTAATACTAATTTAGTGCAATAAATATGGCTACCTTTTATCAACTATGGGAAAGTTTGGCTTATGACAAAAGGTAGAAGTACACTTAATTGAGAACAGAGGGATTATGAACTTAACACAATTTATTAGGACTACACCGGAAGAATTTTGTATATCTAGATTCAAGGGGTGTTTGGTTGAGCTTTTAGCTCGCCTTTCCATTGTTATAAGCCAAAGCTGAACCAAACAATTGCCTGGCTCCGGTGATGGAGGGGTGAGGACGGCGGCGCGCCTTCGGCTCGTGCTAGTGTCTGTAGTCGTCGCTAGGTGGTCCAATGATCTATTTGTAATTTTTATTACTTTTAGATATCTTTGTACTACTCTTGATGATTATTAATAGATCGGTGGAATTTTCGCAAAAAAAAAAAACAAAGAAAAAACAAAAAGAACACTGCGTTGCACAGCCGGACGTGCTTATTTGCACTACTAGCTCAAAGCACGTTGCGGAGTGCTTTCCCTTTGGCTTTGTGCATTGCACAAATATCCCACGCCCATACTTAGGCTGGTGCCAATGCATCACAGGTTATAGCCTCGTCACGTCAGATTTTACCCTCACTCTCATCCCACTCTCACTCCACGGTGCCAGTGCACGGGCTATAGTGCCAGCTCGCACTTCTCTCTCCTCCACATCAGCTTTTCTCTCTCCTCGACATCAGCATTTCTTTTTCAGATTAAAACATTCAAAATAATGCAAGAAAATAATGCAAGTAGTCGTCGTAGAGCCGATCGTGGGCACCCAGACGATCACGCCTGATGAACTCTCGATGGCGTCGCGGCCGTCTTGGCTCCGCCTCGAGGTTGAGCATCGCCTCCTCATACTCCGCCTGGAATGCACCGATCATATCACCCTCCATTCCGTCGCTCGAACCGCCGCTAGACGAAGACATGGCGTTGAGAGGAGTGGAAATGGAGAGTGGAGGAGATGAAGTGAGGTGTGGAATGAGTGAAACCATATGGGGAGTATTTATAGGGGGTGGGGATGAAATTTTGGGGTTTTTGGCTTTTTTTTCGAATTTTTTGAGCCAGCAACGGCTACCCCAACGGCTAGCTGACGTGGACGAATCAGATCGCGCCACGTCAGCTAGCCGTTACCCCCTCCCTCTCGCCCCCGCTCTCGCCCCGACCCGCCAGCGCACCGCCTCGCTCTCGCCCTCTCGCTCCCCTCTCGGCGCCGGCCGCGGCGGCAGCGCCGGCGGTAGCGGGCGCTACCGCCGGGCGGTGGATCCACCGCCCCGCGCTGCCGTCTCACCTCCCTATAGCCCTGCTCTCGCCTCCCGGCGGGCGGTACCGCCCGCGCTGCCGCCCGCGTTGGCACCAGCCTTATGGACGGAGCAAACCCAGTGCCGCCGTCCCTTGGCGAACTCTAGCGCCGCCCTCTTGTATGTCCCCTCCGGTGAAGGTTGGCCAAGAACCGACGGTCACCATCTGTCTCCTTCGCGTGACCCTACGCGAAAAAGAAACGACATGTCAGATTCTCCGGCGACGCAACTCACACTACTCCTACAATCTGTCATTTGATTTGCTTGGATGGATTTAGGGTACGGCGAGCTAAACCCATTTTTCTTTGTGTATGTGAACTATATTTTGGTAGTACCTTTGATATATGAAGAAGTTGTAATGTATGTTTGAATTCCCCTGTCTCATTGATCTATTGTGTCAAAACTAGCTAGTTTGTTTCATGTATGTATGCACGTAAAGCAACTAAGCGACGTACATGTATGTCACGTAATTACATGATTTGCGTAGTTAGAATCTCAAATCTCAGTGAAATTCAAATAGAGAATGCCATTATTAGAAAATCGTTAATCAGCATACAAACGCTCGGCATTCCAAAGGTAATTCAGATTTTTAGTACAGCAGGCCCACTGTTCCAGCCCATGTAATGGTCGCAGCCACCCGGCCTGTAAATCATGTGGTACTGCATTTGGGCTGGTACTTGGTGCTACACACCGGCACCGGC
>NC_061514.1:153785672-154064038 GCF_022539505.1 Lolium rigidum
GATCATTCTAGGGTTTTAGAGTTCATCACAAACACAAAGTAACAAACATCATGGCATAGCACTCAAAATGCACAAGTCCTATGCAGGGTACTATATGCAAGTAAAAGTTTTTGCTGGTTCTCAATTTTGGATAATTAAAATTGTTCTTCTTCCTTTATTTGAAATTTGGGATGTTACAAAGGGCCACATATCCTCTTTTTGCACTATTGGTACCTCATCCAACTCTATCACCATTGATGATGTTTATTCTCCTCATAAGGATGAGGGTGGCAATGTGTTTGACAATTTTGTTGGTGCTCAAAGTGGTGTCAAGAAAAGAACCATTTGGGTTGCCAAGCCTATTGTGACTAACCTCTTAGGACCCAACTTAGTTGGGGATCAACAATCCAAAACTTGATCAATAGGTGCTTGATGGAGGGCATTGGAGACTTGGATACATCATGAAGAATTAAGGGATCTTCATCATTTATATTATCTCAAGCCAAGTCTTTTGGTTATCTTGCTTCTATCATATATCCAATGTTCCTTCTTGCGGTAACATGTGCTCAACTTATTTATATTGAAAGTTAATCTTCCCTTTGCATGTATTAGTTTTGTTCCTAACATATATTTGTATATGTTGTGCTTCCTACTTGATTTCCTTGAGAAATCAAGTCTATGCATGTTGGGTTGCACACCATGTATTTGTGTTTGTGTTGGAGCCTCTTTGCATCTTGTTGTATCTTATATGGCTCTTATGAGCGATTAATGGACTATCCCATTTTGGGGGAGTGATATTCCTTTGGGAATTTCACAATCCTAACAATGTGTGTACATGAGAAATATCACTTAGAATTGATATCACAAAATTATCTAGTCTCTATGTGGTATGTCATCTTCATGCGAAATTCAAATTCTAATGTCCATTAATATCTCTAGTTGGATCTTATTTGTCTCTTGTGAAAATAAATTCATTATCACATTATGGGGGAGTAATAAGCTTTGTGCATATTAAAAACCTAGAAGATGTGAATATTTGAGGTTGTGTTACATAGAATTCATATGATAAATTATCTCTCTCTTATGTGGCATGTTTGCTCAAACAAGTTCTAATTTGTTTAAATGGCTTCATTGCTAATATCTTTGTGGATCTTATTTGTGAAAAAAAATAATCTTGGCATAGTTTTTCACAACGTGTCCCTCAATACACTTTTGGGAAACCATGTGATTCAAGTCATTCTATTAATTGCTTAGCATGTTGGTATGACCAATTGAAGCTATCAAGAAACTCTCTTTGCATGATGGTTAACTTTTATCTTTCACCATATGCTTTATTAGTTGTAAATATGATCTTATGTATACCTACAAACTACCACCGGGAAATATTTCCTAAATACCTCTTGTCCTAGGACAATTGGCAATCTATTATGAGGTAGATATTTATTGATCATATTTACATTGGCTCTTGTGTTTAATTGCCTTATTTATTGACATTAATTAGTTGTGCTTTGACTCCCATGTGTCTTCCTTGCATCTTATGGATCTAATTTGTCTATTCAAGCTTTCTTAGCATTTTTAATAGATATAGGTAGCGTGATGATCCTAGTTTTGTGCATTTTGTATTATATGCAAAATCCTAGATAATGCACTAATCTTGGGGAGCTCTCTTATATTTTTTAGAATGATTAACATCTATTGATCATTATGAAGATTTTGGTTTTGGGAGACAAAACTTTTCTTTTTGGTACTTTGCCATCATAAAAAGTGTTGAGGGTTTGGTTTATTTGTTGGAACCTTTCTCTCTTGGGAGGTTGTTATCTCATTCCTTTTTTATTTGGGATTAATTAGGTTCTTATAATGAAATAAGTCTTTGGAGTCAATCTTATGTTGATTTGATTCTTTGATATAATTTGGACAATCATTGTCTCTTGATTTATTTGGTGTTTTGTCCAAATTGCATCTTCCTTTGGTTCTTGAAAGTCTTGTGCATGCAATTTAATATATGTATATCTTATGGCATGTGTTACTTTCTTTGATCCAATATATAGGGTGAACTCCATCAAATCCTAATTTGATTAAGATGTGCATGAAATTCGATTTCATATCTATATGCACATAATTTTGTGGAGTTTGTCCTATATGTTGTAGTGTACCTACCTACTTTGGACCCAATTAGTTTGGGAACCATTTTGTGCTTAATTTTGTTTTAGGTACAAGGAGATACATTGGATGCTTGTCTCACACTTAGGAAGAAGTGGTGACTCAATGGTAATTTGAGGCAAGCTAGGATGATCAACGATCTCCTATATAATACATCCACACCAATGCTATCTCGGTAACAAGTATCTTCTCATGAATATTTTTCTAGCATCCAACCATGTGGTTGCATCTTGGCATGAATCTCTTGATTTGCAAATATTATGCTTCTTGCAAATGTTTTAATGAAACCTCTTTATTGCAAATGTGAGTAAATTGAGATGAGCACATAGGTTGGCAAGCATATAAAATCATGCTCATGATTCATCCATCCCAACTATGCCTATCTAGCAATTTTATTGCATATCATTTGCTCAAGCCTCTCACATGTGCAATATCGATGAAGTGCAAATTGAGTCATTTCTTTTGGTATCCTTTTTTGTGATACTTGTTGCCTTTCTCAAAGCATCCCAACTATCTTCTATCCCTTGTTGATATGTGTGATGTGTTTTATTTGTTTGTGGTTGAAGTTGATGAATATACAATAATATAAAATTGAGCCTTTGGCCATGCTATTAAGCAAAAATTCTTATTGGTATATTGCATGACTTCGTCTTGGATATCATGCTATATTTGTTGTGTATCTATTTTGGGTGTGCATGTTTCTTTGTGGATAAACATCTTCGTAATATTGCCCACTTAGAGAAACTTATACACATAAGAGATGGTACATCTCCATTTGATATCTTATTTATTTGTTGCGTGTCGATTGGTCATGCTAAGCAATATAATTCATTGAAGACTATGATGATGCTTTTTTGCTCATCCTTGTAATAGTCTTATAATATGCTTTGTCATGCCTTTCACATATCCTTTTGGTTAAGCCCTTTATTACGGTGCCTCTTACTGATTGCTCAACTATTTTATTGTTGCAAGTGTTAAGCTTAATTTTCTATCTATGATATATTGCAAATGGTTGTTTTTAAATGGTAATGAGGTAGTGAGGATTCCATGTTATGCATATTGTTTTCAAATGCAACAATCTAATTTATGCATGTACCTTGGGGAGCTTCCTCATTTTATGTAAAGCACTATTTTGTGGTGATCATTAGAGTTTAATTCACTTGGTATCTTATGTTCTGAATGATATTATGGGAGTGATGATTCCATGTTTGTGCACTTTATACTCCAATACATATTGTCTAGATTTGTGAACAAACCTTGGGGAGCTTCCTCATATTACTTAGAGCATTCTTCTTGATCTTATCATAATATCTATCTTTCTTTTGGTATCTTGCTTGTGGTTCATTTGGTTTCTTGCTTCATTTGTTGAAGCTTCTTGACTTGTTATCTTTTTGCAATCTTTGATCCTCTCTATAGTGTGATTCCTTCCGAATATTCGTCATTGGATACGTGCATTTGATTCCACTCAAATTATGAGAAATGCACACGGTATGGAGAAACTCTCACTATTTTGGCCTTCTAATTTTTTCACTGATTTCGGAAATTGGTGCCAATGGGGGAGAAGTTTGGAGGGTTTAAGGGTATTTGGTCATGTCTTTGCTTTGTGATGAAACATGTGTCTTTCTTGCATTGCATCTTGTTGCTTTGCATAGTTGAATAATTAGAGGAAACTCCACTAGTCTTTGAATACCAATATATGCAATGAAATTCAAGTTCATTCACACGTGCATACATTATGGGGGAGTTTGCTCTATGTATTCAGCTTGTTTGTTACTTAAATTCCTTATATAAACCCTCTCAAAGAGATTGTCATCAATTACCAAAATGGGGGAGATTGAAAGTGCATGGAGCCCCCATGTGTGGTTTTGGTAATTAATGACAATCTCTATGGACTAATATTTGCATTGAGTTATATTTGTAGGAGTTGTCCATAGGCAATGCTTGAACCATATGTTGGCTTCAAGGTTGCAATAAGAAGAAATTGATGAAGAGTATCAAGTGTCAAGTATGTCTTGAAGATGAAGTGAGCCCTCAAAGTTGACTTCAAGACATCAACATAATGAAGAATGAAGAAATAGAGTGCAAGTGCAAGATGAGCCAACTCGAAGAGATCATATGCTTGAAGCTTGTCATCCACATGGTGATCATGGATATGTGAAGATGCACCAAAGAAGAAGATCTCCCATGGTGGATTATGGGGGAGCAATCCACAAGACTTCGTCAAGCAAGCACAATAAAGAAAGGCGTTCCATCTTGTTGCGGTCAAGATCGTCATCATCGAGCTCAAGTGGAACGCTGACATGGGCATAACCCTTCGGGTACTCGACATTGCCATACCCGGTGCAAACTATGAAGGTGGACCAGCACGAGGACTCGACAAGCTGGACCTGCACGCGCCTCAACTTGGACTACAAGGAAAGAAGACTCCAATATGAATCCTACTAGGACTCTTGTAAACCCTAGCTTGGCTGATATATAAAGCTAGGCAGGGGCACCCCTTAGGGACACGCACAATCAAAAGCATAATTATAGAGGCAACACGCCTAGAAACCTCATCTCGCGGATTAGAACTAGACTAGATCCAACAACTCCGCCTATGGCGGCACCCTGTACATATATTCATATAGTAGATTGCTAGCAGGACGTAGCGATCCTCCACCGTGGGGACGTGAACCTGGGTACGTCGTGTACCGCCTCGCTCTCGGAACCTCCGTCGTCGCCTTTCTCTAAAAACCCAAGCCCCTCATGGTGGGCATTACCGAGGAACCGCCTCGTCAATTGACGCCGTCTGTGGGAAACGCGACGACTGGATTTCGTTATCCGGGCGGGATCCATCATCATCATCATCATCTTCGTCATCATGCGGCGGCGACTTCATAATCAACATCTGAGTATTTTCATGACGATCGGCGACAACACTGACGCCATACACGCTCGGCTGATCCGTTGTATCTACTGACAGACAAAGTATCGGATCCGAGCTCACGTGAATCAATCTTGTTTCAAGTCCAAGAGGACAGGTTTCGGATCTTGCACTCATGAAAAGGAGGCCGGAACACAGGGAAGAGAAGATACATACAGCTAACCTGGTGCACGTGCGCCAGGATCGAAACAATTTGTTACTAGCGATATGTCATGAAGAAGATGCCGTGTACCAGGCTTGGACTTTACGGGACTCACGGACCAATATTTAATGGAGCAATGCTTAATTTAACTTCTGGCGGTAAGTGAGATTGGAAGGCCTGAAGCCAACACGCCAGAAGCAGATCGATCAATTGATCTACTGGATGATCACACGCGCTGTGGTTCGGCT
The DNA here is from genome assembly GCF_022539505.1 of Lolium rigidum. Classification (NCBI taxonomy): domain Eukaryota; kingdom Viridiplantae; phylum Streptophyta; class Magnoliopsida; order Poales; family Poaceae; genus Lolium; species Lolium rigidum. Next base: position 153,791,125 of record NC_061514.1, read on the forward strand.
GGTCTTAGTGTCGGCTTATCCTCTACGCACACCTCAACTCGCTTGGCAGCTTGGGACTCACGGACGGCTGATGCAGCGACAGCCCCCGAAGACGTGGCAGGGATGACAAATCAAGTAATAAAAAGCATGGAGGACTAGCAGCAATCAAAAGGCCATGGAAAGCTAAAAGGAGTCAAGTCATAAGGATAAACATGGCCAGGATCAAAGTACTCGACCACAACCGGACGCGAACGATTGCAGCCAAACGCACACACACCCAAGGATCGGTCGGGTTCAGACATCAGAGAAGAGCGACTGTTCGTGGATTATTCGGTTGCAACCTATACATCAGAATCTCCACTATTCTGACTGGATCAAGCTTTGACTACCTTCGGCCGGACGTCACGCGACTACGTCGGGAGCTTACCCGTTACAGATCAGCCACATCGGCTGCGCTTTCCTCGTCGACAGCTACTCCTCTACATGGATCAAGTCATCGAGTTTATGAGCGACAAACGTCCAGTACAAAAATATCAGGTGCTATATTTCCAGTTCATTACTACTTGCAAAATTTATTTCGCCAAATATTCTTTGGCTCGTACTATTATTTGCACGCATGTCTTTGCATCGTAACATAACTGCAGATGGAAAAGCTTCGACTACTCTGCTCGGACGACCGCGTCCGCCATCGCGCACTCTTTTTACTCGGGGGCTCGCCTGCCGCGGACCCGACATTACGGACCTGATATATTCGGATGCTCACCTGTCGCGGGTCCGCTACATCGACTGCATCCTCTTCATCGACCACGTTTGCCTGGCATGGACTATCTTGGATGGCAGGATTATTTCGGTTGCGCCCGCCGCGTGAATTATCTCGGATGGCGCAATTATTTCGACTGCGCCCGCCGCATGGACTATTTTTGGCCGTGCAACTATTTCGACTGCACCTGCAGAACTAAGTGTTCCTCTTTCTTTCGCCACACCCGATGATTGGGGAGGCGCCATTACATCGTTACCTCCAGTACTCTCGATTACTCGATGGACTTGTCTCCTTCGGCTCTGGATATACCTTCTCCCGATGCACTCTCGGATTGGTGGATTCATCATCTGGAATATTCAATGGATATCATCTTATTTAATATCAACCCGATGCGATCCCATCGGGAGCGCTGGAATTACTCGGGGGCTTTTGGAATATCTTCGAGCTATTGCGGTTACTCCCATCGGGAGCGCTGGTTCGTTGGAATTCAAGAAGATTTGAAGACTATTACTCCTATCGGGAGCGCCGGTTCGCTGGAACCTAAGAAGATATGAAGACTATTGCTCCCATCGGGAGCGCCGGTTCGCTAAAACCCAAGAAGATATGAAGACTCAAGTTTTGAAGAATTGCAGTAATTCGGGACACCCGAATTACATCGTCAGGAACCTTGTTCGTATATTTCAACGAATATCGGTGCGATGGAAAATACGTCTAGAGATTGCACTCTAAAAAACCCTCTGAAACTACGAGTGCTATGATGCAAAATCAACGGGGACATTGCTCTTTTCCTTTGCTATAGATGCCTCAAAGAGTGCCGCAAATAGCAATGATCATGAAGCAACGAAGACCTTGCTCTTTTCCTTTGCTATAGATGCCTCAAAGAGTGCCGCAAATAGCAAGGATCATGAAGAAACGAAGACCTTGCTCTTTTCCTTTGCTATAGATGCCTCAAAGAGTGCCGCAAGTAGCAAGGATTATGAAGCAACGGGGACCTTGCTCTTTTCCTTTGCTATAGATGCCTCAAAGAGTGCCGCAGATAGCAAGGATCATGAAACACGTACGAAAACGACCCACGGTCAAGACATGCATCGGTTGAAAGCAAAGTTGCACATACAACGGGTTTAGCAAGACCTGCAACACGAGCTGATCACTCAAACAATTTGCTGACCAACGAATACACATACGCTTAAACGGGCAATTAAGATTTGCTCCTTCAAAATTTGCCAACGGCATTGACATGGTAAAAGTGCATATACATGTACCTACCAAAAAAAAATTACAAACAATGGCATCAACGATGCTCAAGGCGTTTTGCCCCTTGAAATAAACAACAATATGTCAACGGCACCTGAAGAAAACTGTAAACATCGGGTTGCTCGACTTGATTCTACTCACAGTTGCAAGCATCAGTGCCCAAACTCGGGGGCTACTTCCATCGGGAGCGCTGGATGCGCACCCGATAAAATCATCGGCTCCTCTGGGCCATCACCCCAATCATCGGCTCCTCTGGGCCATCATCTAAATCATCGGCTCTTCAGGGCCATCATCTAAATCATCGGCTCCTCTGGGCCATCACCCCAATCATCGGCTCCTCTGGGCCATCATCTAAATCATCGGCTCCTCTGGGCCATCATCTAAATCATCGGCTCCTCTGGGCCATCATCCCAATCATCGGCTCCTCTGGGCCATCATCTCAATCATCGTCTCCTCAGGGCCATCATCTCAATCATCGGCTCCTCTGGGATATCATCTGAATCATCAACTCCTCTATCTATGGCATCACCAGAGTCATCGGCATCAAGTTCTCGGAACTTGAAAAAGTCTACGGTGTTTGACTTAGCATTTTTTACACCCTATACATAACTATTTCATATTTATCTACAGGCTAGGGGGCTACTCCCATCGGGAGCGCTAGTTACGCACCCGATAAACAATATGGCAACCTCGCCAACAAAGAAGAATAAAGTTGAAGACATCGGCATCAACAATCAAGATCTTCGAGTAGTACAACTTGAGTCTATGCGTGGCTGCAAGCACCCGCCCATAGACTCGGGGGCTACTCCTATCGGGAGCGCTTCGCGCACCCGACCAAAAGCAACTTCGACTCTACATCAAGCACAAGATTCAACGGATGATCAAGTCATTCGGCGAAGACAACTTTAGTCCCTGCCCGAAGCTTCACTTCGGCCAGACACTCGGGGGCTACTGACGTGGGCATAACCCTTCGGGTACTCGACATTGCCATACCCGGTGCAAACTATGAAGGTGGACCGGCATGAGGACTCGACAAGCTGGACCTGCACGCGCCTCAACTTGGACTACAATGAAAGAAGACTCCAATATGAATCCTACTAGGACTCTTGTAATCCCTAGCTTGGCTGATATATAAAGCCAGGCAGGGGCACCCCTTAGGGACACGCACAATCAAAAGCATAATTATAGAGGCAACACGCCTAGAAACCGCATCTCGCGGATTAGAACTAGACTAGATCCAACAACTCTGCCTATGGCGGCACCCTGTACATATATTCATATAGTAGATTGCTAGCAGGACGTAGCGATCCTCCACCGTGGGGACGTGAACCTGGGTACGTCGTGTACCGCCTCGCTCCCGGAACCTCCGTCGTCGCCTTTCTCTAAAAACCCAAGCCCCTCATGGTGGGCATTACCGAGGAACCGCCTCGTCAAACGCGCAAGGTTAATGTTGGCTCTTGATAGGATTTCTTTCTTAACGGTCTCATGGTGTAGTTTGAGACCGGTTTGTAGTTTAGTTGCCGTTCTATTAAGAGGGCTCTCGAGTGAGTAACTCGATCGTATCCTTCGGAGAGCTCAAACCTTTGTATCCTTGCATGATCTTTCTTGGTTTTTATTTGGATCCTATCCATGTGATGTTTTAGAGCTTGTGCTTATTCTCATGACAAGCTCTAGTTCATCGAGAATGGTTTTTGCATGGGCAACTTGTTGCATTTTCGATGTTGGAGGTTTTACCAGTATGTCTTTTTTAGATAGGTCAAACCTTTCATCATTTGTTTCTATAATCCCTTGCTGGACTATGATGGTTCCCTTCATGATCTTGTAGAGCTTGTTACTAGCTTCGAAATGAGCCCAAGATCATCAAAATCGGAGTTCGGATGCTCAAGTTATGCTCTTTCTCGATTTGCTGTCTCTGCTAGTTTTCAGGGGGGCGGATTATCCGGCCCAAGTGAGGGGCGGATAATCCGGCCCTCAAAAAACTGCTAAGGACTTTTGGGCGTGAGCTCCTGTATTGAACCCGGATTTTTGGCAGGATATTTCATCCCAGGGGGCCGGATAATCCGGCCTGGTCACCCCCAACGGCCATATTTCATGGGGGCCTATAAATAGCCTTCTTCTTCCCCAAACTCAGGTGGCTTCTCTCACTCTCTCTCTCCTCCATTGTTGACCTTGAGAAGCTTGCTCTATCTCTCAATCCCTCCATGATTTTTGCCCCCATTTGAGGGAAAAAAGAGAGGAGATCTAGATCTACATCTTTGACCAATCAAATCCCTCTCTTTGTGAGGGGAATCCACTAGATCTAGATTTTGGAGAAATTTGGTGTTCCTCCTCTTATTTGTTCTTCCTCTCTTATTCCCCCAATAGCTTTTGTAGCTTTGTTGGAATTTGAGAGAGATGGACTTGAGCATCTTGATACGTCTCAAACGTATCTATAATTTCTTATGTTCCATGCTAGTTTTATGACAATACTCACATGTTTTATATACACTTTATATCATTTTTATGCATTTTCCGGTACTAACCTATTAACAAGATGCCGAAGCGCCAGTTCTGTTTTCTGCTGTTTTTGGTTTCAGAAATCCTACACAGGAAATATTCTCGGAATTGGACGAAACAAAAGCCCACGGCCCTATTTTCCACGGAGGATTCTAGAACACCGAAGAAGAGTCGGAGGCGGCCAGCAGGGGGCCCACCCCATAGGGCGGTGCGGCCAGGCCCCCAGGCGCGCCGGCCTATGGGGAGGCCACACCCTGGCTCCTTCGACGCTGCCTCTTCGCCTATATAATCCTTCGTATCGGAAAACCCTAGTACCGAGAGCCACGATACGAGAAAAGTTACTGAAACGCCGCCGCCGTCAACCCCATATCGGGGGGTTCTGAAGATCACCTCCGGCACCCTGCCGGAGAGGGGAATCATCACCGGAGGGCTCTACATCACCATGCCCGCCTCCGGGCTGATGCGTGAGTAGTTCATCCTTGGACTATGGGTCCATAGCAGTAGCTAGATGGCTGTCTTCTCCTATTGTGCCATCATGTTTAGATCTTGTGAGCTGCCTATCATGATCAAGATCATCTATTTTTAATGCTACATGTTGTGTTTGTTGGGACCCGATGAATATGGAATACTATGTCAAGTTGATTATCGATCTATCATATATGTGTTGTTTATGATCTTGCATGCTCTCCGTTGCTAGTAGAGGCTCTGGCCAAGTTGATACTTGTGACTCCAAGAGGGGGTATTTATGCTCGATAGTGGGTTCATGCCTCCATTGAATGCGGGACGAGTGACGAAAGTTCTAAGGTTATGGATGTGCTTGTTGCCACTAGGGATAAAACATCAATGCTTTGTCTAAGGATATTTGTATTGTTTACATTACGCACGGTACTTAATGCAATTGTCGGTTGTTTGCAATTTAATACTTGGAAGGGGTGCGGATGCTAACCCGAAGGTGGACTTTTTAGGCATAGATGCATGCTTGGATAGCGGTCTATGTTCTTTGTCGTAATGCCCTAAGTAAATCTCATAGTAGTCATCATGATATGTATGTGCATTGTTATGCCCTCTCTATTTGTCAATTGCCCAACTGTAATTTGTTCACCCAAAATGTTATTTATCTTATTGGAGAGTGCTGTCCACAACTGGCGCGTGGTTGACGTGGGAGGTAGAAATCTCTGTGGGGTAGCTTTTCTTCGTTCCCCGGCAACGGCGCCAGAAAATAGTTTGATGTCTACGCACGCTTCTATTCCTGTAGACAGTGTTGGGCCTCCAAGAGCAGAGGTTTGTAGAACAGCAGCAAGTTTCCCTTAAGTGAATCACCCAAGGTTTATCGAACTCAGGGAGGTAGAGGTCAAAGATATCCCTCTCAAGCAACCCTGCAATCACGATACAAGAAGTCTCTTGTGTCCCCAACACACCTAATACACTTGTCAGATGTATATGTGCACTAGTTCGGCGAAGAGATAGTAAGATGCAAGTGATATGGATGTATATGAGCGGTAATAACAATCTGAATAAAATATGGCAGCGAGTAAACATGCAGTAGAACAGTAAATAAACGGAGTTTCGATATTCGGAAACAAGGCCTAGGGATCATACTTTCACTAGTGGTCACTCTCAACATTGATCACATAACTGAATAAAAAAATACTACTTTCTCTACACTCTCTTGTTGGACGACAAACACCATTCATTGTGTAGGGCTACAAGAGCTCCCTCAAGCCGGAGTTAACAAGCTCCACAACATTCGGTGTTCATATTTAAGTAACCTTAGAGTGCATAATAGACCATTGCAATTATACCGAGTACTAACATAGCATGCACACTCGTCACCGTCAAGCTATGAAAGGGGAATAGATCGCATCAATACTATCATAGTAATAGTTAACTTCATAATCTACAAGAGATCACAATCATAGCTTATACCAAGTACTACATGATGCACACACTGTCAACATTACATCATGAAGGAGGAATAGACTACTTTAATAACATCACTAGAGTAGCACATAGATGATATTCAACTAGATCACAAAGCTCATGATCACATAAAGATCACATGGGAGAGAGAGATGAACCACATAGCTATGGTACAACCCTTAGCCTCAGGGGAGAACTTCTCCCTCCTCATCATGAGAGACAGCTATGGCGATGAAGATGGCGGTGGCATCGATGGAGATGACTCCGGGGGCAATTCCCCGTCCCGGCGGCGTGCCGGAACAGAGACTTCTGTCCCCCGAATCTTGGCTTCGCGATGGCGGCGGCTCTGGAACTTTTCTCGTATCGTGGCTTATCCGTTTAGGGTTTTCGCGACGGGGACCTTAAGTAGGCGGAAGGGCAGCCTCGGAGGGGCCCTGGTGGGGCCACACAATAGGGGGGCGCGCCCCACCCCTTGGCCGCGCCGCCCTGGCGTGTGGGGCCCCCTGGCTCCCCTCTGGTCTCTCTCCGGTGTTCTGGAAGCTTCGTGCAAAAATAAGATATTGGGCGTTGATTTCGTCCAATTTCGAGAATATTTCCTGTGTAAGATTTCTGAAACCAAAAATAGCAGAAAACAGGAACTGGCACTTCGGCATCTCGTTAATAGGTTAGTTCCTACTCGCCCTCGAGTAGGTAAACAATAACAAGAATAATTTCTGAAGTGACATGCTACTAACATAATCTTGATCATACTATTGTAAAGCATATGAGATGAATGCAGCGATTCGAAGCAATGGTGAAGACAATGAGTAAACAAATGAATCATATAGCAAAGACTTTTCATGAATAATACTTTCAAGACAAGCATCAATAAGACTTGCATAAGAGTTACTCATAAAGCAATAAATTCTTAGTAGAAAGCTTTGAAGCAACACAAAGGAAGATATAAGTTTCAGCAGTTGCTTTCAACTTCAACATATTTATCTCATGGATAATTGTAAACATAAAGTAATATAACAAGTGCAATAGGTAAACATGTAAGAATCAATGCACACAGTTGATACAAGTGTTTGCTTCTAAGATAGAAAGAAGTAGGTGAACTGACTCAACATAAAAGTAGAAGAATGGCCCTTCGAAGAGGGAAGCATGGATTACTATTTTTGTGCTAGAGCTTTTCATTTTGAAAACATAGAAACAATTTTGTCAACGGTAGTAATAAAGCATATGTGTTATGTATAAGATATCCTATAAGTTGCAAGCCTCATGCATAGATTACCAATAGTGCTCGCACCTTGTCCTAATTAGCTTGGATTAACATGGATTATCATTGCATAGCATATGTTTCAACCAAGTGTCACAAAGGGGTACCTCTATGCCGCCTGTACAAAGGTCTAAGGAGAAAGCTCGCATTGGATTTCTCGCTTTTTGATTATTCTCAACCTAGACATCCATACCGGGACAACATAGACAACAGATAATGGACTCTTCTTTAATGCATAAGCATTCAACAACAAATAATATTCTCATAAGAGATTGAGGATTAATTGTCCAAACTGAAACTTCCACCATGATTCATGGTTTTAGTTAGCGGCCCAATGTTCTTCTCTAACAATATGCATACTCAAACCATTTGATCATGAAAATCGCCCTTACTTCAGACAAGACGAACATGCATAGCAACTCACATGATTTACTTTGGAATGGCAGAAAATACCATGTAGTAGGTAGGTATGGTGGACACAAATGGCATAGTTTTTGGCTGAAGGATTTGGATGCACGAGAAGAATTTCTCTCAATACAAGGCTAGGCTAGCAAGGTTGTTTGAAGCAAACTCAAGTATAAAATGGTGCAGCAAAACTCACATATGAACATATTGTAAGTATTATAAGACTCTACACTGTCTTCCTTGTTGCTCAAACACTTTTACCAGAAAATATCTAGACCTTAGAGAGACCAATCATGCAAACCAATTTCAACAAGCTCTACGGTAGTTCTCCGCTAATGGGTTTAGACTACATGGTGCATGAAATTAAACATGATCTACTTGAGAGCTCAAAACAATTGCCAAGTATCAAATTATCCAAGACAATATGAGGCATTTTCTGTTTCCAACCAAATAACAATAAGTGCAGTAGCTTCCAACTTTTGCCATTGAACATTAAAAGTAAGAGCGAAGAACACTAGTGTTCATGTGAAAAAGCGGAGCGTGTCTCTCTCCCACACAAGCATGAATTTATTCAGAGAATGAAAATAACAAAACGAAAATAAAAGCACACAGACGCTCCAAGTAAAGTACATAAGATGTGACGGAATAAAAATATAGTTTCACTAGAGGTGACCTGATAAGTTGTCGATGAAGAAGGGATGCCTTGGGCATCCCCAAGCTTAGATGCTTGAGTCTTCTTGAAATATGCAGGGATGAACCACAGGGGCATCCCCAAGCTTAGACTTTTCACTCTTCTTGATCATATTGTACCATCCTCCTCCCTTGATCCTTGAAAACTTCCTCCACACCAAACTCAAAACAAACTCATTAGAGGGTTAGTGCATAATAAAAAATTCACATATTCAGAGGTGACACTATCATTCTTAACACTTCTGGACATTTCTCAAAGCTACTGAAAGTTAATGGAACAAAGAAATCCATCAAACATAGCAAAACAGGCAATGCGAAATAAAAGGCAGAATCTGTCAAAACAGAACAGTCCGTAAAGACGAATTTTTCAGGGACACTTAACTTTCTCAGATGAAAATTCTCAAAATGAATGAAAGTTGCGTACATATCTAAGGATCAAGCACGTAAATTGGCAGATTTTTCTGAGTTACCTACAGAGAATCCTACTCAAATTCGTGACAGCAAGAAATCTGTTTCTGCGCAGTAATCCAAATCTAGTATCAACCTTCTATTAGAGACTTTACTTGGCACAACATTGCAATAAAATAAAGATAAGGAGAGGTTGCTACAGTAGTAACAACTTCCAAGACACAACAAAACAGTAGCAAAATAAAAACATGGGTTATCTCCCAAGAAGTGCTTTCTTTATAGCCATTAAGATGGGCTCAGTAATTTTAATGATGCACTCGCAAGAACAAGAGTTGAAGCAAAAGAGAGCATCAAAAGCAAGTATGAAAAAAATTTAATCCTAACCCACTTCCTATGGGAAGGAATTTTGTACACAAATAAATTCATGAGGAGCAAAGTGACAAGCATAGGAAGATAAAACACGAGTAACTTCAAGATTGTCAACATAGAGAGGGGAAACTTAATATCATTAAGACGCATATAACCATGTTTCCCTCTCTCATAATAACTTTCAGTAGCATCATTGATGAAATCCACAATATAACCATCACTTAAAACATTCTTATCATGGTTCATATGCATAAAGGTATCATTAATTTTGGCATAAGAAAAACTCTTATCATTAATAGTAATTGGAGCAGGATCATTATCAAGAATTTGAACATGGTAAACAAGTTGCATATTAAGGGAATGATTTTTAGCGAGCCCACCATAACTATGACAAGTTTCATAAGGATAATTATAACATGTGTCATAACATTCTTTATAATAATTGTCAAAGATTGGAGGCATAGTGTCATCATAAGAAATAGAATAGTTATCTTCCACAGTATGTTCATCTGTAACCTTACCATCATTGTTACTAGAAGGAGATGTATCAAACATATAATCATCAGTAGCAAAAGGATTTTCAAACACCTCATCCCCAAGCTTAGAGCTTTCTATATCATTATGGGAAGAAGCATGAATAATACTAATACTATGACAATTATTAACATCATCATTTTCAGAATTAGTTTCCCAGAGATTTTCAATATCAAAAGTAGTGTGCTCTTCTAAATCATAATCACTAATATAGTTAAAGGACATAGGAAGATCATTGTACTCAGATTCATTATCATAATAATCATTAAGAGCAACATACTTACGGTTACCTATCGTTATCTCATACACGCGGGGATATGCTGTTACCTCTTTCTTTTTATTTCCCCCCCTTCTTCTTCTTCTTCTTCGTTCCCTTCTTCTTGTTCCCTTCTTTAGGAGGAATAGGCTTGAAGAGAAGCTCCTCCACATAACCTGTTTTATTTCCAGAAACAATGTTAGAAACTTGGGAGGATTCCTCCTTTTCATTAATAAGTTCAAAACACACAGCGGTCCTATCATATTTTGGCAAAGTGTCACCTTCTAAAATATTTTGTATGTAAGTATTTGTGTAGGAATTATCAATGCAATAAGAAAGACAACCATGCAGGACACTATTAATATCAAGACCACTTATATCCACCAAAGAAGTTTTTCTCAATAACTCTTCACACACCAAAAATAATGTAAGTTCATCATGCTGATTACGACTGGTTTCATCATCACAATACAAATTTGCAGCAGTCATGGGGTTCGAATTATCATTGGAGGAGCATTGAAAATTAAAATGACCCACTCTATGGCAAAGTTCACAAATAAAAGGATAGAGGGCACAAACTTTTTTACCAAGATCATCTAGAGCTCTAGACCACTTTCTAGTTTTTTCATTCCCGTGATGGATACAATATTCATCTTCGATTTGATTAATTCCACAAGGTCTATGCATTCCACAAAAATTAACATGCTTATAAGAAATAGTATTTTCAGAAGTTTGGGCATGCTTATTGCAATCATTAATAACAATTTCATCCTTCATGCAAGCGTCTTTAAAAGGTTCATTATACTTATCAAAATTCTTCCTAGGCAATTCAAAATCAGAGGCAAAAGCTTTATAAAGATTTGCAACAACTTGAGAGTCAAGACCATAAGTAGAACTCATATTTCGAATTTTATCAGTATCCATAAAAGTTTCAATGCATTCATAATCATAATTTATACCGACTCTTTACCTTTGTTGTTCTCCCATCCTTCGGTATTCTCCTGAATCCGATCAAGAAGGTCCCTTTTAAACTCTTCTTCATTGCGTGTAAATGATCCGGAACAAGTAGTATCCAGCAAGGTTTTATCTTGAAAAGAAAGTCTTGCATAGAAATTATCAATGATGATATTACCGGGAAGCTCATGAATGGGGCATTTGAGCATTAAAGACTTCAATCTCCCCCATGCTTGGGCAATACTCTCTCCATCATGAGGCCAGAAATTATATATGTGGTTCCGGTCTTTGTGAATTTCACTTGGAGGATAGAATTTAGAGTAAAATAGAGGCACAATATCCTTCCAATCAAGAGAATCCCCATTCTTCAGAAATTTATACCAATGCGCCGCTTTACCAGACAACGACATAGAGAATAATTTCTTCCTAACTTCATCCATAGAAATACCTGCACACTTGAATAACCCGCATAATTCATGTAGAAACAGTAAATGATCTCCAGGATGAACAGTTCCATCCCCTTCATAGCGGTTATCCAAAACAAGTTCAATAATTTTCATGGGTATCTTGAAAGGAACTTTCAGCAGGTGGATTTAAAATATCACAAGCATCATTAGAGTTATCGTATATGGGAGATAAAGTATTATCAGAGCAAATTTTCTCCCCTAAAGATGGGAAGCTAAAAAGATCACAAAAACTAGCTTCCCCAAGCTTAGACTTCTCCATAGCATTAGCAGTAATTGCATTCATACTAATAACATTGCTACTATCATGCAAATAAGGTTCCATAGGTTTTTTAATTTTCGCATCAAACAATTCATGTCTTAACTCAGGAAATAGATTAAAAAGCTCACTGTTGTTTTCCATTATGCCTAACTAGTGAAAAATAAAAACAAGAAACAAAAAGATGCAATTGCGGGATCTAAAGGAAATAGCTTCGAGCACTCACACACCGGCAACAAGACTAGGAGATAGCTTAGTAGTCGGAGGATGTGAATACCTTTTACCTTACCTCCCCGGCAACGGCGCCAGAAAATAGCTTGCTGTCCACAATTGGCACGTGGTTGACGTGGGAGGTAGAAATCTCTGTGGTGTAGCTTTTCTTCGTTCCCCGGCAACGGCGCCAGAAAATAGCTTGATGTCTACGCACGCTTCTATTCCTGTAGACAGTGTTGGGCCTCCAAGAGGAGAGGTTTGTAGAACAGCAGCAAGTTTCCCTTAAGTGAATCACCCAAGGTTTATCGAACTCAGGGAGGTAGAGGTCAAAGATATCCCTCTCAAGCAACCCCGCAATCACGATACAAGAAGTCTCTTGTGTCCCCAACACACCTAATACACTTGTCAGATGTATATGTGCACTAGTTCGGCGAAGAGATAGTAAGATGCAAGTGATATGGATGTATATGAGCGGTAATAACAATCTGAATAAAATATGGCAGCGAGTAAACATGCAGTAGAACAGTAAATAAACGGAGTTTCGATATTCGGAAACAAGGCCTAGGGATCATACTTTCACTAGTGATCACTCTCAACATTGATCACATAACTGAATAAACAAATACTACTTTCTCTACACTCTCTTGTTGGATGACAAACACCATTCATTGTGTAGGGCTACAAGAGCTCCCTTAAGCCGGAGTTAACAAGCTCCACAACATTCGGTGTTCATATTTAAGTAACCTTAGAGTGCATAATAGACCATTGCAATTATACCGAGTACTAACATAGCATGCACACTGTCACCGTCAAGCTATGAAAGGGGGAATAGATCGCATCAATACTATCATAGTAATAGTTAACTTCATAATCTACAAGAGATCACAATCATAGCTTATACCAAGTACTACATGATGCACACACTGTCAACATTACATCATGAAGGAGGAATAGACTACTTTAATAACATCACTAGAATAGCACATAGATGATATTCAACTAGATCACAAAGCTCATGATCACATAAAGATCACATGGGAGAGAGATGAACCGCATAGCTACGGTACAGCCCTTAGCCTCAGGGGAGAACTACTCCCTCCTCATCATGAGAGACAGCGATGGCGATGAAGATGGCGGTGGCGTCGATGGAGATGACTCCGGGGGCAATTCCCCGTCCCGGCGGCGTGCCGGAACAGAGACTTCTGTCCCCCGAATCTTGGCTTCGCGATGGCGGCGGCTCTGGAACTTTTCTCGTCTCGTGGCTTATCCATTTAGGGTTTTCGCGACAAAGACCTTAAGTAGGCGAAAGGGCAGCCTCGGAGGGGCCCTGGTGGGGCCACACAATAGGGGGGCGCGCCCCACCCCTTGGCCGCGCCGCCCTGGCGTGTGGGGCCCCTGGCTCCCCTCTGGTCTCTCTCCGGTGTTCTGGAAGCTTCGTGCAAAAATAAGATACTGGGCGTTGATTTCGTCCAATTCCGAGAATATTTCTTGTGTAAGATTTCTGAAACCAAAAACAACAGAAAACAGGAACTAGCACTTCGGCATCTCGTTAATAGGTTAGTTCCAGAAAATGCATCAAAACGATATTGTCATAAAACTAGCATGGAACATAAGAAATTATAGATACGTTTGAGACGTATCAAGAGACACCACTAGTGAACTGTGGACCCCGGTCCATTCTTTTACATCTGAAATACAACCTACTGCAATCATTGTTCTCTGTTGTTCTTTGCAAGCAAACATCATTCTCCACACCATACGTTTAATCCTTTGTTTACAGCAAGCCGGTGAGATTGACAACCTCACTGTTAAGTTGGGGCAAAGTATCTTGATTGTGTTGTGCAGGTTCCACGTTGGCGCCGGAATCCCTGGTGTTGCGCCGCACTACACTCCTTCACCAACAACCTTCACGTGGCCTTCATCTCCTACTGGTTCGATAACCTTGGTTTCTTACGGAGGGAAAACTCGTTGTTGTACGCATCTGATGCGTGTAGTTGACACGTCCGTTGGAACCCCAAGAGGAAGGTGTGATGCGCACAGTAGCAAGTTTCCCTCAGTAAGAAACCAAGGTTTAATCGAACCAGTAGGAGTCAAGAAGCACGTTGAAGGTTGTTGGTGGCGGAGTGTAGTGCGGCGCAACACCGGGATTCCGGTGCCAACGTGGAACCTGCACAACACAATCACAGAACTTTGCCCCAAAGTAACAGCGAGGTTGTCAATCTCACCGGCTTGCTGTAAACAAAGGATTAGATGTATAGTGTGGGTGATAATGGTTGTTTGCGAAGAACAGTAAAGAACAATTGCAGCTGATTGTATTTCAGATGTAAAGAATAGGACCGGGGTCCACAGTTCACTAGCGGTGTCTCTCCCATAATATAGCAGATGTTGGGTGAACAAATTACAGTTGGGCAATTGACAAATAAAGAAGGCATAACAATGCACATACATATATCATGATGAGTACTATGAGATTTAATCGGGGCATTACGACAAAGTACATAGACCGCTATCCGAGCATGCATCTATGCCTAAAAAGTCCACCTTCGAGTTATCATCCGAACCCCTCCGGTATTAAGTTGTAAACAACGAGACAATTGCATTAAGTATGGTGCGTAATGTAATCAACACAAATATCCTTAGACAAAGCATAGCTGTTTTATCCCTAGTGGCAACAGCACATCCACAACCTTAGAACTTTACGTCACATCGTCCCAGATTTAATGGAGGCATGAACCCACTATCGAGCATAAATACCCCCTCTTGGAGTCACAAGTATCAACTTGGCCGAGCCTCTACTAGCAACGGAGAGCATGCAAGAACATAAATAACATATATGATAGATTGATAATCAACTTGACATAGTATTCAATATTCATCGGATCCCAACAAACACAACATGAAGGATTACAAATAGATGATCTTGATCATGATAGGCAGCTCACAAGATCTAACATGATAGCACAAGGAGGAGAAGACGACCATCTAGCTACTGCTATGGACCCATAGTCCAGGGGTGAACTACTCACACATCGATCCGGAGGCGATCATGGCAATGAAGAGACCTCCGGGAGATGATTCCCCTCTCCTGCAGGGTGCCGGAGGCGATCTCCTGAATCCCCCGAGATGGGATTGGCGGCGGCAGCGTCTCTGGAAGGTTTTCCGTATCGTGGCTCTCGGTACTGGGGGTTTCGCGACGGAGGCTTTAAGTAGGCGGAAGGGCAGGTCAAGAGGCACCACGGGGGCCCCACACAACAGGTCGGCGCGGCCAAGGCTTGGGCCGCGCCGCCCTAGTGTGGCGCCACCTCGTGGCCCCACTTCGTCTCTCCCTCGGACTTCTGGAAGCTTCGTGCAAAAATAGGACCCTGGGCGTTGATTTCGTCCAATTCTGAGAATATTTTCTTACTAGGATTTCTGAAACCAAAAACAGTAGAAAACAGCAACTGGCTCTTCGGCATCTCGTCAATAGGTTAGTGCCGGAAAATGCATAATAATGACATATAATGTGTATAAAATATGTGAGTATCATCATAAAAGTAGCATGGAACATAAGAAATTGTAGATACGTTTGGGACGTATCAAGCATCCCCAAGCTTAGTTCATACTCGCCCTCGAGTAGGTAAACCATTTGATCATGAAAATCACTCTTACTTCAGACAAGACGAACATGCATAGCAAGTCACATGATATTCAACAAAGGTAAAGTTGATGGCGTCCCCAGAAACATGGTTACCGCTCAACAAGCAACTTATTAAGAAATAAAACACATAAGTACATATTCTTCACCACGATAGTTTTTAAGGCTATTTGTCCCATGAGCTATATATTGCAAAGACAAATAATGGAAATTTTAAAGGTAGCACTCAAGTAATTTACTTTGGAATGGCGGAGAAATACCATGTAGTAGGTAGGTATGGTGGACACAAATGGCATGGTTATTGGCTCAAGGATTTGGATGCACGAGAAGAATTCCTCTCAATACAAGGCTAGGCTAGCAAGGTTGTTTGAAGCAAACTCAAGTATAAAAGGTGCAGCAAAGCTCACATATGAACATATTGTAACTATTATAAGACTTTACATTGTCTCCTTGTTGTTCAAACACCTCAACCGAGAAAATATCTAGACTCTAGAGATCAATCATGCAAACCAAATTTTAACAAGCTCTATGTAGTTATTCATTAATGAGTACAAGGTACATGATGCAAGAGCTTAAACAAGATCTATATGAGCACAACAATTGCCAAGTATCACATTATTCAAGACATTAAACCATTTACCACATGCGGCATTTTCCGTTTCCAACCATATAACAATGAATGAAGTAGTTCAAATTTCGCAATGAACATTAAAGATGAAGCTAAGAACATATGTGTTCATACGAAACAGCGGATAGTGTCTCTCTCCCAAACAAAGAATGCTAGGATCCGATTTTATTCAAACAAAAACATAAACAAAAACAAAAACAAACAGACGCTCCAAGTAAAGCACATAAGATGTGACGGAATAGAAATATAGTTTCACTAGAGGAACCTGATAAGTTGTCGATGAAGAAGGGATGCCTTGGGCATCCCCAAGCTTAGACGCTTGAGTCTTCTTAAAATATGCAGGGATGAACCACGGGGGCATCCCCAAGCTTTGACTTTTCACTCTTCTTGATCATATTGTATCATCCTCCTCTCTTGACCCTTGAAAACTTCCTCCACACCAAACTCGAAACAAACTCATTAGAGGGTCAGTGCATAATTCATATATTCAGAGGTGACATAATCATTCTTAACACTTCTGTACATTGCACAAAGCTACTAAAAGTTAATGGAACAAAGAAATCCATCAAACATAGCAAAACAGGCAATGCGAAATAAAAGGCAGAATCTGTCAAAACAGAACAGTTCGTAAAGACGAATTTTAAAGTGGCACCAGACTTGCTCAGATGAAAATGCTCATATTGAATGAAAGTTGCGTACATATCTGAGGATCACGCACGTAAATTGGCAGATTTTTCTGATTTTTCTACAGGGACTACTGCTCAAATTCGTGACAGCAAGAAATCTGTTCCTGCGCAGCAATCCAAATCTAGTATTGGCTTTACTATCAAAGACTTTACTTGGCACAACAATGCAATAAAATAAAGATAAGGAGAGGTTGCTACAGTAGTAAACAACTTCCAAGACTCAAATATAAAATAAAGTGCAGAAGTAAAATAATGGGTTGTCTCCCATAAGCGCTTTTTTTTAACGCCTTTCAGCTAGGCGCAGAAAGTGTGAATCAAGTAACATCAAGAGACGAAGCATCAACATCAATAGGTATCTTAGATGCTCCCCCATCCGCAGTGGTGCTAAGGGCTTTGTCAATTTTAGACCTATAATAATAATTTTTTGGTTTAGGCACTTTAGAGACATACATAAACTTTTGCTCCTTACCCACATAAGCTTTCTCCTTAAACTTAAGAGAAGAAAAAGTTGAACCCAAGGTTCCCATAGCTTCTTCAAGTTCACTAATCCTATGAGTTCGATTATCATGAGTAGCACAAGTTTCTAAAACATCAATTCTCTCATTAATTCCTCCTAGATATTTATCCAGTTTATCAGTGCTATTAAGTAATATTCCCAATTTGGTCTCAATACTTGGAAGATTTTTCTCTATGGTCTCCGACTTTTTCATGACATCTTCAAGAGAGATTTCAATTTTAGCTTCATTAACAGGTGGTATTCCAACTAGACTCTCAATAATGCAACTAGCTTCTAAAGCAGGAGTGCCTAGGAAATTACCTCCCGCAAGAGTATCAAGAACATACCTATTCCAACTAGAGATCCAACATAAAAGTTCCTAAGTAGTATAATAGTGGAGTGTTTCTTAATGCACCTATGATGAGCATCGCTAATTCTATACCAAACATCTTTAAAACTTTCTCCCCCTTGTTGCTTAAAGGAACGAACTTCAACTTCCGGATTACTCATTTTTAGCAGTAGTAAATAAAGCAAACTAAATAAAGTAAATGCAAGTAACTAAATTTTTTGTGTTTTTAATATGGAGAACAAGACAGTAAATAAAGTAAAACTAGCAACTAATTTTTTGTGTTTTTAATATAGATAGCAAACAAAGCAGTAAATAAAATAAAGCAAGACAAAAACAAAGTAAAGAGATTGGATGTGGAAGACTCCTCTTGCAGCGTGTCTTGATCTCCGCGGCAACGGCGCCAGAAATTTGCTTGATGTGTGTAGTTGACACGTCCGTTGGGAACCCCAAGAGGAAGGTGTGATGTGCACAGTAGCAAGTTTCCCTCAGTAAGAAACCAAGGTTTAATCGAACCAGTAGGAGTCAATAAGCACGTTGAAGGTTGTTGGTGGCGGAGTGTAGTGGGGCGCAACACCAGGGATTCCGGCGCCAACGTGGAACCTGCACAACACAATCACAGAACTTTGCCCCAACGTAACAACAAGGTTGTCAATCTCACCGGCTTGCTGTAAAAAACAAAGGATTAGATGTATAGTGTGGATGATGATGGTTATTTGCGAAGAACAGTAAAGAACAATTGCAGCAGATTGTATTTCAGATGTAAAGAATAGGACCAGGGTCCACAGTTCACTAGCGGTGTCTCTCCCATAAGATAGCAGATGTTGGGTGAACAAATTACAGTTGGGCAATTGACAAATAAAGAAGGCATAACAATGCACATACATATATCATGATGAGTACTATGAGATTTAATCGGGGCATTACGACAAAGTACATAGACCGCTATCCAGACATGCATCTATGCCTAAAAATTCCACCTTCGAGGTTATCATCCGAACCCCCTCCGGTATTAAGTTGTAAACAACAGACAATTGCATTAAGTATGGTGCGTAATGTAATCAACACAAATATCCTTAGACAAAGCATCGATGTTTTATCCCTAGTGGCAACGAGCACATCCACAACCTTAGAACTTTCTGTCACTATCCCGGATTTAATGGAGGCATGAACCCACTATCGAGCATAAATACCCCCTCTTGGAGTCACAAGTATCAACTTGGCCGAGCCTCTACTAGCAACGAGAGAGCATGCAAGAACATAAATAACATATATGATAGATTGATAATCAACTTGACATAGTATTCAATATTCATCGGATCCCAACAAACACAACATGAATGATTACAAATAGATGATCTTGATCATGATAGGCAGCTCACAAGATCTAACATGATAGCACAAGGAGGAGAAGACGACCATCTAGCTACTGCTATGGACCCATAGT
This sequence comes from Lolium rigidum, assembly GCF_022539505.1. Classification (NCBI taxonomy): domain Eukaryota; kingdom Viridiplantae; phylum Streptophyta; class Magnoliopsida; order Poales; family Poaceae; genus Lolium; species Lolium rigidum. The sequence goes on from NC_061514.1 coordinate 153,810,581, forward strand.
CCAGGGGTGAAATACTCACACATCGTTCCGGAGGCGATCATGGCGATGAAGAGACCTCCGGGAGATGATTCCCCTCTCCGGCAGGGTGCCGGAGGCGATCTCCTGAATCCCCCGAGATGGGATTGGCGGCAGCGTCTCTGGAAGGTTTTCCGTATCGTGGCTCTCGGTACTGGGGGTTTCGCGACGGAGGCTTTAAGTAGGCGGAAGGGCAGGTCAAGAGGCGCCACGGGGGCCCCACACAACAGGCCGGCGCGGCCAAGGCTTGGGCCGCGCCGCCCTAGTGTGGCGCCACCTCGTGGCCCCACTTCGTCTCTCCCTCGGACTTCTGGAAGCTTCGTGCAAAAGTAGGACCCTGGGCGTTGATTTCGTCCAATTCGGAGAATATTTTCTTACTAGGATTTCTGAAACCCAAAACAGTAGAAAACAACAACTGGCTCTTCGGCATCTCGTCAATAGGTTAGTGCCGGAAAATGCATAATAATGACATATAATGTGTATAAAACATGTGAGTATCATCATAAAAGTAGCATGGAACATAAGAAATTATAGATACGTTTGGGATGTATCAGCATCACACCTTCCTCTTGGGGTTCCCAACGGACGTGTGCTTCACGCGTCATCACATCTTTGTGGTGTTCTTGCCATTGCATTTGGTGCATCGGTTTGAGTTCTCCACGGTGATTCGTAGAAGTGAAAGCAAGAAAGTTGTTACTCTTGGGTTCTTGGAACCCTAGACGGATTTGAGGCCTTTGTGGAAATTTCTTGGGAGCCTCCAATTAAGTTGTGGATGCATGCCCCAAGCTTTGTGTAAGGCCCGTTTCCCGCCTCGAAGGAAATCCCTTAGTGGAAGCGTGACCTAGGCCTTTGTCGCAAGGGTCACTGGAGAATTGAGGCGCCTTCGTGGTGCTCGGTGTGTGGTGTGACTACCGCATCTTGGGGTGAGGCCTTTGTGGCGTTGGTGTGCATCGAGCATGTGGGGACCCCGGACTAGCTGTCCAAAATCCCAGTTATGTATACAGTTCACGATCCCATGATCAGTGCGCCGTGAACACATAACCGAACTGATATCAAATTACACCATCCATTACAAAGCGGAATAAGAAAATTACAACATGGTCACATGACCGATAATTACATAATAGCCTCGAAGGGCCTACCTAAACATCAGAGTAGCATCATCACTTCAGCAGCGCAGTACCCAAGTCATCTGCCATAACCCTACGAGCAACCGACCGGGAAGACGTTCCTAGCTCGCATAGACGTCGCCAACTCCTTCTTCATCCGTCGTGTTCCTCCAAGTCTGGCCAAGTAAATAGCCGGGGACAAAGCCGTGAGTACATTTGGAATTGTACTCGCAAACCATCAAGAAAGGTACTTTGCAAGAGTGCAAGATAACAAGTGCTAATCTATGATGACAAGAGGGAAGAGCTAATTTCACTAGTGGAATTAGCAGGGGGAAGAGAATCGGTTTCTCTTGTGGACATAGCATGTGGAAGAGACATAGTTTCTCTCGTGGATATAGCATGCCGACATCTCAAGTGATGCGGACACTATGGTGTTTTAGGGACAACTAGCTAACCTTCTAGGAGGAAAGGTAGCATGCCACCATCTCAATTGATGGGGACGCTTAGGAAGTTCTATGACATATCTATATCTTTATTGGAGATGAGGTAGCATAAGTCCATCTCGGTTGATGGAAATGCTAGAGGATTCCTATGACATACCTATATCTTTATTGAAGAAGATACTTCAAAAGATACTTATGACATCTCTATATCTTTGTTAAAGAAGAGTTCCTCTTCAAGAAACATTTAGGAAAGAGTTCCCCACTTAGCCTCCATTTTTCCACGACCATCTCCGTATGGTCAACACACGCCCTTTTTTCGTACCCTTCCGGTACATCCAACACAACACTTTCTTTGCAAAGCATTTATCAAAACAAAACTCAAGCCCCAGTAAAGGTAGACCTTTGCAACCCGTCCATGACCGCGGACGCGGCTATTCAAATAGATTTAACTCGCGAGTTTGCGCACTTTCCCCACAAGAACTGATAAATCCGCCGGGATCATCCCCGGATCGTCATACGAAAGTATGCGAGACTCGGATAACCAGTCATAGTCTTTCGCCCGTCTCCATTGGCACAAGTCCTTCCCTGCGGGCTTACCCCTTCTCGGCACCCCGGCAGCATACCTCCTTTTGAGCGTATCTCCGGCGCCACGACAGAAGACCCTCAGTAATCGTCCGGCTATAGACAACTACAGTGTATTGCCTCCTTCAGAGCGCAACCCGGCGTCGGAGGTCCTCGTGACCCTCTCTAGAGAGTTTTGAAGGGTGCTCATGCCAACTTCAACAAACTACGGACTAAGCCCCGTCCCACACCAGGGTAGAGTGGTTGCGCGATAAAAGTTGGGCTGGTGTACACTTATACGCAGTGCTCCTTTTTAAAACCATTTTTCCCACAACACCTTGGTTGTTCAACAAACAACCATACACCACTTTTCCGAACATCTTTACCAAGATCCTTTGCTTTCTTAAACCATACGCTTGGGTTAACTCACCCAAGGTTTTCATAAAACATTTACAACAAGGTAAGCCTTGAGGGGTTCCCAACCTATAGTTTCATGAGTTGAACTAGTATTGCACTATGGCCGAGATGAGAGTCATCGTGCCATAGATGGTGTAAAAAGATAATGGGTGGATCATACTCGCTAAAGGTAAGCATGTATGATGACAACACAAAGGGGATTATACTTTCAGATTTGTGGTGCTAAATATACAACTTAGATAGTGGAGTATAACTATCCAACATACTCTCCAATGGGTACACGGCATACTCCTCTCAAGTTGAGAATACACCAAGATCATGACATTGATACCTCTAAATTACAAAAGTGGTGAGTGTGGTGTAAGTTACTATCTTGAGAGGGAAGATGCTCAAGTTGAGCATACAAGATAACCAAGTGGAATAGCACGGCCATAATATCATGCATCCCATAACACAAGGACAATGGTGGAGTATCACCACTAGGGAGTACCCCACTTGCAATCACTCATAGATGACATAAATAGATAGAATAACACACATAGAATTTAGGTGCTTTGGACATCAACAAATGACATCCAACTAGACACCAAGTCAGAGATCAAAAGATGGCTTGCCTTGGCTTATTTGTCCCTGTACTTCTTCAACTCCATCAATATAAGAATCCCAACAATATAAATAAAATCCTCGTCCGATTTCACTTCTTCTTCTTCTCCGGAATTGTTCGCATCTATCGCCGGAAAATATAAAAGGAAACACAATCAATCACATTGCACCAACAAAACAAACATACAACAATCAACAACTAACCTTGCAGCCAAGGTATAACATACTAAGGACCTATAGATTCCACAAAACAACTTTAAGAGTTTTAATTTAGAAAACCCCATTTATTTACTTAGTAAAGGTATGAGTGCACCACAACTTAGCAATTGCCTCTCTCGGTTATCACCATGGTATAAACCAATTATCCCCTGGTAGATAACATCATGAAGAGGACAAGAGCATTAGTTTGGCATCACAAACATTCACAAAACATTTTCTAACATTTTTGTAAAAGTAGAAAACAGTTTTCCTAACTTAGTTTGCTCACATAACACTACATCCAAAATAGGAAGCAAACCATATTCCACATCATTTGGAAACTTAAGAAAAACAAAAGAGATAATGTTAAGTTGCAGAGGTTTTGGTTTGCAAGCATAAAACAAAGGTTGCCCATCTCTACTAAAAAGAGTTGGTCAAGGGTTTTAAATAAACCGAAAAGTTTTGCTTCAACAATGCATGTCACACAAAAACATTACTAACAGCAACAAATATGTATGAACAGAGACTAATAATATTTTTCCTAGATAGCCAGTACTAATACAAGACTAACCCAATTGGAATCACCCAAAAAGGTTAATCCTACTATTTTAGGAATTTCTTTGAATCTGACTGTCCAGAAAACAAGATCTGTAAGCCATAATTCGTAGAAAAATCCTAAAAATATGAGGCCACTTGCATTTGAAAGGTAATTAAACAGAGATGCATACACAATTGGATTTGGGTTCAAATTATTTCTGAAACTCTCACAAATGGATTTACAAATTTACTGCATGTCTGTACCATTTTCTTTCTCTCTGGAGTTACAGAACAGATAAAGTTTTGAAACTTGTTTGAGGTGATTAAGAAAACATTCAGTAGTCTTACAGAATTGGAATCACTCAATTAGGTTCAAAAATGGATTTTTGATGAATTAAAAGCTAACAGTCATGTCTGCAGAACACACAGGACAAGTTTAATTCACCACAAATCGTACACAACTCATAAAAATATGAGGTCTGCTGCATCTGAAAGGTATTGAATAGGTGGTTCTTACCCAGTTGGTTTCATTCAAAAATTCGTCTCCAAGCTCCTGGTTTAATTCGACAAAGTCAGATCTGTCCAGATCTTGATCTGTGATCCATTTCAGTTTCAGGAGGTCAATCGAAGTGAAACCACCGCCAAAATGAAGGTACTGAAGAGGGCTTTCACCCACAGTTGAGTTTGCTCAAAAAGGTTTGGTAAAACGGGAGAAATCTAGCAAACAGTGATTCTGCATGTTTTCAGAACTTTATTTACCACGGACAATCCGTAACGAATTTGAGGGTGAGACCAACGCCAAGTTGTAGATCTTTTCCGTATCTAACTGTGGAACTTTGAATCACTCGATTTGGATCTGCACACGAGATTCGGTGGATTTTACAAGATCGTACCAGAATCTGAAACAGCAAAGTAGCAGAAATTACTGCAAGGTTTTGGACGAACTTTGCTCAAGAACTTCAGATCTGAGGATAGCTCAACCTTCTCCATGCTTGGACCAACATGCACCTGCATCAAGATCCAATCTTGTGAGAGGAGAAAGGAGAAATAGGGCTGGATTCATCAAAGATTAGGGGAGAAGAGAGTGAGAGGGAAGCTCTCATGGTGAGGGAAAGCTTGAGGGAGGAAGGAGATGCATCTTGGTGAGCTTTCCATGGCCATGGCCGGCCATGGAGCCTTGGGGCAGCAGCATTTCGTGGGGGAGAGGTAGAGGAGAGTGTGAGGGAGTGGGGAGTGAAGGAAATGAACAAAGGGGAGTGGAGGTGGCCGGCCAACCTCCTTATAAAGAGGGAGGATGGTGGCTGCCTCCTTTTTGATTGGCCAAGGATGGTGGCTGCCCAATTAATTGTTTGGTTAGGTGGGAGGGCAAGGCTTGTAAGAGAAGAAAGTGGGGATGAAGAAATTTCAGCTCATGCATGCCAAGAGTTTGGCATGGCCGGCTATTTCTTCTTGACAAACACAAGTGATCATGCAAGATGCAAATGCCACTTTATGTAAGTCGACCAAGGTTGAGGGTTGGGATGGTTAGCTGGGAGTGGCTTGATGATGCCTTCAAATTAGGAAGAGAGATGATAATAAACATTGGTGCCAATGTTGAAGAATCAAGCAATTTGATCAAATTATCAATTTGTCCAAGAGATGGTGGTGGTGATGGTGGTCTAGACAATTGCAGAGCAAGACTAAGAGAGATGGTGAGTGAAATAACCATATACTCAGAAGGATGAATATATTGACGTACATCATCAATTCATGAGGTCAAGGTGATGATGGAAAATAATAGAGGAGTGAGATAGGCATAATGAAATATAAGTTGCTCTACAAATAAAAGGTCAATTGGGAGTGATTTGAAAGTATCAAATGATCATCCATTTGATCAAGAATTGGAGGATGGAGGGGATACAATGTGGTGGATCAGAGATGTGCATAAGATGTGCAAGTTTTGCCATTTTAAAAAGGACTCATTTGAAAAGTATTTGAAACACCTCAATTGTCTAGGGACAATTGGGAATGAACTCAAGTGTAATGGAGTTTGAAAATGTTGAGAGAGAACTAGTTGGAACATAGGAGTTCAAAATGTTCTACTTACTTTCTCAAGTGAAGTAGAGTTTTCTCAAATTTAAAGTAGACAAGAAATGGTATAGGTACCATAAACAAGCCCTTTGTTAAAAACAAAACAAGATAGAGAGTAATGTTTTAGAAATCAGTACTTGGTAGAAATGGGATGAAAAACAAAACCCATTTTAGTTCCTTGTTTTCTTTGAAGAATTATTTTGAAAAGATTTAATAAAACTAGAAGTAGTTTTGTGACAAAACTAGAGAAGGAAAATCAAAAGGATTTTTGAGAGAGAAAACTTAATTTAGGGAGAAGTGTTCTCAAGGGTAGATGGTGGCTACAAAATGTATCCATCATTCCCACTCTTGGTTTTGTGAAGATAAACTTGGATGAAAACAAAAACAAGAGGTAAAAGAGGAAGAAGTGATCTGGTGCTGGAACATGGGATAGGATACCAGATCAAGTTGAGTATATGAGTTGCAAGGATTGACTGAGACATGCAGGACATGGAGGTTGAAGAGGGTGTTGCATAGATGAGATCCATGCATTGAAGTCAACATAACAGTTGTGAGTGCTTAGAGATCAATTGCCAAAGTCTGGACATTTTAAGCTTGTCAACACAGATGGTCGACATGGCCTCAAAACCAACAAGGATGAGTGGGTACAAGAGAAGGATGTGATGAGGGGTAGATGATCCCAAGTTTTGAATTAAGGATGATTGAGCTATCTTGTACTATAAAGAGAAAATCAAGATGGCACACTCAGGTTGTCATCAGGAGAGAGGTTCGATGTAGTAAGAAGGAAAACAATTTTTCCTAAGCCACACATGTGTTTTATTAGGTGAGTTGTTCATTTTGCCACTAGGAGTGTTGTTCTTTGAGGTAGCTCAAGACAAAACTCAACAAACAAAACAAGACAATTCTTCTACCAACAGATCAAGGCAATTCATCATAACAAACAGATCAAGGCAATTCATCTTAATAAGTCTATAGAAAAAAAATTTTGTTCCCCCTGATTTTTGAAATAAGGACAACTAATCAAGGTTGAAAAAGTTGGGGTGTTACAGATCTTCCACCCTTAAAATAATCTCGTCCCGAGATTACTGAGTGTAGAACTAGAGGGGTTATAAAGTTTAACCAAAGTCAGACTCCATTCTTCTGTAGACGTGCCGTTGTAGAGAAAGTCGTTTGCTTCATCTTCTGGGAGACATGTTGGATTTCGGCCGATGGCGAGCTTCATGAAGAGGTTGACTACTCCATGCGGGTGTTGGATCTGTAGCTTCTTCACGATCCTGGCGGAGGTTCAAGACTGTGGGAGGGTTAGTGCACCCAACGGTGCTTGAGCAGGGCTGAAAACCTTTTTAGAGTTAGCTTGATTTTAGTGGAAGACGAAGTCTTCCACCCTTAAGATTTTTCATCGGGTTCTCGGAAAAACTCGGAGCTTACGCCTTGTAGTTACGTGTCTAGGGCTTCGGAAGAAGTCATCGGTCTTCCTTGTTCAGCTGAAGAATCTTCGGGGGCGACGTGCAGACCACCACTTCAAGAGGCACTCACGGTGTTAACTGAACCATATGGGACGCGCGGCGAGTTAGAAAGTTGAAGAAACGCCTGGTTGGTACCCATATGAAGCAGCAACGAGGGTCGTCGAAGACAATCTTCAGCTTGAGGGTCAGTGCTGATTTCAGTAACAACTAAGAAGTTAGCGGGTAAACTACGCCTAAAGTCTTGAATCTTGGAGTACCTTCAGAAGCTTCATTTGATGAGGACCAGTTGAACCATGTGATGTAGCTCGGCTTTGACGCTATTGTTCTCTCAACTTGTTAGACGGTGTGTTCGAGGGTAGTTTCAAAAAGATATCCTCGCGGTTAGCGCGAGTATACTCCAAGGTTAGACCAAGTTAGCATGTCTTCTCGTAGAGGTGCGAGTCACTCTTGAAGGTAGGGCTTCTTCTTTCTTGGCGTAGTGGAGATGCTCCAGCTGACCTTGAAGGAAGTCAGCGTAGATAGGGGTCGGGTTAGTTTTCTTGACGGTTGAAAAACAACTTCCAACGGGTTTAGAGTTAGAGTCTTTCGTTAGTCTACCCAATTTAACTAATAGTTAGCAATACATCGGCGAGGCAAACTTTAATCCTATCATTGCATGTGACACCCATACAACCATAACCAGAGACACAATACCACTAACAGAAGCTACTGGTATTTTTCCTAGATGCACAGTAACAAAACAAGATCAACACAATTGGAATCATTCAAAAATATTTATTTTTCAATTTTTGAGACTCAAAATACTAACCAGAAACAGTGATCAAGTTTTATTTATTAAAAATCGCACAAAAATCCTAAAAATACAAGGTCAGTGGCATTGGAAAGATAATTTCATACTGGTTCTAGTGCAATTGGAATCACATCAATCGGAGCTACCAAACTACTTTTATTAGCAGAACAGTACGCTGGCAGATTTCGATTTTTAATTTCTGTTTTACAAATTCCAAACAATTAAAAAGGGCGGGAACGTCGAAATAGCAAGACATACATGCACACAACAAACAGATACAAACACTCAAGGCAGCACATTATGGAACTACAAGCAATCAGCATACCAAACAAAGCACTCTAAGTATCTAGAGATACCTAACACGTGGGGGTAGCTCAATCGAAGCGATTGAGTTTTTCCTATCCATCCTATTAGGTTTGGGGCTGGTCCCATATGTCGACGTCTTCATCTTGCTGGCATCGACTTCAACTTGGATCCTTGTAGCATTTGGTGGTGAAGGGGCCGGGTGTTGAGTCGTTGATGTTGAGGCGGAGGCGAAAACTGTGTAGAACTTCTTGTCTCGACATCCCGGAAACACGAGGTCTTCGTAGGGGTAGCTGTTGAGGTGCTCCCGAAGTCGATATCTCCTCGTGGCTGGCCTAAAAATTACTAGTCAAGAAACTGAGGACTTGATCCCAGACGACTGCAAAAAGGTGCAAGTCCACGGAGGAACAAGGTCAGCTCCTTGACAGACTTTGGTGATAACCAAAGACATGGTCTTATTATCTCTTTTATGTGCACACTAAGTCGGCCTCCAATCTTCAATAGCTGCTGTTGGAGATACATGAGTCTTCCCGAGGGGTTGATCCATCTTTGACTTCGAGTCTCCAGGTCTGAGTCGGGAACATCGTCCAACATGTAGGTTTGAAGTGGATGAGACAATAGAGCAAGAATTTTCAAACCTTTTTATAAAGCGGAGAGATAAGAATTTAGAAGCTTTGAATAAATAAGAGGAGTAGAAGCTATACTTCCAACTAAAGAAAGAATTTGTTTCGTAAATAGTTTTCCCAAGTACTTGTTTCCTAACTAACGTCCATGCTAACTAAGGTCTCCTACGGTCGGGATAGCTACGATACCAGCTCCGTGGGGACCCCGGACTAGCTGTCCAAAATCCCGATTATGTATACGAGTTCACGATCCCATGATCAGTGCGCCGTGAACACATAACCGAACTGATATCAAATTACACCATCCATTACAAAGCGGAATAAGAAAATTACAACATGGTCACATGACCGATAATTACATAATAGCCTCGAAGGGCCTACCTAAACATCAGAGTAGCATCATCACTTCAGCGAGCGCAGTACCCAAGTCATCTGCCATAACCCTACGAGCAAGCGGGCGGGAAGACGTTCCTAGCTCGCATAGACGTCGCCAACTCCTTCTTCATCCGTCGTGTTCCTCCAAGTCTGGCCAAGTAAATAGCCGGGGACAAAGCCGTGAGTACATTTGGAATTGTACTCGCAAACCATCAAGAAAGGTACTTTGCAAGAGTGCAAGATAACAAGTGCTAATCTATGATGACAAGAGGGAAGAGCTAATTTCACTAGTGGAATTAGCAGGGGGAAGAGAATCGGTTTCTCTTGTGGACATAGCATGTGGAAGAGACATAGTTTCTCTCGTGGATATAGCATGCCGACATCTCAAGTGATGCGGACACTATGGTGTTTTAGGGACAACTAGCTAACCTTCTAGGAGGAAAGGTAGCATGCCACCATCTCAATTGATGGGGACGCTTAGGAAGTTCTATGACATATCTATATCTTTATTGGAGATGAGGTAGCATAAGTCCATCTCGGTTGATGGAAATGCTAGAGGATTCCTATGACATACCTATATCTTTATTGAAGAAGATACTTCAAAAGATACTTATGACATCTCTATATCTTTGTTAAAGAAGAGTTCCTCTTCAAGAAACATTTAGGAAAGAGTTCCCCACTTAGCCTCCATTTTTCCACGACCATCTCCGTATGGTCAACACACGCCCTTTTTCGTACCCTTCCGGTACATCCAACACAACACTTTCTTTGCAAAGCATTTATCAAAACAAAACTCAAGCCCCGGTAAAGGTAGACCTTTGCAACCCGTCCATGACCGCGGACGCGGCTATTCAAATAGATTTAACTCTGCAGAGTTTGCGCACTTTCCCCACAAGAACTGATAAATCCGCCGGGATCATCCCCGGATCGTCATACGAAAGTATGCGAGACTCGGATAACCAGTCATAGTCTTTCGCCCGTCTCCATTGGCACAAGTCCTTCCCTGCGGGCTTACCCCTTCTCGGCACCCCGGCGAGCATACCTCCTTTTGAGCGTATCTCCGGCGCCACGACAGAAGACCCTCAGTAATCGTCCGGCTATAGACAACTACAGTGTATTGCCTCCTTCAGAGCGCAACCCGGCGTCGGAGGTCCTCGTGACCCTCTCTAGAGAGTTTTGAAGGGTGCTCATGCCAACTTCAACAAACTACGGACTAAGCCCCATGCCCACATTGGGGTAGAGTGGTTGCGCGATAAAAGTTGGGCTGGTGTACACTTATACGCAGTGCTCCTTTTTAAAACCATTTTTCCCACAACACCTTGGTTGTTCAACAAACAACCATACACCACTTTTCCGAACATCTTTACCAAGATCCTTTGCTTTCTTAAACCATACGCTTGGGTTAACTCACCCAAGGTTTTCATAAAACATTTACAACAAGGTAAGCCTTGAGGGGTTCCCAACCTATAGTTTCATGAGTTGAACTAGTATTGCACTATGGCCGAGATGAGAGTCATCGTGCCATAGATGGTGTAAAAAGATAATGGGTGGATCATACTCGCTAAAGGTAAGCATGTATGATGACAACACAAAGGGGATTATACTTTCAGATTTGTGGTGCTAAATATACAACTTAGATAGTGGAGTATAACTATCCAACATACTCTCCAATGGGTACACGGCATACTCCTCTCAAGTTGAGAATACACCAAGATCATGACATTGATACCTCTAAATTACAAAAGTGGTGAGTGTGGTGTAAGTTACTATCTTGAGAGGGAAGATGCTCAAGTTGAGCATACAAGATAACCAAGTGGAATAGCACGGCCATAATATCATGCATCCCATAACACAAGGACAATGGTGGAGTATCACCACTAGGGAGTACCCCACTTGCAATCACTCATAGATGACATAAATAGATAGAATAACACACATAGAATTTAGGTGCTTTGGACATCAACAAATGACATCCAACTAGACACCAAGTCAGAGATCAAAAGATGGCTTGCCTTGGCTTATTTGTCCCTGTACTTCTTCAACTCCATCAATATAAGAATCCCAACAATATAAATAAAATCCTCGTCCGATTTCACTTCTTCTTCTTCTCCGGAATTGTTCGCATCTATCGCCGGAAAATATAAAAGGAAACACAATCAATCACATTGCACCAACAAAACAAACATACAACAATCAACAACTAACCTTGCAGCCAAGGTATAACATACTAAGGACCTATAGATTCCACAAAACAACTTTAAGAGTTTTAATTTAGAAAACCCCATTTATTTACTTAGTAAAGGTATGAGTGCACCACAACTTAGCAATTGCCTCTCTCGGTTATCACCATGGTATAAACCAATTATCCCCTGGTAGATAACATCATGAAGAGGACAAGAGCATTAGTTTGGCATCACAAACATTCACAAAACATTTTCTAACATTTTTGTAAAAGTAGAAAACAGTTTTCCTAACTTAGTTTGCTCACATAACACTACATCCAAAATAGGAAGCAAACCATATTCCACATCATTTGGAAACTTAAGAAAAACAAAAGAGATAATGTTAAGTTGCAGAGGTTTTGGTTTGCAAGCATAAAACAAAGGTTGCCCATCTCTACTAAAAAGAGTTGGTCAAGGGTTTTAAATAAACCGAAAAGTTTTGCTTCAACAATGCATGTCACACAAAAACATTACTAACAGCAACAAATATGTATGAACAGAGACTAATAATATTTTTCCTAGATAGCCAGTACTAATACAAGACTAACCCAATTGGAATCACCCAAAAAGGTTAATCCTACTATTTTAGGAATTTCTTTGAATCTGACTGTCCAGAAAACAAGATCTGTAAGCCATAATTCGTAGAAAAATCCTAAAAATATGAGGCCACTTGCATTTGAAAGGTAATTAAACAGAGATGCATACACAATTGGATTTGGGTTCAAATTATTTCTGAAACTCTCACAAATGGATTTACAAATTTACTGCATGTCTGTACCATTTTCTTTCTCTCTGGAGTTACAGAACAGATAAAGTTTTGAAACTTGTTTGAGGTGATTAAGAAAACATTCAGTAGTCTTACAGAATTGGAATCACTCAATTAGGTTCAAAAATGGATTTTTGATGAATTAAAAGCTAACAGTCATGTCTGCAGAACACACAGGACAAGTTTAATTCACCACAAATCGTACACAACTCATAAAAATATGAGGTCTGCTGCATCTGAAAGGTATTGAATAGGTGGTTCTTACCCAGTTGGTTTCATTCAAAAATTCGTCTCCAAGCTCCTGGTTTAATTCGACAAAGTCAGATCTGTCCAGATCTTGATCTGTGATCCATTTCAGTTTCAGGAGGTCAATCGAAGTGAAACCACCGCCAAAATGAAGGTACTGAAGAGGGCTTTCACCCACAGTTGAGTTTGCTCAAAAAGGTTTGGTAAAACGGGAGAAATCTAGCAAACAGTGATTCTGCATGTTTTCAGAACTTTATTTACCACGGACAATCCGTAACGAATTTGAGGGTGAGACCAACGCCAAGTTGTAGATCTTTTCCGTATCTAACTGTGGAACTTTGAATCACTCGATTTGGATCTGCACACGAGATTCGGTGGATTTTACAAGATCGTACCAGAATCTGAAACAGCAAAGTAGCAGAAATTACTGCAAGGTTTTGGACGAACTTTGCTCAAGAACTTCAGATCTGAGGATAGCTCAACCTTCTCCATGCTTGGACCAACATGCACCTGCATCAAGATCCAATCTTGTGAGAGGAGAAAGGAGAAATAGGGCTGGATTCATCAAAGATTAGGGGAGAAGAGAGTGAGAGGGAAGCTCTCATGGTGAGGGAAAGCTTGAGGGAGGAAGGAGATGCATCTTGGTGAGCTTTCCATGGCCATGGCCGGCCATGGAGCCTTGGGGCAGCAGCATTTCGTGGGGGAGAGGTAGAGGAGAGTGTGAGGGAGTGGGGAGTGAAGGAAATGAACAAAGGGGAGTGGAGGTGGCCGGCCAACCTCCTTATAAAGAGGGAGGATGGTGGCTGCCTCCTTTTTGATTGGCCAAGGATGGTGGCTGCCCAATTAATTGTTTGGTTAGGTGGGAGGGCAAGGCTTGTAAGAGAAGAAAGTGGGGATGAAGAAATTTCAGCTCATGCATGCCAAGAGTTTGGCATGGCCGGCTATTTCTTCTTGACAAACACAAGTGATCATGCAAGATGCAAATGCCACTTTATGTAAGTCGACCAAGGTTGAGGGTTGGGATGGTTAGCTGGGAGTGGCTTGATGATGCCTTCAAATTAGGAAGAGAGATGATAATAAACATTGGTGCCAATGTTGAAGAATCAAGCAATTTGATCAAATTATCAATTTGTCCAAGAGATGGTGGTGGTGATGGTGGTCTAGACAATTGCAGAGCAAGACTAAGAGAGATGGTGAGTGAAATAACCATATACTCAGAAGGATGAATATATTGACGTACATCATCAATTCATGAGGTCAAGGTGATGATGGAAAATAATAGAGGAGTGAGATAGGCATAATGAAATATAAGTTGCTCTACAAATAAAAGGTCAATTGGGAGTGATTTGAAAGTATCAAATGATCATCCATTTGATCAAGAATTGGAGGATGGAGGGGATACAATGTGGTGGATCAGAGATGTGCATAAGATGTGCAAGTTTTGCCATTTTAAAAAGGACTCATTTGAAAAGTATTTGAAACACCTCAATTGTCTAGGGACAATTGGGAATGAACTCAAGTGTAATGGAGTTTGAAAATGTTGAGAGAGAACTAGTTGGAACATAGGAGTTCAAAATGTTCTACTTACTTTCTCAAGTGAAGTAGAGTTTTCTCAAATTTAAAGTAGACAAGAAATGGTATAGGTACCATAAACAAGCCCTTTGTTAAAAACAAAACAAGATAGAGAGTAATGTTTTAGAAATCAGTACTTGGTAGAAATGGGATGAAAAACAAAACCCATTTTAGTTCCTTGTTTTCTTTGAAGAATTATTTTGAAAAGATTTAATAAAACTAGAAGTAGTTTTGTGACAAAACTAGAGAAGGAAAATCAAAAGGATTTTTGAGAGAGAAAACTTAATTTAGGGAGAAGTGTTCTCAAGGGTAGATGGTGGCTACAAAATGTATCCATCATTCCCACTCTTGGTTTTGTGAAGATAAACTTGGATGAAAACAAAAACAAGAGGTAAAAGAGGAAGAAGTGATCTGAGTGCTTGGAACATGGGATAGGATACCAGATCAAGTTGAGTATATGAGTTGCAAGGATTGACTGAGACATGCAGGACATGGAGGTTGAAGAGGGTGTTGCATAGATGAGATCCATGCATTGAAGTCAACATAACGAGTTGTGAGTGCTTAGAGATCAATTGCCAAAGTCTGGACATTTTAAGCTTGTCAACACAGATGGTCGACATGGCCTCAAAACCAACAAGGATGAGTGGGTACAAGAGAAGGATGTGATGAGGGGTAGATGATCCCAAGTTTTGAATTAAGGATGATTGAGCTATCTTGTACTATAAAGAGAAAATCAAGATGGCACACTCGGGTTGTCATCGGGAGAGAGGTTCGATGTAGTAAGAAGGAAAACAATTTTTCCTAAGCCACACATGTGTTTTATTAGGTGAGTTGTTCATTTTGCCACTAGGAGTGTTGTTCTTTGAGGTAGCTCAAG
Organism: Lolium rigidum; assembly: GCF_022539505.1. Lineage (NCBI taxonomy): Eukaryota > Viridiplantae > Streptophyta > Magnoliopsida > Poales > Poaceae > Lolium > Lolium rigidum. Next base: position 153,825,774 of record NC_061514.1, read on the forward strand.
ACAAAACTCAACAAACAAAACAAGACAATTCTTCTACCAACGAGATCAAGGCAATTCATCATAACAAACAGATCAAGGCAATTCATCTTAATAAGTCTATAGAAAAAAAATTTTGTTCCCCCTGATTTTTGAAATAAGGACAACTAATCAAGGTTGAAAAAGTTGGGGTGTTACAGAGCAACCACACCTCAAGGTGAGGCCATTTGTGGCGTTCGGGATTGATGGCGTGTAACTCACACGTTCGTTGGGAACCCCAAGAGGAAGGTATGATGCGCACAGCAGCAAGTTTTCCCTCAGAAAGAAACCAAGGTTTATCGAACCAGGAGGAGCCAAGAAGCACGTTGAAGGTTGATGGCGGCGGGATGTAGTGTGGCGCAACACCAGAGATCCTGACACCAACGTGGAACCTGCACAACACAACCAAAGTACTTTGCCCCAACGAAACAGTGAGGTTGTCAATCTCACCGGCTTGCTGTAACAAAGGATTAACCGTATTGTGTGGAAGATGATTGTTTGCAGAGAAAACAGTAAAAAACAAGTATTGTAGCAAATTTGTATTTCAGTATAAAAGAATGGACCGGGGTCCACAGTTCACTAGAGGTGTCTCTCCCATAAGATAAAAGCATGTTGGGTGAACAAATTACAGTCGGGCAATTGACAAATAGAGAGGGCATAACAATGCACATACATGTCATGATAAGTACGGTGAGATTTAATTGGGCATTACGACAAAGTACATAGACCGCCATCCAACTGCATCTATGCCTAAAAAGTCCACCTTCAGGTTATCATCCGAACCCCCTCCAGTATTAAGTTGCAAAGCAACAGACAATTGCATTAAGTATGGTGCGTAATGTAATTAATAACTACATCCTCGGACATAGCATCAATGTTTTATCCCTAGTGGCAACATCACAACACAACCTTAGGGGTTTCTGTCACTCCCCCAGGTGTCAATGCGAGGCATGAACCCACTATCGAGCATAAATACTCCCTCTTGGAGTTACTAGCATCAACTTGGCCAGAGCCTCTACTAATAACGAGAGAGCATGCAAGATCATAAACAACACATAGGTAATAACTTGATAATTAACATAACATGGTATTCTCTATCCATCGGATCCCGACAAACACAACATAGAGTATTACGGATAGATGATCTTGATCATGTTAGGCAGCTCACAAGATCCAACAATGAAGCACAATGAGGAGAAGACAACCATCTAGCTACTGCTATGGACCCATAGTCCGGGGGTGAACTACTCACTCATCACTCCGGAGGCGACCATGGCGGTGTAGAGTCCTCCGGGAGATGAATCCCCTCTCCGGCGAGGGAGCCGGAGGAGATCTCCAGAATCCCCGAGATGGGATTGGCGGCGGCGGCGTCTCAGTAAGGTTTTCCGTATCGTGGTTTTTCGCATCAGGGGTTTCGCGACGGAGGCTTTAAGTAGGCGGAAGGGCAACGTGGGGGGCCACACGAGGGCCCCACACCACAGGTCGGCGCGGCCAAGACCTGGGCCGCGCCGCCCTATGGTGGCGGCCCCTCGTGGCCCCACTTCGACTCCTCTTCGGTCTTCCGGAAGCTTCGTGGCAAAATAGGACACTGGGTCTTGATTTCGTCCAATTCCGAGAATATTTCGTTACTAGGATTTCTGAAACCAAAAACAGCGAGAAAACGACAAGCGGCTCTTCGGCATCTTGTTAATAGGTTAGTTCCGAGAAAATGCACGAATATGACATAAAGTGTGCATAAAACATGTAGGTATCATCAATAATATGGCATGGAACATAAGAAATTATCGATACGTTGGAGACGTATCAGCATCCCCAAGCTTAGTTACTGCTCGTCCCGAGCGAGGTAAAACGATAACAAAGATAATTTCTGAAGTGACATGCCATCATAACCTTGATCATACTATTTGTAAACATATGTAATGAATGCAGCGATCAAAACAATGGTAATGACATGAGTAAACAAGTGAATCATAAAGCAAAGACTTTTCATGAATAGTATTTCAAGACAAGCATCAATAAGTCTTGCATAAGAGTTAACTCATAAAGCAATAAATCAAAGTAAAGGTATTGAAGCAACACAAAGGAAGAATAAGTTTCAGCGGTTGCTTTCAACTTGTAACATGTATATCTCATGGATAATTGTCAACATAGAGTAATATAACAAGTGCAATATGCAAGTATGTAGGAATCAATGCACGAGTTCACACAAGTATTTGCTTCTTGAGGTGGAGAGAGATAGGTGAACTGACTCAACATAAAAGTAAAAAGAATGGTCCTTCAAAGAGGAAAGCATCGATTGCTATATTTGTGCTAGAGCTTTTATTTTGAAAACATGAAACAATTTTGTCAACGGTAGTAATAAAGCATATGAGTTATGAAAATTATATCTTACAAGTTGCAAGCCTCATGCATAGTATACTAATAGTGCCCGCACCTTTTCCTAATTAGCTTGGACTACCGGATCTTTGCAATACACATGTTTTAACCAAGTGTCACAATGGGGTACCTCCATGCCGCCTGTACAAAGGTCTAAGGAGAAAGCTCGCATTTCGGATTTCTCGCTTTTGATTATTCTCAACTTAGACATCCATACCGGGACAACATGGACAACAGATAATGGACTCCTCTTTAATGCATAAGCATATGGCAACAATTATTATTCTCTTATGAGATTGAGGATATATGTCCAAAACTGAAACTTCCACCATGAATCATGGCTTTAGTTAGCGGCCCAATGCTCTTCTCTAACAATATGCATGCTCCAACCATTAACGTGGTAGATCTCTCTTACTTCAGACAAGACGGACATGCATAGCAACTCACATGATATTCAACAAAGAATAGTTGATGGCGTCCCCGAAACATGGTTATCGCACAACAAGCAACTTAATAAGAGATAAAGTGCATAAGTTCATATTCAATACCACAATAGTTTTTAAGCTATTTGTCCCATGAGCTATATATTGCAAAGGTGAATGATGGAATTTTAAAGGTAGCACACAAGCAATTTACTTTGGAATGGCGGATAAATACCATGTAGTAGGTAGGTATGGTGGACACAAATGGCATAGTGGTTGGCTCAAGTATTTCTGATGCATGAGAAGTATTCCCTCTCGATACAAGGTTTAGGCTAGCAAGGTTATTTGAAACAAACACAAGGATGAACGGTGCAGAAAAACTCACATAAAAGACATATTGTAAACATTATAAGACTCTACACCGTCTTCCTTGTTGTTCAAAACTCAATACTAGATATTATCTAGACTCTAGAGAAACCAAATATGCAAACCAAATTAGCAAGCTCTAAGTATTTCTTCATTAATGGGTGCAAAGTATATGATGCAAGAGCTTAAACATGAGCACAACAATTGCCAAGTATCAAATTATCCAAGACATTTTAGAATTACTACATGTAGTATTTTCCAATTCCAACCATATAACAATTTAACGAAGAAGAAACTTCGCCATGAATACTATGAGTAGAGCCTAAGGACATACTTGTCCATATGCTACAGCGGAGCGTGTCTCTCTCCCACAAAGTGAATGCTAGGATCCATTTTATTCAAACAAAACAAAAACAAAAACAAACCGACGCTCCAAGCAAAGTGCATAAGATGTGACGGAATAAAAATATAGTTTCAGGGGAGGAACCTGATAATGTTGTCGATGAAGAAGGGGATGCCTTGGGCATCCCCAAGCTTAGACGCTTGAGTCTTCTTAGAATATGCAGGGGTGAACCACCGGGGCATCCCCAAGCTTAGAGCTTTCACTCTCCTTGATCATATTGTATCATACTCCTCTCTTGATCCTTGAAAACTTCCTCCACACCAAACTCGAAACAACTCATTAGAGGGTTAGTGCACAATAAAAATTAACATGTTCAGAGGTGACACAATCATTCTTAACACTTCTGGACATTGCATAAAGCTACTGGACATTAATGGATCAAAGAAATTCATCCAACATAGCAAAAGAGGCAATGCGAAACAAAAGGCAGAATCTGTCAGAACAGAACAATCCGTAAAGATGGATTTTATTAGGGCACCAGACTTGCTCAAATGAAAATTCCCAAATTGAATGAAAGTTGCGTACATATCTGAGGATCACTCACGTAAATTGGCTTAATTTTATGAGTTACCTACAGAGAATTAGACCCAGATTCGTGACAGCAAAGAAATCTGTTTCTGCGCAGTAATCCAAATCTAGTATTTACTTTACTATCAAAGACTTTACTTGGCACAACAAAACATAAAACTAAGATAAGGAGAGGTTGCTACAGTAGTAAACAACTTCCAAGACTCAAATATAAAACAAAAATACTGTAGTAAAAACATGGGTTGTCTCCCATAAGCGCTTTTCTTTAACGCCTTTCAGCTAGGCGCAGAAAGTGTAACTCAAGTGTTATCAAAGGGTGGTGCATCTACAGCGGGGTTTGGAGTTTTCTCAACCATGCATATTATATTAGATACATAAGTTTCAGCGTCTCCCTTTTCATTAGTCTTGGGCTTGCTACTCTCATCGAACAAATTTTCAGGAACAAGCCAAGCATAGTTATTTTCTAGTGCATCATTCATAGCTAGGAGTTTACATGGTATTGGTGTTTTGATCTCCCCACCATCATTAGCATTATCAGTATATTTCATTCTATACATATCCATTTTTTCAAGTGTTCTTTTAAAGTCGGTATAAAAGCCAAGCCTCTTATGCTTAATAAAAACTTTTCTAGCTTCTATAGCTATATCTTCAAATTCTCGCACTAAGACTTTTAGAACAAAATCTCTCTTCTCTCCCCGCTCCATATCAGAAAGTGTAAGAAACATGTGTTGTATCATGGGGTTGAGACTAATAAATCTAGCTTCCATCATGCGCACCAAACAAACAGAGGCATCTTCATAAGTAGGGACAGCTTTTGCAAGTGGTATATCTTTAAGATCTTCATGCATACTAACATGGGTGAAAAATTCTTCTATATTATCTCTTCCAATTATAGACCCTTGTCCCACAGGTATATCTTTTACAGTAAAATTAAGAGGAAACATGTTGAAATAAGTAAAGCAAATGCAAGTAACTAATTTTTTTGTGTTTTTAATATAGAGTGCAAGACAGTAAATAAAGTAAAACTAGCAACTAATTTTTTTGTGTTTTGATATAATGCAGCAAACAAAGTAGTAAATAAAATAAAGCAAGACAAAAACAAAGTAAAGAGATTGAGAAGTGGAGACTCCCCTTGCGGCGTGTCTTGATCTCCCCGGCAACGGCGCCGGAAAAAGAGCTTGATGGCGTGTAACTCACACGTTCGTTGGGAACCCCAAGAGGAAGGTATGATGCGCACAACAGCAAGTTTTCCCTCGGAAAGAAACCAAGGTTTATCGAACCAGGAGGAGCCAAGAAGCACGTTGAAGGTTGATGGCGGCGGGATGTAGTGCGGCGCAACACCAGAGATCCTGGCGCCAACGTGGAACCTGCACAACACAACCAAAGTACTTTGCCCCAACGAAACGAGTGAGGTTGTCAATCTCACCGGCTTGCTGTAACAAAGGATTAACCGTATTGTGTGGAAGATGATTGTTTGCAGAGAAAACAGTAAAAAACAAGTATTGCAGCAGATTTGTATTTCGAGTATAAAAGAATGGACCGGGGTCCACAGTTCACTAGAGGTGTCTCTCCCATAAGATAAAAGCATGTTGGGTGAACAAATTACGGTCGGGCAATTGACAAATAGAGAGGGCATAACAATGCACATATATGTCATGATAAGTACAGTGAGATTTAATTGGGCATTACGACAAAGTACATAGACCGCCATCCAAGCGCATCTATGCCTAAAAAGTCCACCTTCAGGTTATCATCCGAACCCCCTCCAGTATTAAGTTGCAAAGCAACAGACAATTGCATTAAGTATGGTGCGTAATGTAATTAATAACTACATCCTCGGACATAGCATCAATGTTTTATCCCTAGTGGCAACATCACAACACAACCTTAGGGGTTTCTGTCACTCCCCAGGTGTCAATGCGAGGCATGAACCCACTATCGAGCATAAATACTCCCTCTTGGAGTTACTAGCATCAACTTGGCCGAGCCTCTACTAATAACGGAGAGCATGCAAGATCATAAACAACACATAGGTAATAACTTGATAATTAACATAACATGGTATTCTCTATCCATCGGATCCCGACAAACACAACATAGAGTATTACGGATAGATGATCTTGATCATGTTAGGCAGCTCACAAGATCCAACAATGAAGCACAATGAGGAGAAGACAACCATCTAGCTACTGCTATGGACCCATAGTCCAGGGGTGAACTACTCACTCATCACTCCGGAGGCGACCATGGCGGTGTAGAGTCCTCCGGGAGATGAATCCCCTCTCCGACGGGGTGCCAGAGGAGATCTCCAGAATCCCCCGAGATGGGATTGGCGGCGGCGGCGTCTCAGTAAGGTTTTCCGTATCGTGGTTTTTCGCATCAGGGGTTTCGCGGCGGAGGCTTTAAGTAGGCGGAAGGGCAACGTGGGGGGCCACACGAGGGCCCCACACCACAGGTCGACGCGGCCAAGACCTGGGCCGCGCCGCCCTATGGTGGTGGCCCCTCGTGGCCCCACTTCGACTCCTCTTCGGTCTTCCGGAAGCTTCGTGGCAAAATAGGACCCTGGGTCTTGATTTCGTCCAATTCCGAGAATATTTCGTTACTAGGATTTCTGAAACCAAAAATAGCGAGAAAACAGCAAGCGGCTCTTCGGCATCTTGTTAATAGGTTAGTTCCAGAAAATGCACGAATATGACATAAAGTGTGCATAAAACATGTAGGTATCATCAATAATATGGCATGGAACATAAGAAATTATCGATACGTTGGAGACGTATCAGGGATCACTAAGCCACCGACCTCTCCAACGAAGATTAGCACTCGCAAGAGTGTGAACTTCGGGATAAATCATCGTCTCCCGCATGCCTCGGTTATCTCTATACCCGAGCTCTTTACTTATGCACTTTAGTTTGTGATAGCCATCGTGCTTGAAGTTATATATCTTGCTTTCACATAGTTGCTTGTATTTCTTAGCATAAGTTGTTGGTGCTCATAGGTGAACAATAGTATATAGGATTTGGGCTTGGAAAAGTAAACGCTAGTTTTATTCCTTATTTGTTAAGCCCGTCTCATAAAAGTTTTAAACCGCCTATTCACCCTCCCTCTAGGCGACATCCATGTCCTTTCACCGGTACTTGTCCCTTCATGTATACATCGGATCCTTTCCCTTGTTTGGGTCCGTTGGAGGTGTTTTCGAGGGTACGGGGATCGGATTTGGATGTTCTCTGGTTCTTCTTATGCGCTCCGTGGATCCGGTGCGCGATTCTTCGTCACGACGCTCCCTTCCTGAGGCGTCCTTCTGCGCGGTGGATACACATAGTTCCGGGTTGGATTCCATCCTGCGCGAAGTACCTGCCTTGCTCTGTTGCTTCATTGCTGAGGCGACAAGTGTGTGGAGGTGGTTGATGTCGATTTCCTCATCGTTTTTGGCCAGAAGCTCCGCAGCCTTCATCATGTTATCATTTGGAGTTGCGAGCGGATGATGATTGGTGGGGCTGTCAAAGTTGATCTTGCGAGGGCGAATGGCTTCCTGTCGGATCCTTTCTGCTTCCTTGCTGGCATTGCCTATGATCGACTCCCACCGTTCTCGGAGTGCTTTGGCCTGCTACAAATATTCTACGGTAGTGCGCTCTTTCTCCTCGACCCGTTCCAGCAACTCCTCCGCGTCTTGCCTTTCTTCCAGCATTACTACGGCGGTGTTGGCAAACCTTTCCGCGGTAGCCAGCAGTTCCTTCCTTTTGGCTTCAAGAGCTTCTAGGTCTGCGGCTTCTTCCAGAGTTATTGGCTTGGTTAAGATTTCCGAGTTTGCAATGGCACCCCGGCCTGCCTGCCTAGCGAGCTCTTCTATGGACATGTCTGTGTCCATGAAGGACGCATCATCATATAGTGGGCTTAGTTCGTCGAGTATTGACTCTTCTTTGTCTCCGGCTTCCTCTTGCTGATCCGGAGCATTGTTGTCTCTGGCAACCTCTTGCTGATCCGGAGTATCGCTATTTCTGGCAGCCTCAATCTGCATGGGCCTGGCTCCCTCCTGAGGAAGGGCGGTTCCTGTGGTATGTGCGAGGAAGTGCACGAAGTGGCACCTTTGCTTCTCTAACACCTGGGAAACCCAGGCGGATCTGCATTGGTGTTACACCGTTATTTCCTGCTCAGGGGCGGATTGGGTGGACTTTGAAATTTCTAGATCTAAGGCGGAATCTTCCTTAGGAAGTTCCTGCGGCTCAAATCAGATCTTCGCGACTACATCCTGCTCAGCGGCGGTCGCGTCAGCGTTACTTACCAGAGCGTTTCAGTCGGAATCGACGGTCTCGCTGATGAAGATGTGAATGACGCCAATTGGGACGATGGAGAGCTTGATGGGGTCGGTCTTAGCCGAAATCCAACACTCGTCCTGAGGGAAGATCGGAAAGTTCTCGGTATAAAGAACACGCCCCACCATGATGGAGTCGTTGAAGCTTCCCATGGAGGAACCCTCCCTTTTTCCGGCCTCCAGATGCCACTGGCCCCATGGTGGGCGCCAATTGTCGTTGCCTATTCGACGGTACCTCGGAGGAGGGATCCTCACGAGGGGTAGAAGAAGTAGGGGCCATCGGGCGGAGAGTCCTCGGGACGGTGGTACGCGATTTACCCAGCTTCGGAACACCTGCACAATGACAGGGCCTACTGCTACTTGACTGGAATTATCTGTGCGCTTTCGTGTTGTTACAATAAGTTGTGGTTGTGCCTCTAGGGCTCCCGGGATCCGGCTTATAAAGGCGCCAGGATCTAGGGTTTACACGGAGAGTCCTAGCCGGAATACAAGTCGCCTAACTACGGAATATTACATTGTCGTGCACATCAAGGATCCGCCTTCCCTAATACGCCGTATTGGATCCGGCTGCCCCTGATGGGCCACGCCAGATCCGACTTCCAGAGTTGGTCGGTGGATCCGGCTCCTTGTTCCTGGGCTGGACTTCATCCATCTTGATCTACAACAACTGGGCCGCCCGATGGACCATACGCCACCATCACCGTCTATGGGCCACCCGGGCTTGCCGAATCTAGGCACTGTCGATGGTACACACATGAAGTATACCCACACCAGCTCCAACACCTCTGGCGGCGCGGTTGCGCTTGGCGGTGGTCTGCGGGCTTTCGGCGCCAATCTTCCCCGACGGCTCACGATGGTGGACTTCTTCGGTTGGGAGTGACGGCGGACATCTCTTCGATGGGTCTGTGGTCGGTGGAGGCCTCCTCTTTTCGATGAGGCCGACCTGCGGGCGGCGGCGTGGGGGCCTCCTGTTCTTCCTAATAAAGGTGGTTGCCCTTGGTTCCTATTCCGCGAAGATGGTGACTTTCCTGAGGTCAGTCCTTCTTATTCTGCCTGGAATGGTGAGTTCCGGAAAGCTTCGCCAGCAAGTGTAACAGTGCACATTATGCTTGAAGTTTGCTGGATCGGTTGGTATTCGGTCGTGTGCAACACCCATGCTTTTATTCCGGCCGTTTGATTCTGGAGGGAGTGGCGCGAAGCTCTATTCTGTGTTGCCATCAGATGACATTCTGATACATGGTGAAATCAAAGGTGGAGAATATCACGAAGGCATATTTTGAGGACTGGCAATGGAGGTTTGAGTCTGTGTGGTTTGAGGGACTGGCTTGGTGTTCTGGGTTTCGCAGCAACAATATGGAAGTGGGGGTGGCAACACAGGTGAAGTTCAGAGTCTTATCTTTCAGGGTGAAAATCCAACGTGTGGACTTAATTGGTTGTGGATGGCAATGATCTTGTTGAAGGCATTGTTTTGAGAGCGGAAACTATCTTCAGGGTGAAAACCTGAGATCTTTTTGATCAGCGACGACGGTGTTAATGCACCGTTCCCTTCTTGAAGACGTAGCCTTTGAAGAACCTGGAGTTCAGGTGTTGTATTGGTGGTGGTTGTATTGTTGCTGCTAGAGTTGGAATGCCGTAGCAGAGCTTTTTTTTATTTCTTAGTTTTCTTTTTCTGTTTTTGGGTGTGTGCATCCATACTGCCATTAGGGTATTGCGTTGTTGCAGAGGCTGGATGTAATTGATATCTGCTGATATTAATATATTCCTTTTATCAAGAAATGCAGAAGTGGATCCCCTAGAAAATAGACATATAAGAAGTATCATCGAAAATTTTCAAGTATGCAATTTTGAGCAACAAGAGTATAAACTTGGATTCGGTGTCAAGTCACTCTTTTGAGTTAAACTATACAAATTATGCTAGAAGTTGATGCTTGGTTCAAATGTTGCATCTTTTATGACATGGCGCCTTGGGAGGCTTCTCGTGATGAAATTTGCCTAAGAATGTTGTACGATAGACACCCTTGGTCGTATGTGTGTAGACATTCTAATTAAGTACAACGTTTTAAACGTTATTTCATAAACTTCGATATTGCCAGCATAGAGAACATGATTTCCCCATGACAATCGTGCCCAATAAAGAAGACCAAACTATTATTCTCCTTTCACCAGTTGAGCAAGCCAGTGGCGTCTAAACCTCTAGTATTATCCAAAAGGAAAACCCTTTGTATACGTTGACTGCAGAGACCTGACTAACTTGCACGATTAGCTTTGCAAAAAGCTTGCACAATTATCAAGATTAGTGCTTCCAGTGGTACAATTAATAATTCTAGCAAGTTGCACCAAGTTGTAGTGTTGCGATAGTGGCTTTTATGTGTTTTGGTCGAGCAGCGTGTCTACAGATCATTGAACATGAACATGTGTACTCTGCTGGCCGGGCTACATTATTTTCTTTCAGCATTCAGTCAAAGAAAAGTCGTGCAACTGGCGTATGATTGCGAGGAATTTCCAGGACCTTGCTTCTTCCACACCAAACTTGCACTCCAGGGCAAGGTATAAGTCTTTAATTTCTTCTGCAAAAGGATATTCATTAATCAAAATCGCATTAGCATGGGCCCTAACTACTATTTCAGATAAGAACAATCGTACGATGCAATTGAGCTCCAACTTTATTTATTCCTTACATGACATAATCATTTGTTAGTCATATGCATTAATCTATTTGGCTACCCAGCTGAGCATATACTCAAGCCTTTATTTGTTTAGAAACAGAGTAAAGGCTGTCATACAAATTCCATAGGGTCTTTGGAGATTTGAATTCTAAATATATTTTCTTCCGATCGAGAGTTGTTGACATTATACAAATCATTACGAAAGATCGTACCAATGTCTCTACACTATATTTCAGAACAAAGTCACCCACTCAAATATCTTGTTGCATTTTATTTGTTTCCTAATGGTATGTCAAACATATTTTATTCCAATACGATAGGATTCAAGAGTACATGACATTCTAATCTTTGTGTTGGTCATGTTGTTGTGTTATAGAAATCATGCGAAATAAGAGAGGCCCTAAGTGAGTTTTTTTAATATATAGATTAGTGAGGGTTGCTTTTTGGCGATGGATGTTGAATTGCAGGATACCCAGTCAAAGAATTACTCGATTGGGACTATGTTGGATCAAAATGTCATGCTTTGATGAATCTTGCAAAACATAACCATATGAATTACTCAATTTGGAGTCAGTTATTGTGGTTTTATTCCAAAATTGGAGATTAAATAATTAAGAAAAACATGTACTCCCTCTGTCCATTAATAGATGTTCGATGGTTCGTCTAAATTTGGGTGTATCTATGCACTAAAGAGTGTCTAGCTACATTTGAATTTAGACAAATTTTTGACATCAAAAGATGGACAGAGGTAGTAGAAAGAAAGAAGGTGCAATAAATTTGGTGGAATCTTACATCTATGCTGAACGTTTAGTTTTCAAGAGTTTATATGAACTGAACATATTGGATATATAGGATTTTTAATTGTGCTAAAAACTTTGCACACTATTTTTCTTGAGGATAGAGTTGGCCCCTCACGAGGCATCTCGTCCAGGGACAGGGAAGGAAAACCAAAGCCTCTACCTCCTCTCTTTCTCCTCATCTCCTCAGCGCCTCCCGAGGGTCCCGTTGACAAAGCCGTGTAGATGCTCGCGAGGGAGGCAGCAGGGCTCTTCATGGCAGCCACTCCTTGACCCGGTGGACGGGAACTCTCTATCTTGCCTGCTCCCTGTTCCACACGCTCCATCTGGGTGAACCTGGCCTCAAGGAGGTGGATTGGAAGGTGGTTTGGCTGCTATTACACCATATCGTCGATTGAGCAATGCGGTGTGCGCACGATGGGTCAACGGAAGACAACAACAACCTATGGCGGATAGGAGATTAGTCCGCATTTGGTGGCACGAGCCTGCCTGATCCAACCAGTGAGCGGTGGTGAAGGATGAGGATGCATACAACTCGAAAACAGTTTTTAGAGATCGCGGCAGCAATGGCCAGATCTGCTTATGATCAGTGTTTTATGATCTCCTATCATCAGGATATAGGCATGTGCTCCAAGCAAGAGGGAGCTGAAGAAAAGGGCCACAACCTACTTCCTCGAGGGTCATACTCATGTAGTTGGTGGGTAGAAACTTGGCTTTGTGGACAACAAACTCAATTTTGACCTATCATTGGATTCATCATCATCGGCACAGTTGTGATAAACCCTTACGGAAGGTTTTTCTCTAGAAGTTATGTGTTTCTCCTGTTGGGCCTCTTGTCATAGGTTTTGTGGCGGGCTTGTAGGGATATTGTTGCGACACGGATAGCCTCGATTATTTTCTTATTTTTGACCTACTTGTTCAGCATGGATGCATGCTTTACTAGGCATTTTGGAAAATTAAAATTATATATCGTTCTGTGCATCTACCGAAGTCTGGAAGTTGTCTTCCTTCTGGAAAAAAAAAATCCCTTATAAAATTATTTTGCTTCCAATAAGCATTGGTGTCTTCAAATTATTGGTTCTAGATCAAAATGGTTGTGCTCTTTGTTTCTAGAATCAAGTGGTCGCTTAACTAGGAGATGTGCCCAAGAAAGCAATTTTGTACGGCTCATATTTTCAGTGGGTTGGTCTCTATATGCACATGAAGATTACTAGGTGCATGTATGCACCTCACGCTGATGTCTTCTGTTCTTTTAACAATATTCAATATTTTAAATTATTTTCTTCTCAATTCATCAACCAAATTAGTGATACGTCTTCAGCAATGAGTGTCTCGGCAAGGCTTTGAAACAACATCCCATCTTGTCATGTTTCGACGAATGTTTTTTTGACACAGGTGGTATGATTACCATGCTAGTAATGGGTGGTTACCACCCAAACTCTACACACACTTGTCAGTTAATAATTTACATGCTATTTTTCATAGCAATGGTCTACATTGTTAGCGAGTGCGTACATTTCTAACCAAGTAAAAGATGGTAATTTAGTCATGAAGATGCTATTGTGCGAGGCTTACGTAGGTGATGAGGAGAGATGTTGAGAAAAGCCCGATAACCAATTGACTATAATCTGGTAAATCTAGCAACTGGTGTCATTTTTTTGTTAAAATATATCACTATGTGATCTAGTTTTAAAGGTATCTTACCAATAACCGTGAAAACGATTTATGGTTTGATAAAACATTTTAAAATTTGAAACCTAAACGATTTATGGTTGCATGCATGGATGGAAGAGGAGTTCCGTCTCTCACCTTACAAGATTTGCATGCCTTGTCGGAACATCTCCCACGGCAGGTGCGCTAATTAGCACAATCACGTAATTATAATTTTCAGCATTATAGCCCATCCGCTAGAAGAAAATTGCAAACGGAAGCCGAGCTACATGTAGCTCTTTATTTTCAAAAATTTAAAAATCATATTTTCAAGTTACAAAAAAATTGAAAATAAATCTTGGACGTAGAAAATGATGAAATATATAAACGTGCAAAATCTCAATGTGAAAATGTTTGTATTGTGGACTATACAAAAATGACAAATCTGATAGTTTATAGTTTTAAAATGTGCACTATTCACTATTTTTAGATCCACACATTTATCATTTTTGTGTAGCCTAAACTACTAATAATTTCCCATTGAGATTTTACATGTTTGTAGATACCATCATTGGCTACATCAAAGATTGTTTTTCCAGAATTTTTTGAAATTTAAAACTATGATTTCCGAATTTTTGAAATAAAGGGTTATATGTAGCTCGGTCTCTATTTGTCCACCCTCATACGCTAGAAAATGTGTTTGCTATAGAAGGTTAGGTATCTTTGATTCGTAGGATTGGAAAAACAACTCAGAAATAAGAAAACGCAGATTGCGTTGTCAGGCATATTCCAATTATATAGGATTTCATACACATCAAAATATGTTTGATTTCGTCAAAGAAAAATAAAAATATTCTAAAAATAGGTTTCAGCAAATTTTAGTATTTTTCGTGAAATCTAGTACAAATGATTCCTTGAGACAAAATCCTGTGAGATTTAATCTTAGAAATCAAATAACCACCATAAACTAAATATTTTTAATTCTCCATAGTATAGAAGAAACATAGAAATAGAAGAAAAAAAATATGATTGAGATGTCATGGGCTCATGGCTACTTGAATTCTATGGAAGATAAAGTGTGTTTGATTGTAGTAAAGGAATTTTTCATGAGGTATGACTTCATATTTTTGTCCTATATGTTTTAAACATAAGGCTATGAGCCCGGCTTTATATATAAAGCCCCAACGGAACCGCATAAGAGTCAGATACAACACACCCACAATCTCATCAAGTCTGCACAGCAACCCTGCCTAGGCCAGCACACATGCCCACACGAAGGTCTCGCAAAGATACATCAAATAAAAATCCCCGGAGCGGGTCGAATAAAGTAGTAGCATAAGCAGTCTCTGATGGCGTCTTCTACCCTCCAGCTCTACTCCTCGCGTGCAGCAGTCGTACCGCCTCGAGCGCCTCGTCCAACAGCGCCCTGTCCCTCCGTCTGACCAGTACCCTCCAAGACTGCATGTGAAGCATCATATGGTAGAAGGCGTCAGTCAGGTTGTTACTCAGCTTTCCTTCAATAGTTAGTTTATTCCTAATATTCCAAAGAGACCAACACATGGCCGGAAAGGTGAACCAAACTGAACTACGAAGAGGGCCTGAAATGCCCTGAGCTAGCGCAATGAAACCCCCTATCCCGCCCGGGTTCCATTCGCAGTGCAGCAGTTACCTAACTCCCTCCCACATGAATCCCGCCATGTGACAAGTGAAGAAGATGTGGTTGCAATCTTCCACCTCTCCGCACAAGGAGCAACGGCCATTAGACGGGCCATGCCGCTTGGCCACTTGCTCAGACGATGGTAGCTTGCCCCTAATAAGCTGCCAAAGAAACACCTTAATTTTTGGAGGCACCCGTGCCCGCCAAACATCTCTAAAGTGTGACACCGACGCCCCCTGCATCAGGCCGTAGTAAACCGATTTAGCCAAGAACACCCCTGAGGGCTCCAAGGACTAGGAAACTACGTCATGTTGGTCATCACTGGGTAAATCCTGTATCTCGTGACAAAGGTTGTCCCACTCGACCGTCTCCGCCAGGCTGAATTGCCTTCTAAAGCGGATGCGCCACGCTCCCGGTGCGCCACCCCTAACCCTTGCCGCATCCACCGTAATGAACGGTTGATCACAGCAACTATACAGCCTAGAGAATCTCGCCCTGAGGGGGCCGGCTCCCGACCACCAGTCGAGCCAAAAATAGGTCCTTTTCCCATTTCGGACCTTGTGTCTTGCTCCCAATTTGAAATACCACTTGATCTTGTGAATGGGGTTCCAAAACTGGGAACCCCTAACTGGCACCTCCTTATCGAACAAGTCCCTATCCCCTAGGTACTTCGCGCGTATCAAATCAGCCCACAGCCCTTCTACGTTCTGATAAAGCTTCCATATCCATTTTAGCATTAGCGCGATGTTCATAAGCTTCGTGTTGAGGATACCCAAACCCCCCACTTCTTTCGGCTTACAGACCGTAGCCCAATCAACCATATGGTATTTACGCTTGTTTCCCACTCCTTCCCAAAAGAAGCGGGATCTCGGTCTGTCCATGACCAGATGGGTCGCTTCATGGAGCAAGTAGATGCCCATCGCGAACATAGGTAAGCTGGATAAACACGATTTAGTCAGCTCAAGGCGCCCGGCCGAGGCCAAAAAAAGGCCTTGCCATGGGTCGGCCCTATGTCCCACCTTCTCGGGGAGGAAGCACCAGTCCGCTACTGGCAGTCCCAATTATTTCATTGGCAACGACCCCAGCTTGCAATTGAGCATGTCCGCTACTCTATGCTTCTCCACAGCAATGACCCCTGTCACACAGACCTCACTCTTGTCGAAGTTGATTTTTAGCCCCGACATGTTCTCGAAGCTTAATAAGAGAAACTTGAGGTTAGCGATCCCCAGATTGGACGGCTGGATCAACACCATCGTGTCGTCCGCATATTGCAAATGAGTAACCCCCGGGGATCAAGTGCGGCACCACCCCTTCGATGTGGCCGGCCTCATTGGCCTTAGACAGCATAGCTGCCAGGCCATCGACCATAAAATCAAAGAGGATGGGGGAGAGTGGGTCGCCCTGACGCACACCCCGAACATTACAGAAGAAGGCCCCGACCTCCCCGTTAACGTTGATAGCAGTTTGGCCTCCCATGACCAGCTGCATCAGGCGGTGGACCATCATCCTTGAGAACCCCTTGCGGAGTAGAACCTCTCGAAGGAATTCCCAGTTTACGCGGTCATAAGCCTTCTCGAAGTCAAGCTTGACCAAGAGGCCCCCAAGCTTCTTGGCCCGCAGCTCGTGAGCAATCTCATGGAGAGCCAACACTCCCTCGTGAAGGCATCTGCCACGTATAAACGCCGTCTGGCTCCGATCAATGATCCTGTGAGCCAAAGGGGCCAGCCGAATCGCATAAGCCTTTGCCACAAACTTGAAAATGACGTTAATAAGGGCAATGGGGCGGAACTGTCTGATCGAGTCCGCGCCCGGGACTTTTGGAATCAGCGATATGACACCAAAGTTCAGCCTTGCGATATCCACCCTCCCTAGGACGAAATCGTTAAGGAGCTGTAAGATCGGTGCCCGAAGGGTTCCCCAGAACCGTTTGAAGAAAGACACCGGCAGGCCATCCGGACCTGGGGCCGTGTCCGTCTTCATACTCAAGAGCACTTCATCCAGTTCCTCTTGAGTGAAGGTGAGCTCCAACGCAAGGTTCTCCGCCGGCGAGACCCGCTTCTCCTCCTCCCAGAGGTTTGGAGCCAGGGAGAGGACTCTCTCTTCCCTAGACGACCCCATGAGGCCGATGTAGAAGTCATACACGTGCCTCATGAGGTCGGCTTGGTCCTCTATTTCCCCATGATCAGTGATCAAGCGCGGTATGGCGCATTTGCGTCGCCTCCCATTGGCGATCGCATGAAAGTACACCGTGCAGGAATCCCCCTTGAGGGTCCATTGCACCCGACTGCGCTGTCGCCAGTACTCCTCGTCCAGCCTGTCCAACGAAATGAGTTGGTCCTCCAGGAAGTACCGCAGCGCCCAGTCGTCCTCGTCAAGCCCCGACGAGTCCGCCCGTCGATCCAGATCCGCAACCTGAGCGAGTAGGCCCTCCTTGAAGAGGCACTTCTCTTTTCCCAGGTTGGCTCCCCAGCCCTTCAGGAATTGGCGCGAGTTGCGAGCCACCCGTTGCCAAACGTCGATCGAACAACGGTCTAACCCACGCGACTCCAGGTAGCCCCCAAGCTTTCCTGTCATCAACTCCTGGAACCCTCGGACTCCAAACCACCACGTCTGGAAGAAGAAACGCGGTTGTCGACGCGGAGCCTCCTCACCACTGTCCAAAAGGAGGGGGGTGTGGTCCGAGCCAATCAGAGTGACAGCCGTTAAGGAGCACAAAGGGAAGGCGGCCTCCCAAGCCGGCGAGACCAGTACCCTATCCAGGGCGCATCTAATGGGGTTCAGTTGCCTATTGGTCCAGGTAAACCTAGCGCCAACCCGGAAAAGTTCCCGCAGAGCCATAGTGGCAATGGCCTCATTAAACCGGCGCACCCTAGGCCAGCAAATGTTGTCGTTGCTCTTGTCGCCAGCCGTGCGAATGAGGTTAAAGTCCCCTCCAACCACAACTGGGGAAAGGAGCCGCTAGAACTTCCCGTTCCATCTCGACAAGGAACTCGTCTGTCCTGCGGTGATCCGCAGGCCCATAGACGAGGAAGAAGCACCACTTCAGCCTGGTCTTCCGCTGAAACATCGTGGCGCTAAGGAAGAATGTCCCCTTCTTCCACGAACCTACCTCGAAGCTTTCATCCCGAAAGCCGAGGAGAAGGCCCCCTGAGTGTCCGTCTGCTAGAAGCCAATTCCAAGCAAACTGTCCCCCACACTCCAGGCTACGAAGCTCCGCCGTCGAGAAATCCTGTCGAATAGTCTCCTGAAGGCCGAGGATGTCCAGACAGTGCTGCTTCATGTAATCCTTCAACTGTGTGCGCCGGCCCCCACTGCTGAACCCACGCAAATTGTAAATGAGGGCTTTCATTTGGCGCTGGATTTCTTGCCCCTACCCTTCCGCACGGTCAACGTGGACCTGCGAGGAGCCCTAGCGCGAGTCCGCCGATTCCCCTCGGCAACAGCAGTCTGCGGGAGATCCCCTCCCAGCCCAGCAGCCAACCCCTGGCCACTCTGGTCATCCTCCACACCGCCCACCCCCTGGTCAGCGCGTGGAAGGTCCTGCACCGTCGCGGCGGTGTCCTATATGTTTTACAGTACAAGATTTTTACAGAATTAGTTCTCATAGAATATGTTCATATGAATCAAACAAGTTATGTAAAAAAAATTCATAGATCTAAATTTAATATAATTTCTATACAAATCCTATAAATTAAAGAAGATCTAAATGAGTGACACCGAGTGCATCCGAATATTCGACCCAGCGGTCCAAAGGGCGGTAGGGGAGAAATCGTTGTCCTGGTTCACCTTTTCATTGCACTCGACAAACGATGTTCATACACGTGATGGATCCCCAAAGTTACTCTACCCGTGAGATCGAGACCGAAATATTATTTTGATCGGGAATGTTTCGATCGATCATGCAGTTGTCTTAGGCAGCAGTCACGTGCTCTTATCACAGCG
Source organism: Lolium rigidum (assembly GCF_022539505.1). Lineage (NCBI taxonomy): Eukaryota > Viridiplantae > Streptophyta > Magnoliopsida > Poales > Poaceae > Lolium > Lolium rigidum. The sequence continues at coordinate 153,844,905 of NC_061514.1, forward strand.
TTTTTGTTAATACTGGGACCGAGATTTCGCTAGGCTAAATTCCGTCTTGTACGTTGGGGTTTTCCAGGATTAGGGAGTGAGTACACGACTGCCACCTTGCCAGGCCGGCTGCTAAAGATTGTTTATACCTAGCACAGCCGATTGTTTTCGTCGGAGCTGGCGGCAGCCGATAAAAATTTGAAAATTATTATACGGCGATTCGGCGCGCGCATCAGCAGGCACGCCCGACAGTAGCTGAGCCGCTTGACGGCGACAGGATTGCACACTTACACTTTTATTCATCTTAGCTTAACGAAATCCAACATCCAGCACTGTCAGGCTGAATGCAACGGTTCTCCTTGTTGATTGGGTATTCGAAAAATCACAGTTGTACAAGTAAGTAGAACAAACCAGACGAAATCAACGGTGTAAATTTCGGGAGTAAACCATAAACCTATAGCGGTGTCAGGATGATCTTCACAAGGTGCTGGTTGGTCCTCAGTACGTCAGCGGTCATGCGTAAGCGGGAGCGGAAAGCGTCCTATATTTTACGAAATCATTATGGAAATGTTACACCACTTTGAAAACTACACATCAACTGCAATGCGAAGAAAGACGTTTGCAAATTCAGATCAACTCAAACATAAAAACATCTGAGATCACTTGATCTTTCTTCATAATTATAGCCATCTTGCTTAATAAAGCTAAAACTGTATACATAGCTCTGTATAGAATTCGTATGTCACAAGCCTCGACAAGCCCTCGTAGGTACGTGTTGGGAGAGGTGGCGGCGGCATGCAGGCAAGACAGCGGCGTGTTATGTCTCGAGACTAGCCGGACTGTCTATCACGAGGCTAGCCAAACTGTCTAGCTCTCTTTTTGATAGTCTTGCTAGACACACGCCGGGTTGTCATGACTACATTGTCAACTAAAGTATTCCACTTTTGCAACAGAAATATCTAGAATTTAGAAATGGTAAATAAGCATTTTTGTTACTCCCTAGAAAATATCGATTGAAATGGTTGCACATTATTGCTAATTATTGTATACGTAGGAGGATTTGGGGGGCACTTGTCTAGATCCATTCCGCGCCATTCTTACCAAAATCAAGATTCCGCGCCCTCGTTTTCAAATCCATTCCACGCACTTGGTCGAAACCCTATCAGCGCTCCTTCTGCTCCTCGACGCACACACACCCACGATATATGAGCCCCTCTTCAGACTAACGCAAGGATTTGTCCCTAGCTGCGGCCACGCAGATACTGGACCGCGACAAGGCAGGTGAGTCTCTCTCTCTCTCTCTCTCTCTCTCTCTCTCTCTCTCTCTAAACCCTACCTCCTCTCTGTTATAAAAGCGACAAGCAAATAACGAAGAACGATAAAGGAAAACGCAGCGGAGACACGAGATTTAACGTGGAAAACCCCTTCAAAAAAAGAAGAGAAAAAAACCGTAGGCGCCAGCCAGCAAAACTTCACTATATCGGGGAGTGTTTACAAACTCCGTGGGTTATCTTATAATCTGATAAACCCTAGCCGGCGGCTTACAAGATGTATATATAGGCGGTGCCAACGATCCGCTACGCTTCGGCCCAAACCTACCGGCGACGGGCCTCGCTCCGCTCGTCAGAAATTAGCCTTCCTTTAGTATATGAATTTGGATCATAATACAACACTCTCAAACCCTAAATACCACATAAGATCGGGCATAATTTTTTTGGGAGTTTAGATTCAATCCTTGTAAACACTAAATCCGCCGTAGGATGCGTTATATCCTTTTTTTAGCCATCTTCTAATGTCACTATTACTTGACCCTCCCTGGTCTTTCTGTAGTGTATTTTGTGCTGACTCTTGTGTTGCCGAGCATACATAATCTTTGGATGTAGTATAAATATCTTCTTCAAGTTCTGAATTTGTTGGATCATTAAATTTCCTATTATGGTTTGTCTGCCTCCTATGTATGCATGTATTTTTTTTTTGTTTTCTAAAACCAGCTATTGTTAACGGTTTTTACTGCAATGAACTGTTGATGCTCATATGTTCATAGGGATGAAACCTGCTACCTACATGGGTAGCTACGCACCCCTCCTCGAGCCAACATGTGTCCCTTCAGTCAAACCTCATTATCCCCTTCCACTTGTTACTGTAGCCATACTTAGCAGTAAAAAACGTTTAGCCCTCCCCCTCCATCGACAAGTCAGGGCGCCGCCCCGCACCACGATCCCCCTCCCCCGAGCGCCTACATGGCCACAGCGTCGACCGCATCCCGTGCGGCGCGGGGAGACTAGCGGTGGCGCCGTCGAATCGGCCATCCACGCCGCCATCCACTCCGCCACCCGAGCTCACCCACAGATCCGTCAAGGACGGCCACGCACGGCGGTGCAAGATCCGTCGAGAGGTGGAAGTCACCCGAGCGGTGGAGGACGGACGGCGACGCGCGGCCGTCTTCTGCGACTCCGGGAGCCCGCCCACCGTCGACCGCTGCCGGCGAGCGGACGCTCGAGGGGGAGGCCATGGCGGCCGTCTTCTTCGACTCCGGGAGCCCGCCCACCGTCAAGCGCTATTCGTCGAGTGCTGCAGGCCGTGGACTCCAAGCGAGCTGCGTGTGAAGAGGGGGTCGACGGGCTCGATCTTTTTTTTTTTTTTTTTTTTTGAGAACACAGTACAACGCAGACGCTCACAAACACGCACGTACAAACACCCCTATGAACGCACGCACGCACACCCTACCCCTATGAGCACCTCCGAGGGACTGAGCCGGCATATCTTGAGGTTGACGAAGTCACCACTGGCGCCTCGCTGTTGACGGGCACGTCACCTACCACTGAAAGCATAGCGCCGGTTAAATCTGAAAACCGAATAGAATCTTAGGCTGCGTGATCAATGTCACGGCCTCCCCCCTCATATATTTATATGCCAAAGGAATACAAGTCCAACATGATTACAACACAAATACATATCCGTATGCTATTAGGTTTCTTGGAGTCTACTCCAAGGCGGCGCGGACGCCGTGTGTAAGTCCTTGTCTAACACGCCCTCGCAGTCTGAACGATGGAGAGTATCGACGTGAAGACTGGAGCGAAACTCTCGGAATAATGCAGTCGGCAGTCCTTTAGTGAATATATCAGCATACTGTGAAGAGGACGGGACATGAAGCACACGAACAGCACCGAGAGCAACCTTTTCCCGAACAAAATGTATGTCGAGCTCAATGTGCTTTGTGCGCTTATGATGCACAGGGTTGGCGGAGAGATACACCGCACTGACATTGTCACAGTAAACAATTGTGGCAGTGTGAATGGGACAGTGAAGCTCCTGCATTAGTTGGCGTACCCAGCATGATTCGGCCACGGCTGTTGCAACGGCTCTATATTCGGCCTCAGCACTGGAGCGAGAGACCGTCGTTTGACGGCGAGAAGACCAGCTAATCAAGTTATCTCCAAGATACATGCAAAACCCTGACGTGGAGCGTCTGGTGTCCGGACATCCCGCCCAATCAGCATCCGAGTAGGCAATGAGAGAATGAGAAGTGGATTTGTGAAGTGTAAGACCGTGAGAGAGTGTGCCCTTGAGATAGGTCGTTTGATAAGAGAGAAGTGAGGTTCTCGAGGATCATGCATGTGAAGACATATTTGTTGGACAGCATATGAGATGTCAGGACGAGTGAGGGTGGCGTACTGTAATGCCCCAGCCAGGCTGCGATAAAAGGATGGATCAGCCACCGGTGGACCGGCGGTTGAGGAGAGTTTAGACTTGGTATCGATAGGAGTGGTGACGGGATGACAATCCCGCATACCGGCACGGTTAAGAATATCTAAGATATACTGATGTTGGGAGAGATGAAGGCTAGTGGGTGAGCGAGTGACATGGATTCCAAGGAAATGATGAAGGGGACCAAGATCCTTCATTGCAAATTCATGACTAAGAGACGAAGTGATGTTGGAGAGGAAGCTGGGAGAGGAAGCTGTAAGGATAATGTCGTCAACGTACAAGAGAAGATAGGCGGTGTCGGCACCGCGGCGAAGAATGAATAGGGAGGCGTCGGATTTGGATTCAATGAACCCGATGGTGCGAGCAAAGGAGAAAAAACGTTGAAACCAGGCACGTGGGGCCTGTTTGAGACCATAGAGGGATTTGAGAAGCCGACATACGTGAGTAGGGGTTTGAGGGTTGATGAAACCAGAGGGTTGTTGGCTGTAGACAACTTCGTTGAGGTGACCATGTAGAAAGGCGTTTTTGACATCGAGTTGATGGATAGGCCAAGAGTTAGAGAGAGCAAGAGATAAGATAATGCGGATGGTGGCCGGTTTGACGACAGGACTAAAGGTTTCATCGAAATCAACTCCGGGTTGTTGAGAAAAACCACGAACAACCCAACGAGCTTTGTGACGGGCAAGAGAGCCATCGGCGTTATATTTGTGACGAAAGATCCACTTTCCGCTCACAATGTTAGCGCCAGGAGGAGGGGGAACCAGAGTCCATGTCTGATTGAGGGTGAGAGCATCAAATTCTTCCTGCATGGCATGTCGCCAATTAGGATCACGAAGAGCGGTGAGGTAGTTAGTGGGAAGAGGAGAAGAGACGATGGCTTGGAGGTTGAGTTTGGCAGGTGGACCAGGGAGGCGGCCAGTGGTGGACCGTGTGCGATGCAGGATAGGTGGTGGTGGCCGTGGTGGACTAACTGGTGGTGAAGGTGTTATGGGTGGAGAATGTGCTGCCGCGGCAGGAGAATGAGGCGCGGCAGGCTGGCGTGGCTCGGCGGCAGGCTGCCGCGGGCTGGCGGCAGAGAGATCGGCTGCCGCGGTAGGGCGGGCGGCCGGCAGAGGGGGAGGAACGGGTGGATCAAAGAGGTCAGGAGAAGAAGATGCAGAAGGTGTCGGTGAGGCGACAGGGGCATAAGGAAAAGAGGTTTCATCGAAGATGACATGTCGGGAGATGATAATGCGACGAGAGGTTAGGTCAAGGCACCGATACCCTTTGTGAAGAGATGGATAACCAAGAAAGACACATTTGGTGGATCGGGGGGATAGTTTGTTTGGTGAAGTGGAGGTGATGTTTGGGTAGCATAAACAGCCGAAGACACGTAAGGTGTGATAAGGTGGTGGAAGGCCGAGAAGACGCTCATAGGGTGTAGAGAGAGAGGTAGCTTTGGTTGGTCTAATATTAATAAGGAAGGTCGCGGTATGAAGTGCCTCAGCCCAAAGAGAGGGCGGCATCGAAGCTTGGAATAAAAGAGTGCGAATGACATTGTTGGTGGTGCGAATAGCACGTTCGGCCTTACCGTTTTGCTGTGAGGTGTGTGGGCAAGAAAATCGGAAGAGGGTGCCGTGTTGGGAGAAGAAGGAGTTTACTTGATGATTGTCAAATTCGCGGCCATTATCACATTGAATAGCTAGGATGGGAAGGTTGAATTGGGTGCGGGCATAGGCATGAAAGGCGGTGAAGGTTGCATAAACATCTGATTTCTTGCGAAGTGGGAATGTCCAAAAGTAATGCGTAAAGTCATCCACAATAATGAGATAATAAGTGTAACCAGAAGAACTAGGAATCGGTGATGTCCACTTATAATGAGATAATAAGTGGCTCTGATACCATGTTAAGCTTCATGCACTAGCCACTTAAACCAAAAGTCCGAACTGATGGAAAGGGCTAGGCAATCTACTTGTACACTTCACAACACCCCCACTCGCGTGTGACGGGAGAAGAGAAAGTCAACACGTGAAAGAAGAAGAGCACACCGAAACAGGGCATCAGCGGTGGTTAAAGAGGGGGACAACAGCAATTTTTAGGCTTAATTGCGAAAACCATGTGAAAGCTAGGATTTGAACTTGAGACCTGGGGCTCTGATACCATGAAAGCCGAATAGAATCTTAGGCTGCGTGATCAATGTCACGGCCTCCCCCCTCATATATTTATATGCCAAAGGAATACAAGTCCAACATGATTACAACACAAATACATATCCGTATGCTATTAGGTTTCTTGGAGTCTACTCCAAGGCGGCGCGGACGCCGTGTGTAAGTCCTTGTCTAACAAAATCCTGGAATAAATCCAGGTAAATGCAAACATCCATGTCAAGTCTAGGACTTGAACCTGGGTGGGCTGGTTCCACCACAAGGGACCTGACCACCAGAGCCAAGCTCTGTTTGCTCGACGGGCTCGATCTGTTGGAGAAGAATCAGCCTTTCCTGTGAGCTCTCCTGCGTTGTTCAGGAGGTGTGGGGCAGCGGCGGTCGCGTCCCTCGCCGTGTTGGGCGTCTCCGTCGCCGGCCGTGTTGGGCGTCTCCATCGCCGGCCTATCCCAAATCGAACACGAGTAGAACACCGCTCAACCTCTACGTGGAGCGGATTTGGCGGTCGGGCGGCCAGCGAGCCAGGTCGAGCACAAGGGCGGCGGATCTGATGCACGGGCGGGCGGGTGCGTCGCGCAAGGACGGCGGGATGGCAGGCGCGTCGAGCTCAAGGACCCTGGCCGTCGCCGGTGGCCCTAAAGAACGAGTACGGATGGTCGTGGTCAAGGAGGGAAGTGGAGGAGCGGTGGTTGTGTGCGTGTTTGACCGTAGAGGTTAAGGGATAGGGATGCCTCTGCTTAAGAGATGATAAACATTAGATGCGAGAAACGGTCAACGCAACAACTAACTAAAAAACGAATCTCCGTGCAGATCTGATGGTAACGAACGCATGCGTAGCTACTCCTGTGTGTAGCAAATCCACTCTCTATGTTCATATTTGTCTTTCAATATACCCTGTAAACAATCCCTGGCCCGTGTAGTCATGAGCAAATTCAAGAGTAAGGTCATGTCATCACACTTGATATCTCTAGTTCATTTGCTTAGTTAACCATGTTGATGATCCATGCATGCTGGGTATATTTGACTGATTGTCATATATGTATAATAATTGTTTCTGCACACGGTGTATTCATAGTTTGTTTGCTTAAATAATATTTAATCATGAGATGATGAACTATTGCTATCCTGATGATCGCTGTATCTATGATAACTAGACCATGGTGATTCTAGTATATAATTTTCTTGCACGCGTGGCACTTGGCAGAGATCGTCCGGAACTGAAAGGATAATACTATTCATAGTGGGGGTAACTTCACTAGTAACTAAGTGTCCAACTCAGCAAATTTGCTTATGTGGCTGTGAGTTAATGAGGAGAGAGAAGGATGGAGTAACATAGCTAGTTACTGTAACATCACACTTTTCAAGATACAATAAGATACGATGAGTCTATAAACTAATTAATAAAGACATATACAGTGGCGAGGCTCCCGGTAGGGCAAGGTATGGCGTCCGCCCTACCTTGGCCATCGACCAAAAAATTGGTACATCTATGCTTTGTATACGGTATTGATCAGCGCTTGGGACAGGCAACGAGCGAACGCACTGGAATCGATCGATCGGCATCGCGACCTGCTCCCTTCGGCTTTTGGGCCGTCAGTCCTTCATGGGCCTCTATCGCCAAAGGACGAAAACTGCGTGTACTCCTCGACGTGAGCACGACTGCTCGACTTCGTCCAACCGATGGAACAACATACGCTACGCAGCGATCAGCCGATCACGAGACTTTAGCGCAGACGGGCGGCGGCTGCAGTATCTTGGATGGGCGGCCGACCTCTGCCCTTCAGGTTTCCGATCGAGGGAAGCCCTTCAGGCCGGACGGGAACGCATCAGGGACGGGCTGAAGGAAACGGCAACTGCCGCTGAGGAAGAGGTAGACTGAAGTCCAGATCGCAGATGAATACGAAAGGAAAGGGGCCAGCAAAGGGAGGGAATGCAAAAGGTATAGACGTATAGTTTTCTCAACTTTCATATTTCAGTACAACACTAGTTTCTGTTTTGATGAATTTATGAATTGTCAATTGCAGATCTGACAAGGTGTTTTGTGCCACTTTTAAGTGGCAGTAACTCTAAACCAAGCACACGTCAGACTTAAAATGTTTTGAAGATTGTGGTACATCAAGAGAAAGAGAAAGAAGTAGAAAAGAAGACGGAAAATTCTACGGCTGCCGAACTAGTGGAAAAAAATAATAAACATTCTAGGACTGCTGATCAAGTGGAAGAATATACTGCTTCATTATTGGTACGCTTGTAGGCTCTACATCTATTAAAGTATATTTCAAATTTACCATTTTACTAAGTAATTATGCTAAAGGTCGTATAAAATATCAATGTGTCGATATAATTTTGATATTTTGCATCAATCTTTTTTATTCTTTAAAGTTCGCCCGACCTTAATTTTTTTCCGTCCTTCGCCACTGGACATATATGATACTACTTTGATATTACTAACCACTATGAAGGTAGTAACATAGAGTAGTAACATGCACATGTTACTACTCTATGTTACTTCCCACTATGACTAGTCTAATATCTCTGCATACAAAACGTTCTCTCTTTACTTTTTTCGCTTTATCCACTAGCCAGCTAGGCCACCGGGGAATGAGTTTGGATAAGAAAAAACTGCTCTAGCTCGTAGCGCCGCCACGTCGCCTGAATATGCAGGGAACTGTAAGGGCGTCCCCATTGCAGTTGTATCTTATTTTGCTACATAGGACAGCAGATGATGTGGAGGGGTAATTAAGCAAGAGAGAGAAGGTTACCGTATTCTAAGAGCAAGTTCAATATTAAGCCAACTGTTGGCTATAAGATAAGTGTCATGTTATCTATACTCATCTTAGAGCCATATGTACAATAGTGAGTTATAAAATTGTACTACTTTATTAGTGCATTGCCCATCATTCATTCTCACATAATGTCTAGGAGCACATGCTAGAGCTGGCTATTGCATACGAGGTTACTCCTCTTCTCTCTCCTCCAACTAGGTAACAATATATTATTTTAATTCTTATAACTAGCTTATTAGGATTTATTGTACTTGTTCTAAGAGCAATTCCAATAATATAGCCAACTACTGGCTATAAGAAGATGCAATGTCATTTATAGTCACCATATAGCTAACATGTACAATAGTTGGCTATAAGAATGAAGTACCCACCTTTCACTCTTACAAAGTGCCTATGAGCACGTGCAAGAGCTGGCTATTGCATAAGAGCCCACCTCCATTCTCTCTCCCCTTCTCTCTCCTCAAAGTGATCTAAAATATATTATTTGATGTCTTATAGTCAGCTGACTAGACTCTATTGTACTTGCTCTAAACAGGATATGATTCTTCTCACGGAGCCCGACGCAAGTTATTGCGACTTAGGATCGTGTGCGCGTTTCCTTTACTGACATCCTCCCGCGCAGCTCTTTTCTTTGGAAGCGCCCTAAGTAGCGGAAGGCGCAAACGCCTGAGAGAACCTCTAGCCCAGGAAGGCCCCCAAGAACCGATTTTTTCATCCGGACGGCGAAAAATGGTTCAGTCGTGTCACTGGTTCCTTGTTTTCGTTTGGATTTGGGCTTCCATCCATCCAGCGAGCCCATGTCAACCCTGGCCCCCGGGGGCGCTTGGGGAGTCCAGAGGAAACAAAAGCGTGGGAATCGTTGAGGGAAAGCTCCCGCACTATTCATCGTGCCTGGTGGCCTCGATCTATAGGCGAGAGAGAGCTCTTCGTCCTCATCGCATCGTCTTCCGTGCGAGGTAAAAGCCTGCCGCCGACCAGTCCTCGCCGGACACGTAACTTTCACGCGGAGAAATTAATGCCGTTCCCTCTATTTATCGCGGAGCTACCACGCATGCTCGCATTCACCACCGCCGTTTCACCTCTCTCCCCTCTCCTCACATCAAAAAATATCGGCATCAATGGCGGGTAGGTTCCCCGGTGACGGTGCGGCGAACAACGGTTTCAGGCGGTGGTCCCTCCATCAGTGGGAGGGTAGGCTGATGTACATGGGCGGGTACCCGGCGCCGCCGAACTTCCGCGCTCCTAGCGGTTGGCGGATAATCGTGGGAGGCGTGCCAATCCCGCCGTTGCGCAAGGCGACACCATGGTACCGGAGATCGTGGCAGAGCTCACTACCATGAGCGACGAGCACAGCGCGCCAACCCGCAGTACTTCCCTGACAACTACGCTTTGTGGACAGCATACTTCCAGCAACGCTACGAGCGAGAGCTGGCTTCGCACGATGGCCCTCCTCCCCCAACAACGCCGCAGGCCGCCGTCGTTGGTGGAGCGCGCCGAGCCGCACACTGGAGACCGTCCTTGCTCACATCGAGGGCTGCAACTACCCCGTGTTGTAGATGCCACCGCCGAGGCTGGTGCCCTCCTTGTCGCGACGCCACGGGAGCTCCTGGGTGCCACGGCGCATGACACCCTCGTCCTTGTTGATACGTCTCAAACGTATCCATAATTTCTTATGTTCCATGCTAGTTTTATGACAATACTCACATGTTTTATACACACTTTACATCATTTATATGCATTTTCCGGCACTAACCTATTAACGAGATGCCGAAGCGCCAGTTCCTGTTTTGTGCTGTTTTTGGGCCCCTCCTTGACCACACCATTGGACGAAATTAACGTCCAGGGTCTTATTTTTCCACGGAGCTTCCAGAAGACCGAAGGAGATACGGAGTGGGGCCACGAGGTGGCCACACCATTGGGCGGCGCGGCCAAGGAGGGGCCCGCGTCGGCCTATGGTGTGGGCCCCTCGAGCGCCCCCCGACTCTGCCCTTCCGCCTACTTAAACTCTCCGTCGCGAAAACCCTATTACCGAGAGCCACGATACGGAAAAAGTTCCAGAGACGCCGCCGCCGCCAATCCCATCTCGGGGGATTCAGGAGATCGCCTCCGGCACCCTGCCGGAGAGGGGAATCATCACCGGAGGGCTATACATCACCATGCCCGCCTCCGGATTGATGCGTGAGTAGTTCATCCTTGGACTATCTGTTGTTGAATGCTTATGCATTAAAAGAGGAGTCCATTATATGTTTTCTATGTTGTCCCGGTATGGATGTCCTTAGTTGAGATCTATCAAAAACGAGAAATCAAATGCGATCTATCTCCTTGGACCTTTGTACAGGCGGCATAGAGGTACCCCTTTGTGACACTTGGTTGAAACATATGTTATGCAATGATAATCCATGTAAATCCAAGCTAATTAGGACAAGGTGCGAGCACTATTGGTATTCTATGCATGAGGCTTGCAACTTATAGGATGTCTTATGCATAACACATATGAATTATTACTACCGTTGACAAAATTGTTTCTATGTTTTCAAAATAAAAGCTCTAGCACAAAAATAGTAATCCATTCTTCCCTCTGCGAAGGGCCCATTCTTTTACTTTATGTTGAGTCAGTTTACCTACTTTCTTCTATCTTAGAAGCAAACACTTGTGTCAACTGTGTGCATTGATTCCTACATACTTGCTTATTTGCATTCATCATATTACTTTGTGTTGACAATTATCCATGAGATATACATGTTGAAGTTGAAAGCAACTGCTGAAACTTATATCTTCCTTTTTGTTGCTTCAAAACTTTTTACTAAGAATTTATTGCTTTATGAGTTAACTCCTATGCAAGTCTTATTGATGCTTGTCTTGAAAGTACTATTCATGAAAAGTCTTTGTTATATGATTCAGTTGTTTAATCATTGTCTTTACCATTGCTTCGAATCACTTCACTTCATATACTTTACAATTTTATTGATCAAGATTATGATAGCATGTCACTTCAGAAATTATCCTTGTTATCGTTTACCTACTCGAGGGCGAGTAGGAACTAAGCTTGGGGATGCTTGATACGTCTAAAACGTATCCATAATTTCTTATGTTCCATGCTAGTGTTATGACAATACTCACATGTTTTATACACACTTTACATCATTTATATGCATTTTCCAGCACTAACCTATTAACGAGATGCCGAAGCGCCAGTTCCTATTTTGTGCTGTTTTTGGTTTCAGAAATCCTACACGGGAAATATTCTCGGAATTGGACGAAATTAACGCCCAGGGTCTTATTTTTCCACGGAGCTTCCAGAAGATCGAAGGAGATACGGAGTGGGGCCACGAGGTGGCCACACCATAGGGCGGTGCGGTCAAGGAGGGGCCCGCACCGGCCTATGGTGTGGGCCCCTCGAGCGCCCCCCGACTCTGCCCTTCCGCCTACTTAAACTCTCCGTCGCGAAAACCCTATTACCGAGAGTCACGATACGGAAAAAGTTCCAGAGACGCCGCTGCCGCCACTCCCATCTCGGGGGATTCAGGAGATCGCCTCCGGCACCCTGCCGGAGAGGGGAATCATCACCGGAGGGCTCTACATCACCATGCCCGCCTCCGGATTGATGCGTGAGTAGTTCATCCTTGGACTATGGGTCCATAGCAGTAGCTAGATGGTTGTCTTCTCCTCATTGTGCTATCATGTTTAGATCTTGTGAGCTGCCTATCATGATCAAGATCATCTATTTGTAATGCTACATGTTGTGTTTGTTGGGATCCGATGAATATTGAACACTATGTCAAGTTGATTATCAATCTAACATATATGTGTTGTTTATGTTCTTGCATGCTCTCCGTTGCTAGTAGAGGCTCTGACCAAGTTGATACTTGTGACTCCAAGAGGGAGTATTTATGCTCGATAGTGGGTTCATGCCTCCATTGAATCTGGGACGAGTGACGTAAAGTTTTAAGGTTGTGGATGTGATGTTGCCACTAGGGATAAAACATCAATGCTTTGTCTAAGGATATTTGTGTTGATTACATTACGCACCATACTTAATGCAATTGTCTGTTATTTGCAACTTAATACTGGAAGGGGTGCGGATGCTAACCCGAAGGTGGACTTTTTAGGCATAGATGCATGCTGGATAGCGGTCTATGTACTATGTCGTAATGCCCTGATTAAATCTCATAGTAATCATCATGATATGTATGTGCATCTCTATTTGTCAATTGCCCAACTGTAATTTATTCACCCAACATGCTATTTATCTTATGGGAGAGACACCACTAGTGAACTGTGGACCCCGGTCCATTCTTTACATCAGAAATACAATCTACTGCAAACTCTGTTCTCTGTTGTTCTTCACAAGCAAACATCATTCTCCACACCATACGTTTAATCCTTTGTTTACAGCAAGCCGGTGAGATTGACAACCTCACTGTTATGTTGGGGCAAAGTATTTTGATTGTGTTGTGCAGGTTCAACGTTGGCGCCGGAATCACTGGTGTTGCGCCGCACTACACTCCTCCGCCAACAACCTTCACGTGGCCTTCATCTCCTACTGGTTCGATAACCTTGGTTTCTTACTGAGGGAAAACTTGCTGCTGTACGCATCACACCTTCCTCTTGGGGTTCCCAACGGACGTGTGCTTCACGCGTTATCACTTGTCATCGGGCTCGGCGTCTCGATAGGCGACGAGGTCATCTGGATCGGCTCCTCCTACCACGCCGAGGAGCAGTCTGCGCCCCTTGAAGGCCAAGCCCGTGTTTCTGCAAAGCAACCGACGACGCAGCGCCGACACCATCGTCATCCGCGAGGGGATGTGGGCCTGATGCGTCAGCGGGTCGGACGCTCAACCGCCGCCTACATAGCAACGGTGCAGTTGCCGGGAAGTATAACCATCGCATTGGCAACCGCGTCGATCGACGCGCGAACCGTCGGAATGGAGCGCGAACTCCGCGGAAGAGCAACTGCCGCTCTCTTCGATATCCACGCCGCCGTTCATTCGCGCTCAATAATACCCCTATGTATGCTTTCCGATCTACAACCGGCCGCCATTCATCGAAATCTCTCCTCTCTCACAATGAGCGACCTCTCTCAGCTTCCATCAGACACCGACAGCGAGGGTAAGCGCCGGGATGGCGCCACTGAGCGACCTCTCTCATCTTCCATCAGACACCGACAACGAGGGTAAGCCGCCGGGATGGCGTCAGTGGTAGGACAAAGCTGCGACGCCTAGCAGCGATGATTCCCCGCCGCCGGACAGCGTCGAGGCATGGGAGGCCGAGGAGGAGGAGGAGGAGGAGGAGGAAGAGGCTGAGGCGGCGGCGGTCCGAGCGAAGGCAGAGGCGGAGGCGAAAGGGTAGGCGAAGGCGCAGCCGGCGAGCACCGTCGAGGACGAGGACACAAGTTCCTCCGACGCGTCGAACGTCACCGCCTCTTCGGAAGAGGTGATGAGCAGGAAGGGCCACCGTGAGGACGACAAGACGGGGCCATTAAAGAAGAAGTAGTTTAAATTTTTATATGTAATTTGTTTACATTTTTTCTAAATTTTTATATGTAATTTATTTATGTTGCACCGTTTTGAATATTAGTATATCAATATTAGTACAGAGTTACCTACACATTTCTTCTATCTATTAAAATAAAAATACAGTATTTTAAAGTTTTTTGGGACGCGGCTGGAAGCGATGTCCCCCAAGCGTGGCACGAAGAAAACACGACTCCAAATGATAAATTCGATGCCGTTTGGGGAACGCGGCTAGAGATGCTCTTAGCCGTCCGTTTACAACGTCCCGTTGGAGATGCCGCCTTGGCGCCGCGCTTTCCGTCCATCGCCGTCGGGAAGGGATCCCCACGGGTTGAGATGGCGACGGATGTGCTGCCCAGGAGGAAGGAACAAGGATAAGCGCGCACCCATGAGTTTCTCGATTGGAGAGAATTAAATTGTTTTTTTCCCGGTGGTGGTGGATCGATGCGTGGGCGCGCAATGCTTGCCATGAGTTTCTCGTGCTGCTCCTTTCCGCGCGTCCCGTCGTCTGCACTCCGAGTAAGTAATCTGAGCTACGTGTGTCGAGGTGCAGGAGATACTTTGCACACGCAAGCACGCCCGCGACAGATGACGTACGCGTGCTTCATCACCGGAATCTATGGCGGTTTCTACGACCAGATGCTTTGGATTATCACTCTCCTTCGTGCTTTCTTTCTTATTATATGTTTCCACAGTATCTGTTTCGATAGATCAGAATCTATGGACCTCCAGATACCCAGCTGTTTCGGAATCTCTTTCTGCTGGGTTGCTTGCGATCGTCCACCTGTCCAAGGAACAAAAAAATTTTAAAAGGAAATTTCATTCTGTTTTTTTCTCAATCTGAAATTATGAATCCTTTCATGTGCATATTTCCCAGTTCTCCCACTCTACACGTACCTTTTACTATAGGAGCTACAGTAGTTTTGATTATCCTCGTATGACAATATTCTCTAGTTAAGTGACCGAAGATATGTGATGGTGGACATATCTTCTGGTTTGTAGTGATTGAGAAGTGTTATATATTGCTTCGAGAACGCCTACGTGTTGGTACCAGACAAGTAAGAAAAGCGCCTGATTATTTCGGGAACCAGCAGCTCCAACTAGATCAAATTCTAGCTGATGTGGCCCATGAGCAGACGATATGTACTATACAGCTCTTTATCACATGATCATCAGCAAGCATGCCCCACAGTAGGGACATGTACTCTAGGCAGCTCGAATGATCTGATGACGAAGGAGAGGCTCATGGCAGCGTTTGTGATGGTGGGTAGGCCCTTTGAGGTTGATGAGCTATCGCTGAAGAAAAAGGACACGGAACCAATTCGCATGCGTTTCCACTGCCGGTTCCCGGAGAGGATCAAGGGGTCGATCCAGGTGTTCGTGAATGGGGAAGGGTTCACGGTGGGGGTCCAGGCTGAGATTCCACCACGTGGGGGAGCTGGCGGGTCAGGCGGACCACCCAAGCCGCCAGCACGCCAAGATGAGGATGATGATGAGTCCGACGGCTTCTCCACGGACAGTGAGTGGAACAGGCATCGGCGCAGGAGGAGCAAAGAGGGCGAGAAGGCAAAGGAGGGAGTGTCGGAGAAAGGCAAGACCACTGTGGCGGCTGCCTCCGGCAAGAGCCACTTGGGAGCGGCTGAGACGGGGCAGGGATCACAGTCCGCACCCCCGCTTGGGAAGGGGACGGTTTCAGCTGGGCTGACGCTGGACCAGTACGGGTCGAATCTGAAGGGCGCAGCATCCCAGCTCTCCTTCCCTGCTGTTACGGCTGGTGGTCTGGAGGTGGCGCAGGGGGAGCTGCTGGGAGTGGAGACCGGCCGGGCAGGCTTGGAGGGCTCTTCGCTCTCCACGGTTACGGACCCCATCTCCGCCTGGTCCGTGGACAGCCCGGAGCCGCTGGGTCCTCCGGCGAAGGTGGCGAGGCGTGACGTGGGACCTGGTAGCACGGAGGAGGAGGTGGCGATGCTGGGAGCCACTGAGGACGTCGATGGTGGCGGCGCGGGGCAGGTGGTGGTCAAGGACCTGGTGCGGGAGGCGTGTGCGACTACGCCGGTGGCGCGTGGCCCACGATCGGAGGCGATCCCCTACGCAAGGAGGACGGCGACCAAGCCGGCCACGGCTGTCCGCAAGAGCTCAAGGCATGGGAAGGGGGCGGTGGCCGCGACGATGTTGGAGAAGGCGCAGCAGCTCGTGGCGGACAAGAACCTGGAGACGGTCATCATCAACAAGGACGTCGACAAAGGTACGGATTTCGCCATCTTGGACATCCTTCCCGATTCTCACCTCTCTTCCGTTGTCAAGGATAGTTGTATCGTGTTTTCGCCTAGTTTGGGATGCCCCGGGGAGGCGCTTTCCATTGTAAGAGCCAAAGAGAAAGTTCAGGCGGCCCTTGCGGCCACGGCACGACGGCTGAGGCTGGAGGCGGAGGCCCGCAAGGGGTTGGAGGAGAACCTCTCGGCCAATGGGCTTGAGCGGCAGGGTGCCCTCCATGATGCGGACCCCGACCCGGGGTTGGGGCTACCTCTCGGGGAGAGAGAAGCGGGGTCTGAGGCATCTGACGAGGAGGAAGCTGATCGGGTGCGGGGGACGCACCTGATGACGGTGGGGGAGCCGGTTTTGAGTGGGGCGAAGGGCGGCACCACTCAGGCTCCCAAGCGTAGGAGGAAGAAGTCCTCGCTCACGGTCAGGAAAGGCTCGAGTAAGCGTCGGGGAACATCATGAGGTTTCTTATTCAAAACATCCGAGGCTGGGGGGCACCGGGGAGGCGGACCCAGCTGAAGGACATTTTCAAAACGGACCAGGTGGACATTATTGGCCTACAGGAGACGATCAAACAGGATTTTTCGGCACAGGAGCTACGTTGGCTTGAACACGGGGGCCAATTCAATTGGAACTGGGTGCCGGCTACGGGGCACTCCGGGGGGCTCCTTCTTGGATTCAGGGATGAATTCTTTGAGGTTGGATTCTGGAGGAAGGGTTCCTTCTTTATCAGCGCTGACATCCTACAGCGGAACAACAACCTCGAAGTGGCGCTTCATGCTTGTGTATGGCCCGGCGGATCACTCGCGGACGTCTGAGTTCTTGGGCGAACTCGAGACGGAAGTGGCCAACTGCCTGCTGCCAATTGTGGTAGCAGGAGACTTCAATCTTGTCCGTAGGGCGGAGGATAAGAGTAATGGGGCGGTTAACTGGCCACGGGTGCGCCGGTTCAATGACGTGCTGGCTAACCTTTCCCTGAGGGAAATTTGTCGGGCGGGGGCCCGTTTTACGTGGACTAACAACCAGGCCGCTCCGATCCGGTCGGTACTGGACAGAGTGTTTGTCTCGCCATCCTGGGAGGTGGTCTTCCCCCTTGCGTCCCTTACGGCAGTCACGAGGATTGGTTCCGACCACTGCCCTTTGATCTTGGATAATGGGGAGAAGGGTCTTGTGCGTTCCCCACGATTCTTCTTTCAGACGTGGTGGTTCGGGGTACCGGGCTTTGGGGAGCTGGTACGTGGTAAGATTGACTCGGCCGTGGCGGCGGCGGGTGCTCAGAGGTCAAGTATTGACCTTTGGCAGCTGATCACTCGAGGGCTCAGGCAATTCCTCAAGGGATGGGGTGCCAATCTAGGGAGAGAGCGTCGAATGTTTCGCGAGGACCTGGTCAAACGGATCCAGGATTTGGATGCGAAGGCGGACGCGGACGGGCTGGATGAGGAGGGATGGGCTCTCCGATACAGCCTGGAAGATCAATTAATTGCGTCTGATAGTCTTGAGGAGGAATACCGGAAACGAGAGGAGCCGAGTTCAGTGGACGCTAAAGGGAGACGCGTGCACGGCCTATTTTCATGCATTTGCGAATGGCAGACGCCGGAAATGCATGATTCCCCGCTTGATAACGGAAAACGGGGAGATTTCTGTACATCAGGACCTGGTGGACCACATTTACGGTTTCTACCAGGGGCTCATGGGGTCGGTGGGGGAGGAGAAAGTTTTTTCATTAGGTCCGGACTTGTGGCCGGCGGCGGAACAGGTCTCTCAAGGGGAAAATGAGGATCTGCTTCTTACTTTCACGCCTGAGGAGCTGGATGCGGTGCTTGCTGAGATGAAACCGGACTCGGCCCCGGGTCCGGACGGGCTTCCGGTGGTGTTCTTTAAGAGGTTCTGGGAGAGCCTTAAAGGACCCATCCTCAACATCTTGAACGAGTTTGCTCTAGGGAGAGTAGACATTGCGCGTCTTAACTACGGGATCATCTCCTTAATTCCGAAGATTAGAGGGGCGGACGAGATTAGACATTACAGACCTATTGCTCTCATCAATGTGATTTTTAAATTCATAGCAAAAGCGTATGCGACTAGATTGACCCCGATTGCTCATAGGACGATAGATAGGAGTCAGACGACCTTCATTAGAGGTCGCTGCCTGCACGAGGGAGTGCTGGCACTTCACGAGATTGCCCATGAGCTGCGCATTAAGAAGCTCAAGGGTCTGTTGCTTAAGCTGGATTTTGAGAAGGCTTATGACCGAGTGAACTGGGAGTTCCTCCGTGAAGTCCTACTGAGGAAGGGTTTCTCAGCAGGGGTGGTGCATAGGTTGATGCAACTTGTCTCGGGAGGACAGACGGCGATCAACATTAATGGGGAGGTGGGACAATATTTCCGAAATGCTCGAGGGGTGCGGCAGGGGGACCCCCTATCCCCCATTCTCTTTGACTTCATGGTGGACGCCTTGGCAGCTATCCTGACCAGGGCCAAAGAAAGTGGACACATCCAGGGGGTTGTGCCACACCTGATTCCAGGGGGAATCACTCACCTCCAATACGCGGACGACACGATGATCATGATTGAGCCCTCCGACATTGGGATTGCGAATCTGAAGCTCCTCCTGCTTTGCTTCGAGAACATGTCGGGTCTCAAGATCAATTTTACGAAGAGTGAGGCTATCGTCACAGGGGTTGATGATGCGGAGAGGCGCAGGATTGCGGACTTGCTTAATTGCAACCTTGGGGACCTGCCCATGACCTATCTGGGCCTTCCGGTCTCTGACAAGACCTTGTCCGTTGCGGACTGGTACTTTCTCACGGAGAAAGTGGGACATCGGGTGGACCCATGGCAGGGGCTTTTCTGGCATCCGCAGGGAGGCTTGAGCTGACTAACTCATGTCTGTCGAGCCTTCCGATGTTCGCAATGGGGATTTATCTTCTCCACGAGGCGACACACGGGGAAATGAATAAGTCCAGAGCCCGCTTCTTTTGGGAAGGAGCCGGGAATAAGAGGAAGTACCATATGGTCGACTGGGCGACGGTGTGCAAGCCTAAAGAGCTTGGTGGATTGGGAATCCTCAACACGAAATTGATGAACATTGCGCTGATGTTGAAGTGGATCTGGAAGCTGTACCAGGGTGCGGAAGGACTCTGGGCGGATCTGATCCGAGCCAAGTACCTGGGGGGAATGATATCTTCTCCCCGCTTGTGCCTACGAAGGGATCCCAGTTTTGGAATGCCATACAGAAGATCAAATGGTATTTTAAGCTGGGAGCGAGGCACAAGGTGGCGGATGGGAGACGCACAAGGGTCCCCTGAGATTGCTCTTCCCCCGCCTCTTCCAATGCTGTGACAATCACTTTGCCACAGTTGCGGGAGTGCGGGATGCCAATGGGTGGCACATCAGGTTTCGGAGGACCTTTGGCACTGCGGAGGCCGTGGAATGGGAGAACCTCTGTAGGATCTTCGACCTCCACCCCTTTTCGGAAGGGGAAGACGAGGTGTCTTGGGCCCTTGAGCCATTCGGGAGCTTCTCCACTAGGTCCATCTACGGGCGCCTCTCGCAAGGGGCGGTAGTGACGCACTTTAAAGAGGTATGGAAGACAAGGGTTCCGCCGAGGATTAGAGTTTTCCTGTGGCAACTCATCAGGAGCCGGCTTCCATCTGGAGTGCAGGTTGCTAAGAGGAAAGGCCCGACGAATGGGGCTTGCGCCTTCTGTGGGGAAGAGGAGGATTGTAACCATATCTTTTTCTCATGCCATCTCGCCAAACTGGCATGGGCAGGTGCTAGGGAGCTCCTGCAGTGTGACTGGAACCCAGCAGGGGTTGGGCAGTTCATTGCATTAGTCCAGAGTCTCTCGGGGTCCTTACGTAGGCTAGCTTGGTTCACCTTCGCGGCCCAATCCTGGGTGCTTTGGAATATTAGGAACAAACTAGCTATGGAAGGAAAGCTTATCAATAACCCCGCTGATATTTTCTTCCGAATACATTCATATATGCAGCGTTGGAGGGTTCTGGTCAGACCGAGGGACCATGCGACTCTGGACGTGGTGATGGAAGGGGTTAGGAGGCTGCAGACGACGACGCACGCACAAGCCGGCTGAAGCTACATGCATCTCGGAGCGATGTGTTGTTGTGTGGGTGGTGGCTTCTTGTATCCTGTGATCTGATGCTATGTGGACTTATGTATTGGGTGTGTTGAGTTCAGGAACCTGTCTATAAGCTATTTGAACCTTGTGGTTGCCGTGTGGCTTTATATATAAAGCCGGGCCTATGGCCTTATGTTTAATGAAGTCCAGTCAAGTAACATGGAGCAGTTTTCAATAGGTTTATTATATGTTTACTCGATCTTTGCGTTGTAGCCCACATAATTTTTAACGGTTTTGTTAGGTCTAAGTCACTTCCAAAAAAAGTCTTTGAGTTGCACTTTTCTGTTAAAAAAGTGCAATTGCACTTTTCTGCTAGAAATGTGTAACTCGACTGAGTTGCACTTTTCTTTGAACTGCAGTTGCACTTTTCTGAGTTGACTGAGACTTAAGAAAATCTCAGTCAACTGAGACATAGACACATCAATTGTGTTGAGTTTCTTTCTTATTTTTTATGATGTTTAATATATATACACACAACGCATATATTTATATTGGTCTTCTTCTTTAAAGATCGAAAGGATGCGAGACAAGCTTCTACCAAAGGATCACGTACTAGCAATTTATGAGGATTTGGCGGGATTTTTTGCTTGCTGAGATCATATCTGCAACCGGAGAATACCATTGCCGTTACCTCCTGCCTCAACACATAGATCGATCGGCCACACATCAGCCTCACGTACCTTAATCTCGCTGTCCATGTCACTATGTCAGCATATGCGTGCGCACAACTTTTTGAATATCTTCAGTATGCATTGTGAGCTGTCATTGAGCTAGTGGATCGCCAAAAGTACACGCACCATGCACGACGTTCTTGGAGGAGAGTGGTGTAGCTCATGGAGGCCGGGAGAGTCGTCGCTCGCCGGCCACAAGTGAGTCCTCACGGTCGGTACAGTATGGGTCTGTTTGGTAGCCCGAGCTGATTTCTTTGATTTCTTTTATGATTGTGCTAGGGTGAAGAATTCCACTGCGCATCGTAGATGGCGCCATGAGCTAGATTTGGCCTGTTATTTGGTAGTCCGTGAAGAAATTTTGGCCCAGCATTAAGGTTCAGTTTATTTGGTTTCATACGGGTCTAGGTTTAGCCTCACCATTTGTCCACATGGTGGCTTTATCTCTCACCTCCTCACCTATCACAAAGTCTTGCCCCTCTCTCACGAAGCCGAGCACCACACCGGCGCGCGGAAAGACCACCATGGTACTCTCGCCGACAATGGCCAAAACAGGTTTACGCTACGTACGCGCAAGACTAGGCTGAATATGATTGGCCGAAACTTTCGATGTAGCACAACAAGATTGTCGCCGCCACTGTCTACACCTACACGTTTACCGTCGTGGATTACTGCCTATCACATACCATAACCATCACCACCATGACACTACCGGTCACGCCCGTCACAGGCATCACCATGTCGCCGAACACGAAGACGAACACCACCATGACACCGCCGTTCACGCCCGTCAAAAGCATCATCATATCGCCGACGACGTCGCCGAACACCACCATGACACCGCCGGTCACAAGCATCACGACGTCGCTGAACACTAACATCACTTTGACACCACCGTTCACGCTTGTCAAAGCACGACGTCGCCGACCATGAAACCTAACGCCATGTTGTCGTTCATGTTAGCTGGAGAACACCATGCCACCACCGACGACAAAAGATGGCCACCACCATGGATTATCACCTCTCAATTTTCACCTATCGTCATCACGTCACGGTCCATGAAAATGGCATGTGAGAAGAAGAGTACTCCAAAATATACTCACAAATACGTATGGATTACAATATACTAGTGAGTCATTTATCTATTCATATATGTACACCGAAATAAAAATCTGTCAACATGAAAGTCATGCAGATTGGTGATGTGAACCTACTCCTCAAAGAAAATTTCAAACGGTTGAGGGTGTGCGACGAATTTGGCAAACTTCTCATAAACTTCATGCATGAAATTGACGATTTACGACTGACGAAACTCGAAACCGATTGTCGGAATTGATTCACATCATAGACACACATCTTTTTCATGTACAACTTATTTCGTTTTGGAGTATGTTTGTGTTGATTTAAAGAGAGGGTGTGTGGAGTAGTGTAAGGGAGAGTGAGCTTAAGCGAGTCTATGTGCACAAGTTGCATCTGTTGAGCGGAAAAGTGAAGACAACGTGTCTACACCGCTGGAAACTGCCGATTCAGGCGTTCCTCGAGAACCTGGTCCGATGGTGCTTTGAGAACCGGTTAGGCCACAACGCGAAGGCCTTCCGGGAAACTAAGAGGATCGTTTTGTTTCTCAGCCCAAGCAAAAAAAGAGGTTGCAGGCTACCAAACGTGCCTTATGTAACTTAAGACCATGCGCGGGTGTGGCTATGCGGGGCAGCACGAGACGATTGACCGGCAGCAGGCTTCAGCAGGGCAGTGGCGGCTGAGCCCCCTGGCCCAGATCTGGGCCCATAGGGCCCCATCTGGGTCGGGGCGGGTGGTCCTGCCCCATGCTCTTTGTGTTCGGTAGGTGACGATGATGGAGCTCGTGCGGGGATTGGCAACGACGGCAACCAACCTATTGCAGCGTGGAGGCGGACTTTATGGTCTTGATCTGGACTGGCTAGACTCTCTTTGGACCGATCTACCTCCGTGGGGCCTTTAGGGCATGCTGGGCCTGACTGGACCCAACTGAGCCTGGTATGACTGTCACCGCCGCGTCTGGTCAACTACCACAAACAATAATCCCTCTCGCGCGGTCGTGGCTTCTATATGCCTCCTCCTTCCAGACTTCGTGACGGTAACCTAAGTGAGACGATGATGCTGGCTTCGTGGCCATGGTGACACATGTTCGTTGGCGGCGAGCTTGGTGGTTCCGAGCCCTCGCCCTCGCGGGCTCTTGTGCAACCGATCGTCCAGGGGTCGAGATAGGGTTTTTTCGGGAGAAATCCTTATCGACTTGCTCGACATTGACTCGGTGCTACTCGAAGGTAGCTCCATCCCTTCCTGGAAGTTGTCGTGGCTACCCTTTGTCTACTTCCTCCAATGAAACGGGGGGGGGGAACCCTATGATCATCTGATTCGGGCGGAATCGTTGTCGCTTTCCTTCCTGAAGGTGTTGTCTGGTGCTTGACGAGCCACTGCTAAGAGTGTGGTGCTACTTCTTCAGAGGACGCAGCGGTTGTGGGTCATTTTTCGTTTAGTTGATCCATCTTTATTTCCATTTTTTGTTTTACTTCAGGCATGTGTTTTGTTCTGCCCATCATTTTCTTTCCTTTTGAAACTATCGTGATTGTGCCGTGTGGTTGCTATATTAATATAGCAAAGTCAAAGCTTGTTCGAGGAGTACCTTGATCTTGTTGTCCATGTCACTATGTAAGCACATGCGTGTACACAAGTTTTGAAGATCTTCAGTACTCCCTATGTTCTTAAATAAGTGTACTTCTAGGTTTAATTTTTTTTCAAAAAATGTACGTCTACAAAACCAATGTAATTAATTAATGTAATTAGCTCCTGGTGTCAATTTGATTCTCCAATCCTCATTTCTCTCCTTCACCTCAACCACCAATCATCATTCATCTCCTTCAATTGGTAAAATAAAAACTCATATAAAACAGGAGAACTAAGTTGTTTATTCGCGGATGGACGGGGTACGTATTATGGGCTGTCACTGGTCCTAGCAATCTAGTGGTAGTAGCTAGCTAGGGGATCGCCAAAAGCACAGCGTGCAAGACGTTCTTGGAGGAGAGTGGTGTAGCGCATGGAGGCCGGGAGAGCCGCCGCTCGCCGGCCACAAGCTAGTCATCTGGGTCTCGGTTCTGTTCCTCTCGGAGAAAACGGATATACCCTGTGCTGTACCACAAGTGGAAGTACGGGAAGATACCACGCGCGTGCGTACAGACCACACACGACGCCGACGGAAACAGTACATTGCCCTGGCGGAATCGGATCAGCAGCCAAGCCCCATGTTGTGCCGCCGGCAGGCCAGGAAGCGTCGCTGGCTACATACATGTACGTACGTACGTGTCCGACTTGGTGCCGCGCTCTCGTTATCACGACGGTGAATCGGATAAGCAGCCAAGCGCCTTGGTGCTGCTGGAATTCTATTCCTGCCACCTGCGGGTACCACGAGTCACGAGAACATATCTAGTGATACCACCCTTTAGATGATACCATGATACCGTACAAAAAAAACATATTTTTATACGTGTCAAAAAATTATACGAAAAAATGTGAGTGCTCATGAAGCATGTCCCTACATCATCACAAAATTTCATATCCAAAATCGACATGGACACTGAGAAACAAAAAAGAGAAAACCAGCATGAATAGTGTCATTTTCTGATTTTGTCTTTTTGTGACACTAGGTAGCACTATTCATGCTGGTTTTCTCTTTTTTGTTTCTCAGTGTCCATGTCGATTTTGGATATGAAATTTTGTGATGTTGTAGGGACATGCTTCATGAGCACTCACATTTTTTCGTACAATTTTTTGGCACGTATAAAAATACGTTTTTTTTGTACGGTATCATGGTATCATCTAAAGGGTGGTATCACTAGATATGTTCTCGTCGAGTCACGACGGTGATGGCCATATCCCATATCTGTTGTGCGATTCGTAGATTCGCGGGAGAGCGACGGCCGAGGCCCCAATAACAACATTTTTATTCTTATTAAAGGAAATATATTAATATCGTAAGATACCAATTATATCATACCTCTATAACACCAAAACTCTAATAACACGCAACTAAAAAGAGAAAAATACGTCTACAATGTTTCAACTCTGGTACAGCAACACAAACACCACCAAATCAGCTGTTGAAGTTCACATTCTTCATAGACTAAATCTCCAAGAACCATCGTCGCCCGATCATAGATTAGAGGGTTTCAGCCTAAAAAAAAGTCTTGGCTCTCAAAATAATGTATTCAACAAGATTATTGTCATGCACAATTAATTAAAATCTAACCTAGGATTTTCACCCTCAAAATTAAGACCGTGAACTTATCTTACGCTATCGCTCCCTATTGAAAACCGCTATAACCAATCCTGAAACACCAAGAAAATTTCACATCACCTCAAAGACTAGAACCGCTATTACCAGCCTAGCTACCTCAGCTTCCATTACATTCTCCGCCTATGACTTCACCATAGTGAAAAAATGTCCCATGATGGCAACATATAGCAGAGCTCCATGCCGCTCCCTCCTGAAATCAAATGGTTAGAAAAAGAACCATTGGTGCGCACAGCCGAATCCCATCGAATCGAGCAATCTCCAGGCATGATGCGTCCAAGAGAGTTCGCCAGCTAGCCTTCCGAAACTTGACACTCCGGCCAAATCAAGGAGGACAAACATCAAACAGTTCTTCGTCATGGCGCGAGAGAACTCCTAGGACCACCACCTTTATTCGCAAGACCGACAAGCCCCCTTGTTGTAAATCCACTCCCTGACGAGCTGGTCGTTGATCAGATGGAAGCTCCGCGCGACCTATGGGGCCCAGATTAGATCAGATCGGAGACCTCAACCGTCGGCGGCACACCAACACCACCATGACACCACTCCTCCAGAGGATGCATGCCACCCCAATCCAGCACCAGAACTAGGAGATGAGACCTAGACCAGCCAAGGAACCTACGACCCACGCTGCCCATGTTCATCGTGGGACGGGGACTTCTCCGCGTCGTTGCTGCAAGGCCACACCCTCTAAACGGTTCTATCGCAGGACATGGTCGACGCGCCCCTTGCCGGGCACCGCACGCTTGCCAGAGAATGCGTCTTGTGCCGCCACCATCGAGCGAAGGGGAGAGGAGGGCCTCACCACCACCTATCCAGCCCAGGCTTTTCCTGGCGACGCCCACAGGCGGTGAATAGGGAGGGGAGGCAGGGCTTGGGTGTTGCGGCGGCGAGAGGCTCCCGGTTGCTCTCAAGAGAGACACGGAAACCCTAAGGTGATGTGCCGACAAAAGTGCTCTAGTAACATCATCTGACAAGTACACAACATCCCTTCACACGTCCCTTCACTGAAATAGACCGCTACACACAGTTTGTCCAACTGTTAGTATACAAGATTGGATGATGGGCCTTCACAACGTACATGGTGAAAAACAAACTATGTGCGACTGAATCTCTTTTCGCACACTACTATTTTATAGAAATCGTTTGCGATACCGAGATACATCAAAATCCATTCGTATATGTTTAGCTCAGGTGGAACACATTTATTTATTAGCCATATGTTTTTTGCAAACATCTTAGAGGTTTTTTTCCCATGAAACAACTAAGACCCAGCTGTATCCAGTAACCTATAACTAAACATTGCATACAAATACATTAGCAAATTTAAATTATTTTTTATTATACATTCATACACAAAATTTGACTCGATGGATGATAAACAAAAAGAGAGAAAAAAAAGGCTGGAGTAAATCTTACAATAGTGTAAACCTCCGAAGAGGTATTGTGGTATTATTTAATTTTAGCCATCCTACCTCTAACCCCGAACATGTATCGTTTAATCTCAGTTGTCCTTATGTTTCACTCAGGAAAATGTTTCGGTCTTGGGGGCCTATAGAAGCACAAGCCAATGATTGGAATAAGAAAAATATTGAGATCGTGCAAATTTGTGAAAATTGATGTCATTTTTGTTCAAAAAACCTAGTATTTATTTAATTAGTTCTAGATGTATCTATTTGAATTGTTATATGACAACGCCGCGTGTGCCGATGCTCCAAAACGGCCTTTTCGAGAGCTTTTGCTGGACATAGTTTAGAGCATCTCCACCGGCTCTCCCAATAGAGCTATTGGAGCTCTATTGGGATTCTAGTGAGAGAAAGCGCCCGCACCGGCGCTCCCCAAAGAGCACCGGCATGTTTTGGACCCCCATAAAACAGCCGACACTTCCGAAAGGATTCCTATGTTAAGGGATTCGATTGGAAGCGCCGGCACCAAATTTCTTCACAAAAGATGCTAGCCGGCCACCGTATGGGGAGCGCCGGTTACATCCCAAAATAGAAGATGTTGTGCCGGCGTCTCCCATGCGGTAGTGCCGACGCCCCTGCCAGCGCGGAGATGCTCTTAGGGAAGGCCGATAAAGATACTTTGAGAGGATAAGCATCTGGCTATAGGGAGAAAAAAGATAGAACTAGAATGCTTCGATCGTGTATTGGATTCGAGGCCATCCCACACTGCACGAGCACGAGGTCTTAAAATAATAAATACAATAATATGATCCAATTAATTAGCATCGGGCAGCTCTATATTCGATTCTCAAACAAAAACTACTCGATGCTGACTCTAGGAGTACTGCTATCAACAAGCAACTGCTACGTTTTCCTCTTCTTCTTGCATTGCTGTTCCGGTCACTGGTAGCAGTGAGCCCAGCTTTGCAAGCCGTGTAAGTAAGTTCTAACGTACGTGTGCAGATCCTTGTTGTGAAATTGCCAGCGAACCAACGACACATGCTTTCAGAATCTTCCGCCCGTTCACACGCCCAGATGTTTCAGGCATACTCTCTACAATTATTCACTTGAATCAGTTGGGGACTGTTTTAGCCTGCGACGTGCTTCCGTCTTGCTTTTTTTTTTGCGCATGAAAGAAGATGATATTAGATTGGCAAAATTACAGAAAGGTCCATGCAAAGATCAGAATTACAACTCAACCCCTCTGCAACTCGATCACGCCGGCGACCTAGGGCTGCCGGTGGCGCGCCGCCGCAGCTGCTCCCTTGCACGCCTTGGAACGGGAGCAGTCCCCGCGCGAGCGGGAAGTCACCTATCACCGGAACCAGAGGCCCTACCCCGATGGCCGTCGTCGTCGCCGCACCAATCTTCGTCACCAGCTTATTTAGATACTCGCATGGTTGTTTCTCTGTTTGAATATGATGATCTTATCATCACCAACGTAGCCTTTGCGAAAGCACACGCAACACACATATTAGTAAGTACTTAGACTAATAAGAGGATAATAACTTATCAGGTTAAGACCTGTCTAACAATCAGAGTTTACACAAACAACCCCTAATTAAAAGCTAATATGTTCCAGGAGCATACAAGTTCCTAAACATCAAGGTCAAACCACTCATCAAAAGCCACCATAAAAGTCTTAGCATCGTCAGTTCACCATATTTAACTACTACTAAATATAGAAAATAACTAGACAGATACGAAAATGAAACATGGGCGTCCGCTGCCTATCTGTTGTCAGGTAGGTGTACATCCTGGAGGTGGAGTTGTTCAGCTTGTAGATTGTCAACTTCAGACCGAATAACTGAATCTTGAACTCCACCGCGTCTTTGTACCGGAAATCGTTCCATTTGACGATCTCCCGTCAGTTCCTACCAACCACCATCTGGTGCCATGATAGGTCACCTAAACCCACTCGTCGCAGAAGCGTCAAGCTGAAAGAGCAATACTACGGTGCAGTGGGATGTTGATCCACTCCGTGAGGCTCTATTGGAACTCATGTGGAATGGAGAGCATATGCAAGTCGTCGACGTCTAGCATGTAGCGTCGACGTGGAATCAGGGCCCCGGGGAGGTGTCCGAGCTTCGGTTGGTGGCCTTGGGTGTGTGGGGGAAACTACAGAGAGTGTATCCTACTTTCAGCTCCCTCGTCCACCGGCTCCAGGCGTGCTCGTGCTCGTGTCCCGGTGGAGGAAACTAGACTCTCCCCACCCTATCGCACTCCAGCTTCAAGACCTTGAAAATACACGGATAAAGGTAAGAACAATGGGCAATGCAGGGCATGAGCAATGCACAACAACATAACAATGCCAATGTGCAACAACAAACCAATAACAATGCACTATAACAGAATAATGAAGAACTACATAGTTGCAATGCAAGTCATGATCAAGCACAAACGTCACAACATGATCATGAAATTCATAGCAATGGGACATCGTGATAATGCAATTCATAACAATGTCGCAACCTATGCACGAATCAGAAGTACAAGTAGCTAGGCAAAATTGTCAATATTTGGCGCATGTTGTTCTTCACTTATAATAATATTCCGCCTCCAAACAACATTGTCAATATGTTTGGTAATTGGTTAATGGAGTGAATAAACATGATAAAGCTTGAATTTGTATTGGTGTTTTAGCTTTATGTTGGTCTATTTGGAACTGCAGGAATGCCATTGTTTTTAATCGTCAAAGGGGCACTAATTTTTTGTAGATTGTTTCCCGAGCTGTGCATTAGATTCAGCTATGGGCTCTTCTTCTCCTGGAGGATCAGCGGGAGATTGTGTATACTAGCTACAACCAGCTCCTGACGGTCGCTCGGTACTGATATTTCCAGGCTATTGGATGGCGGCATACTAGCAAAATTATAAATGGATAGCTTTGGTTTGCTTTTCTTTTTTGTTTGGTTGATATTTGTCTCAACCTTAGCTGATCCGTGTGTAATTGATTTAAATATTTTGAACTATGCAATAAATAAAATGGCTGTGTGCATCTATTGATGCAGAGATCGAAGATCCCCTTATCGAAAAAAGCCAGATCAGGCAAAATTAGTGCATTTGTCCCAATTTGGGATGTGCACTCATGAGACATGCATGCATCGGCAATGCAGAAATGGGAAAAAACGATGAATCTATTCAAATCTAGTTGAATGTACTTTGAACCTAGCTAGATTCTAGCTAGTACGACCGGCTCCATTCTATCCTTAACGAGGGCAAAATAAACCGTCATAAAAACCCTAACTGCTTCTACTATCAACAGGTTCAATGCACTTACCCTGGAGAAACCGGAGGCTGAGGCGAGTGATGGTGTACGCATCTGGGTCCTTAAAGACCTCAAAGCCGTCGGAACCGTCAGAGCCGAAGATCGAGCATTGGGCGTAGTGGCAGCTGCCGCGAGCGGAAAAATCCCGCCAGGTCAGCCAGGTTGGCCTGCGGACGCATGTGCCTTCCTTGCAGCGGCGCTCGACGTACCCGCCTCCGACGCGAACGCAATTGCGGACATTGTTGTCGTTGCCACTCTCATTGAGTGCGGAACCGAGAACACCGGCGACGCCGATTTGAGCACCCTTGCCAAATCGGCCACGCCTCCTGTCGCTAGCTGCTCAAGCTGGAGAGCCTCCCAGTGTTCTTGCACTCAATTTTGGGGTATGCCGAGGGCCCCCTTGGTGGAACGGTGACCATGGAGGGAAAC
The DNA here is from genome assembly GCF_022539505.1 of Lolium rigidum. Lineage (NCBI taxonomy): Eukaryota > Viridiplantae > Streptophyta > Magnoliopsida > Poales > Poaceae > Lolium > Lolium rigidum. The sequence goes on from NC_061514.1 coordinate 153,875,560, forward strand.
ACATGGGTTAAGAGAGTGGGGTATGGGCGGCGAAGGGATAATAGTGGAGAGTCAAGGTGATACAACCTATCTCGCACGCTTTCAAAAACTAGGCTCCCGGCAAGGCCGTCAAGGCTTGGACTGCGAACACGGGGCCTCGCTTGCAGCCACGCTCAATGTACCCGCCTCCGATGCGGATGCCATTGCGGCCGTTGTTGCCATTGCCACTCTTGTTGAGCGAGGCACCGAGCACTCCGGTGATGCCCATTTGAGCACCCTCCCCAATGGATTTTAGTTTTCTTTGGCTTTTACATTCGCTTCCTTCAACCCTAATCTGGATAGAGAGCTCGGCTTCTATTAGCAGATAATGGTTTTGTCAAGTAAAGGTTTCGCGCCTCCCGTCGCCAGCTGCTCAAGCTGGCGGGCTCCCAGAGTTCTTGCGCTCTGCCGAGGTCCCCCCTTGGTGGAACGGCGACCATGGAGGGTAACACATCGGGTAAGGGAGTCTGGTATGGGTGGCGAGGGAAGTGGAGTGGAGAGTCAAGGCGATACGACATGTCCCCACTCTTTCAAAAGTGTGCAAAACCGAGTCATGTTGCGCTCGTCAGCGTCTGGCCACCCGTAAACGCTCTAATCGAGCGTGCCTTCCGGACTAACTTTTAGGTTACTTTAAGTTCGAGCTATGCAACAAATCGATGCAAGCAGGGTAAACACACTTGTTAAGCTTTTTTTTTTCCTTGAATGCGAGAAACAGCTTTCAAGTATCAAAACTGGCCCAGGGTAATTGGAGCAATATAGGGTGTCGAGTGGGATTTCCACTGAATTCAACTGATAATTTTTTTTTGTTTTTGCCTTTTCACCGGAGATCTTGATTTGTTGGTCGATTTGGACTACCCGAAATGATATTATCTTTAATAAATAAAAGGAAACAAATTTTTTGCAGGTTATTCTTCGTGCGGCGCATTGGCTATAACTATGGGCATGTTTGCACCCAGCGGATCAACGGGATACCATGATTACTGGATGCAATCGGCTCCTGGAGGTCACTCAGGACTGCTATTTTCAGGCCACTGGATGGCAACACATTAGCAGAATTCTAGATGGATAGTTCTTGTTCTACTTTCCATCTATTTTGGACTGCTATATACCTTGTGTGTGTGCTACTATGACACTGTGTGAGTGTGCGGCTGTGTGCATCTTGTTATGCAGAGGTCGGGTGTAATACTTTTAAAAGTAATGAAAGCGCCCATTATCGAAAACAGACTATCTCTATGTAATAAGTACTTGATGTTTACGTTTTTATTAATAAATAGTCGTATGTATCGATTGATGCAGAGACCGGGGCTATGCTCCCATGTCTAAAAAAAATCCCGGAGATCTTGATACAAATTTTGCATCAAAGAAGGCAAAATGAGCTGAAACTTAGGCGGGATTTCACTCGACTTGACAGCTTAGAGAGCGAGCGAGTGACTTTGCTTCTCCAACGAGGATTATCATCGACGTGATCGTGAAATTTTCAGTTCGCCTCATGTGTGCAGTTTCACTCGGAGCTTTCTTTCCACGGATAGTCTACGCTGCGTCACATCTCGCTGATCAAACACAGTCTCCAATTTGGACTTTTGATAGTTTTTTTTTTCTTTTCAAAACGGAGGCTAAAAGGGCTCAATCGATTAATTAAGGAGAGACTGTCCAGTTAATTGAACTTTGGGGGAGCACAGCAACATCACATGAAAGTGGCCTAATCTTTGACCCTTTACGGCAGGTAAATTATGGCCGCGGTGTGATCTAAACCAAGGTCGCAAGTGCCCTTGACGCTCGATCAATCGATCTTATCTCACCTGACGAAAATCCCATCCGCGAGCGCTGGCCGGAAACGTGAAGGCTCTTCCAGTGAAATGAAAATCAAACACCATTAGCTAGTAGGATCAAGTCGAGCGACGCTTGCAGAATCACCGAGGATACTCAGGACCGGGCAACAAAGAAAGGAAACGAACCCCGGGCGCGATCGCTTGGTTTATTTTATTTTTCTCTTTTTTCAGGGAGCTCGGTCGGTTAGCTAACCTACATCTCTCGCAGATTCAGTTGATCAGTCGTAGCTTGCTTGACCAGGAGTACCGAGGAATAATTTGCTTGCGATCTGGGTAAAGCCAAAGAGAAAGGATGCGTTTTGGTAGTCTGCATGCTCCTTGGCTCGTATCGGGTCAGCAATTTTCGGTCCGTTCGATTGGCTGGGCCGACTCGTGTTATTTCATCGTACGGTTCTCAAAGCAGTGTTTTGCCTGCATCTGGAGGAACACCCGACGACATTTTCTCTAGGGTTAGGCCCGTTCTCGCGCCACTTTGGCTTCAGCACGGTTGCACCAGCTATTGCCTGTTGGTTACCATCACTCTCTCTCACACTACTCTACACACCCACTCGCAAATCAACACAAACATAATCCGAATCGAATGTTGTACATGAAAAAGATATGTGTCGATGATACGAACCAATTCCCACAATCGATTTCGAGTTTCATCGGTCGTAAATTGTCAATTTCGTGTATGAAGTTTTAAGCAAATTTTTCCAAATTCGTCGCACACGCTCAACTGTTTGAAATTTTCATTGAGGAGTAGGTTCACCTCACCATTCCGCATGACATTCATGTTGACGGGTTTTTGTTTCGGTGAACATACACTGATAGATAAATGACTTACAAGTATATTGTAATCTGTACGTATGTGTGAGTAAGGTTTGGACTACTTTTGCTCAATTTCTCGCTCGCCATCTTCATGGACGGCGACGTGGTGATGATAGGTGAAAAGTGAGAGGTGATAATCCATGGTGTTGGAGTCATGGTGGTGTTCGTCTTCGTGGTCGGCGACGTGCTGTGACCGACGGTGTCATGGTGATGTTCGTCTTCGTGGTCGGTGATGTGCCCATGTTTGTGACCGGCGGTGTCCTGGTGGTGTTCGCCTTTGTGGTCGGTGACATGATGATGCTTGTGACCGGCGTGACCGACGGTGTCATGGTGGTGTTCATCTTCGTGGTCGGCGACGTGCCCATGCTTGAGACCGGCGTGACCGGCGGTGTCCTGGTGGTGTTCGTCTTCGTGGTCGGCGACATGGTGATGCTTGTGACTGGAGTCACCGACGGTTTCATGGTGGTGTTCGTCTTCGTGGTCGGTGACGTGCCCATGCTTGTGACCAGCGTGACCAGCGGTGTCCTGGTGGTATTCATCTTCGTGGTCGGCGACATGGTGATGCTTGTGACCGGCGTGACCGATGGTGTCATGGTGGTGTTCGTCTTCGTGGTCGGCGAGGTGCCCATGCCTGTGACCGGCGTCACCGATAGTGTCATGGTGGTCTTCGTCTTTGTGATCGGCGATGTGGTGATGCTTTTGACCGGCGTGAACGGCGGTGCTATCGCCGACGTGCCGAAGCTTGTGAACGGCGGTGTCATGGTGGTCTTGTGATAGGTGAGGTATGATCACCATGTTGCCATATAGGTGAGGCTATAAAGACCATGCGACCAACCAATCAAAGTGTCACTTGGATGCCACCCGATGCAACCCAGCCTATCAAACGATATGCGATTCGTGAACCGAAGCTCGTTCGAAATAAGACGGGAGTCTCATCTTACTTACGAAGTGAGCCATGAATCTTATGCAGCCTACTAAACTCCCTCAAAAGGACTCTCCCTCGCCCGTGCCTATCTTTTCCTGCAGGGATGAGAGGCGCTCTCGACACCAAGGTAAGCTGCTGGTCGGCTAGGGGCGTGTTTGGTAGACTGTACGTTTTTTATGGCTCCTTGGCGTATGCTTATGGGAAACATGGTCACGGGAAAATGGGGTAAAAGCACGTTGTGAATTTTTTTGGTGGTCCGGATCGGATCGTTAGCAACAGAGGAGCACTTATGATTTTTTTTTTCCTTTTTTGACGTTAAATATAGACATTCCATTAAACTGGCCCAGCAAGATCGCTGTCCAAAATAGTAGCAATACATCTGGGAGCAAAAGCATCCAGTAGGAGTCCTCAGACTCAGAAATTGCTCCCAGCTTAGCAAGCTCATGAGCAGGATTGTTACAAGAGCGACGACTAAAAGCAAACTCAAAAGAGGCAAAGTTCAAAATACATGAGCTTCTAGCGTCCTTGACCAGCACACCGATCTCAGACTTGTCGTAGTCACTGCTCTTAAGGCCTTGGACCAGGTTGGACGCATCATATTCGAAGATGACACGGTTGGCGCTGATCTCATATTTCTTGTGTTCCATGCCACATTATTGATGATATCTACATGTTTTATACACACTTTATGTCATATTTATACGTTTTCCGGAACTAACCTATTAACGAGATGCCGAAGGGCCAGTTCCTGTTTTCTGCTGTTTTTGGTTCCAGAAATCCTAGTAAGGAAATATTCTCGGAATCGAACGAAATCAAGACCCAGCATCCTATTTTTCCACGAAGCTTCCAGAACACCCGAGAGTCGCCAGAGGGGGGCCACAGGGGCCCCAGATGATAGGCCGGCGCGTCCCAGGCCCTGGCCGCGCCGCCTTATGGTGACACCGCCTCGTCGCCCCTCCGACTCCGCCTCTTCGCCTATATAAAGGTCCCTGACCTAAAACTTCGAGACGAAAATGCCACGGTACGAGAAACCTTCCAGAGCCGCCGCCATCGCGAAGCCAAGATCTGGGGGACAGGAGTCTCTGTTCCGGCACGCCGCCGGGACGGGGAAGTGCCCCCGGAAGGCTCCTCCATCGACACTGAAGCGACACAACCTGAATACAGATTGAATCTCTGTGCTTTCTGTGCTAGTCCCTTGGATCAATCGCTAGCACACACAGTTCGATGAATAACCAGAATAGCAAATGCGTCAATTATTACAACGTATGATCCATGGTATAATTATTACAAAGCGCATAGCTCAAGGCTAGCTGAAAATAACATAGTTCAAGCAGCAAATAAATAAACGAAGAGCTCCATCACGCCACAGGCGAACATGTTGGGTGTAAGCTCGCAACCTACGGTATCTCTTACTCGTCTTCAGAATAACCTGCAACATAAAAACGTTGCAGCCCCGAAGGGTCATTACACTTGGAATGGAAATGGCAAGATGTCATATGGTGGCTTTTCTGGCGCCTACAACTACATGATATTTGGCAGGTGGAGTTCATATTTGCGTAAAGCCAGTTTTGTTTTCCCTACTCTCAAAACATTTATTTAAAACATAGTATATCAATAAGACTAATTACTACCCATAATCCAACTGGTGTATTAATTTCAGAAATTCGACTGACGAGATTATCCAACAGTTTCAAGCTCTAATTGCTCATAGATGTCCGTAACCGGGGACACGGCTAAGTACTTAGTTTTGACACTCTCGAGAGGCTGTACACATTCCCCACATGACCTAGTCTGTTCTTCTTCCATGATGCGCATTTTGCTCAAATGGACAGATGTCGACTAGGACAAGACCTTTCGAAGCAATACCTCAACCACAATGGACGCGCTCCGTCCTACCAATATCTACCACCCTCTGTACATTGGGTCGAGTTCTCGCAACCTACTCAATCTAGCCGAGCCCATATAGCATGTGGTTGTACTGGAAGCTACTAAAACAAGAAAATCGGGCTAATCTCTTTGTTCCTGGGTGGCCAACCTCAAGTGTGATGCACACGGTGCTGCCATAGAAATGACCCCGGTGCAACCACTCAACATAAACCAAGCATTACCACTTACCACCCAGGGGTGTATTAATTTTACATGGTTGTTTTCATTAAGAGAATAAAACATTTATCTCTCGCAACCTCTCAACTTTGATAATATCCCAGGGCCAGCAATTTGAAAACAGTATGCACATAAAACAACTACCAATGCATAGAAAACAGTAGGATATTGAGTTTGTGACACTTGCCTTGGTCGGTGTTCAGACAGTCGTCGCAATCACACTCGTTGCAATCCGGGCAATCTAACGCAAGCAAAACAATTCACAATCAAACACCAAACCACACAAACAGGTAAAACACATAATGAAATTATGCATGCATGCTCTGGAAAGAAATTTGATATCAAACATTTTTTTATAAACAATTACTTTATGCAATAAAGGTTTCAAATAGCCATTTAACCATGATCAAAATATATATGTATAAAATAGTTTCTAATATCTCTTGCAGGCATACTGGTGGATAGGCAAATTAAGTATCTGCAATTTTGCGTTGGATTCATGTTAAAATAGTTTACATGATTTAAAATATACTAAAAATACTATATAAACGATTTTAAATTGCAAAATTCGCAAGTTTTGTAAAAGCACAAACTAACAGTACCAAAATGTTCTTCTCATTTTTCTGAATCCAACGATATATTATTTGTTAAAAACCGAGTTACGAAACTTTAATAATGAATTTTACAAGATTAAACATTTCACCGTTTATTAATAATTTTATCCGAAAAGCTGTCAGGAAAAATTTCTCGGATGGAGAAACTTTCTACACAAAAGTTATAGAGAATTCAATTACGAACTCAATGCAAAAGAAATCATCTAAAACGGAGCTATAGATTATTTGTTACGAATTTTCAAAGTTGTGAAAGAGCTAGCACATATGCGAGATCGATCGAGTTCTGCGGGCGCGCAGGTTCAGTTAATTGAGCTACAGGAACCCTTAGATCTACATCATACGGTTCAACATGGATCTACTAAAATCTTATTTAACACTGACTGTACGTGAGGTGAGATACTCAGAGGAAGACTGCATACCACGTTGGGCAGCGGCGAGAGTTCGTGCGGCGATGGTGTTTCGGCAGGCGACGAGTTGGGAACGGGGCGCGGCTGGGCGTGGCTGTTAAGGTGATGTGCTCGGAGGTGTCTGGGTCTTCCTCGAACAGCGATGACGGACGGCTGGAGCGGCTCGGGAAGTGACGAACTCCGGCGAAGTTTTCTCCGCGTCCTAGTGCCCTGCAGATCGAGGAAAAGAGAATGAGAGCGAGGTGGTAGATCAAGGAAAAGATATTGGCGTAGGCGAGAGGGTCTCAGGAGGTCTGAGACGACGGCGAAATCAACCTTCGAAGCTCAACGATGGCGGCGGCGGCGCGAACTCCGGCGAGAAATTTGCGCAGCCTGGCGGCGCAAAAATTGAGAAATTTAGGGAGCAAAAACGGAGGAGATCATGGGGTATTTATAGGCGGAGTTTCGTGAAAAAAAGGGCCAGAAATCTGAGCGAAATCGGGCAGAGAAATCGGGATGTGTTTGGGTTCGAACGAACTCCTACGCGAGCTGGTCTCCCGCTGGAGGTTGGTGACGACCGTGGGTCCCATGCGTCAGGAAAAAAAACAAAGCAAAACACGGGGCGTGCGTTGCTGGTGCTGCTGCGCGGCTGTTCGGCATGTGCGTGTCTGCGCTGGCCAGCACGGCCGGCACGGCCGCGTGCGCGTGCGCGTACGCGCGTGATTCCTTAGCATGGCTCGATGGCTGGCTGTCTATCCTGGCCGGTCGTTCTACTTTTTTTTTTCTTTTCTTCTTTTCTGTTCTAATTACTGGTTTAACTTCAGATCTCTGAACTGACGCAAAATAAAAATACAGAAATTTGTAAATACTCTCGGTACAGTATCTAGACATCATGGGCACAGCCCCAATCTAGTAAAGCACTTGGATATTTATAGTATGCATATAGATTTTAACAACAAAGAGCAAAACTAGCAATATAAATCACTTTTATGCAAGAAACATGTGAAACATTTTCTAAAACTGAAACTTTGACATGCTGATATGATGCAATGCATGAATTTGAAAATGCACAGTTTTTGGGATGTTACAGACACCACCGCCATCTTCATCAACGCTGCTGTCTCCCATGAGGAGGGAGTAGTTCTCCATCGAGGCTCGGGGCTGTACCGGTAGCTATGTGGTTAATCTCTCTCCTATATACTTCAATACTATGATCTCATGAGCTGCTTTACATGATTGAGATCCATATGATGAGCTTTGTATCGCTACTAGTTGTGTGCTACTCATGTGATGTTATTAAAGTAGTCTATTCCTCCTGCATGGTGTAAAGGTGACTAGTGTGTGCACCGTGTGGTTCTTGTCGTAGGCTATGATCATGATCTCTTGTAGATTGTGGAGTTAATTATCATTATGATAGTATTGATGTGATCTATTCCTCCTTCATAGTGTAATGTGGACAAGTGTGTGCGCTATGTTAGTTCTTGGTTTATTTTGCAATGATCTATTATGCTCTAAGGTTATTTAAATATGAACATCGAATGTTGTGGAGCTTGTTAACTCCGGCATTGAGGTGCTCTTGTAGCCCTACACAACGACTGGTGTTTGTCATCCAACAAAAGAGTGTATGTAGCACATATGAGAAAGAGTTATTTATTATGCGATCAATGTTGAGAGTGTCCACTAGTGAAAGTGTAATCCCTAGGCCTTGTTCCTCAATACTGCTATCGCTGCTCACTAGTAGGAAAACCCTTATAGGCAAAGCTTAGTTCTGTGGCGCACCGTTTTGAATGCCACAGAAACTTATTTTGTGGCGCACCAGGAAGTGTGCGCCACAAAAATAGCTTATTTTTGTGGCGCAAGGCTGAACCGTGCGCCACAGAAATTATGTGGGGCCCACATTCTGCCACCACGAATTATTAGGGTAGGTATTTCTGTGGCGCACAATGCTTTCTGCGCCACAGAAATAACTATTTATGTGGCGCACTGGCTCTGGTGCGCCACAGAAGTAGTTATTTCTGTGGCGCACTGGCTCTGGTGCGCCACAGAAGTAGTTATTTCTATGGCGCACTTGTGCTGGTGCGCCACAGAATTAGGGTAAGTTATATCATCCCCGTACCCCTCCCCTCCCCTCCCCACGCCCGTACGTTCACCTCCCCTCCCCTCTCCCCGCCGCCGCCGCCATGGTCGTCGCACTGGCCGTCGCCGCCGCCTCCTTCCTCCGCGAGGGCCGCATGCCGCCACGCTCCACCCATCCCCGCCACCTGCAGCACAAGCCGCTGCGGCGTGGAGGAGGAGGGGCCGCCGCATGGAGGAGGAGGGGCCGCCGCGTCAAGGAGGAGGAGACGCCGCGTCTTCCTCCTCCTCCACCCCTGCCATCGTCGTCAACCTCCTCCTCCACCCCTATCGTCGGTGAGCTCCACCTCTCCCCTCCCCTCCCTCCTCCTCCACCCCTCGCCGTCGTCGTCAACCTCCTCCTCGATCCACCCCTAGCGTCGGTGAGCTCCACCTCTCCCCTCCCCTCCCTCTTCCTCTACCCCTTCTCCGGATGTGTTGATGTTGTGCTCGATCCGGATGCTCTTGTGCTCGCCGTTGTTCTCTCGGATGTTGATGCTGCTCTGGACAAAATTACGGAGAGGATGATGTTGTGCTCGATCCGGATGCTCGTTGTGCTGCTGTTGTGTTCATCATGAATAAAAACAGTCAAACATTCTTTTTGTTTTACTGTGCTGTTAGCTATATATTTTTTCTATGCTCTGCCTGTGATGCTTGTGTTTTGGAGCAAGCAGCTGGCATGGCATGTGAGAGAGAGCATGAGAGAGTTCTTGGGGGCAGAGATGATGGCAATATCAGCACTGGTCCTGCATTGGTCCCGCTTTGAATTAGTAAGATCAAGTAGTGGCTTGAGTTCCCGTTGGTAACCAATACCAACAGAGAGCTACTTCATTTTAAGTAGAATTTCTTTTAAGGACTCTAGCTAGATTAGAGGGGAAAAATATTGCTGATTTGTTGCCTATGATAATGGATCATCAAATGTTTCCCTTTGTCCCTGGTTGCCTCCTTAATTGATGCCTTATGATCCAAATGATCCAAGTCCCTTGCATGATCCCATTTGTCCCTAATGTTGCTTAATTAAGATGAATAAATTCCCTCTAATCACCATTTGGAGATCAAGACTAGTTCTTGATATCCATTAGCTAGACTCCAATATTAAAAATGTCTCCCAAATATGGAGACAAACATTTTAACATTACCCCAATGTTATTTCTCTCAAATTGACAGTTTCGGATGGTATGCTGGCTCCTCACGGTACTTTATCAATTCCCTACTTATCCTAAGTACCCATGAATATCCGGTGGTGTTCTTCTGCTGTTTAGTTACTCGTCAACACATGTGTTTGCATGTGTGTGTGAGCTGCTTGTAGTGTCACTTGACTATTCAAGTTTCAATGTTGGTTACTTTTCCTCTAGTGCAAGAAATGGTTGAGCAGATGTTTATCCACCGTTGGCCTTTATTCTTGGGTAGCTCAAAGTGTCATGCACTTACCGGATCATCAAATGTTTCCCTTTGTCCCTGGTTGCCTCCTTAATTGATGCCTTATGATCCAAATTACTATATTATTGGATTGAGTGATATGGCTACTGCTTGTTTGCTCTCCAAATTACCAAGTGATGAATATATAATCCCTTTGGAGAATCTGCCCCATGCTATATATGTGTATTTGACCATGCTTATGATGGATTTCTTTTAAGGACTCTAGCTAGATTAGAGGGGAAAAGTTGTTGCTTTGTTGCCTATGATAATGGATCATCAAATGTTTCCCTTTGTCCCTGGTTGCCTCCTTAATTGATGCCTTATGATCCAAATGACCCAAGTCCCTTGCATGATCCCATTTGTCCCTAATGTTGCTTAAGATGAATAAATTCCCTCTAATCACCATTTGGAGATCAAGACTAGTTCTTGATTTCCATTAGCTAGACTCCAATATTAAAAATGTCTCCCAAATATGGAGACAAACATTTTAACATTACCCCAAGTGATTTACTTGTCGATGATTAGATGGTTGGTCGATCACTCGTACACTCGGGGGTGGAGCAAGTGAGGCTTGGTGTGATGGCACAAATATCAATATCTTGTGCATCCTACCCGGCCTCACTTACTCCATCCCTGGATGTTAATATTTGTTTCGACCAACAAAGTATGAGGCATTCCATTTAGTTGATACCACTTGGCTCTTTCTTCCATTTTAGTGCCGATGATTAGAATGTTCGGTCAATCTGTACACTCCGGGTGTCGCTAGTGAGCCCGGTGTGATGGCACAAATATCAATCTCTTGTGCATCCTACCCGGCCTCACTAACGCCATCCCGGGATGTTCATATTTGTTTCGACCAACAAAGTATGAGGCATTCCATTTAGTTCATACTAGCTACTTCTTAATTGCATTGGCCTTTCTTCCATTTTAGTGCCGATGATTAAATTGTTTGGTCACCTATACGCCGCAATATACTTTGTAGACGAGCCCCCTTTCTCCGGCCGCCGTTCCGTGAACGAGTCCTTGATGAGACAACAACGCCGACATGCCTCTCCGGTGCAGCACCACTTTTCTTCTCTCGCCGTCCAGGTACGTGAACGAGTCCTTAATGCCAAGACGGTGCCAGCCTCCCTAGCATCATGCCGACCCCGTTGTCGCGCTTCGGGCCGTGTCGATCATGCGCCCTGCACTCTTCGCTTTTTGCCCGGTGAACGAATAGACTAATCGTTGGAATAAGGAAGCCGATGACGGCCGATCGCAATTTAATCTTGCGACCGGCTGTCATCGGTTTCCTTATTCCAACGATCAGCCTATTGGTTCACCGGGCAAGAAGGCGAACGAGTGCAGGCGCGGACACACGGCTTGAAGCGCGGCAACACGGCCCGGCATAATGCTGGGCAGGCCGGCACGGTCTTTGCATCAAGGACTCGTTCACCGGACAGCGAGGGACCGGCGTGGTTCTGCGCCGGAGATGCAGATCGGCGTTGTTGTGTCGTCAAGCACCCGTTGACGGAACGCCGACCGGGGAAAGGGGGCCCTTCTGCAAAGTATTTGTGTTGACCAACAATGTATGAGGCACATATTCTATTTTGTCATTCCATTTGCTTTGAGATTTTCAAAATGCCGATGATTAAAATGTTTGGTCACCGTACACTCGGGGTGGCGTAAGTGAGCTCTGGTAAGATAGCACAAATATCAATCTCTTGTGCATCCTACCCGGCCTCGCTTACACCATCCCTAAATGTTAATATTTGTGTTGACCAACAATGTATGAGGCACTTATTCCATTTTGTCATTCCATTTGCTTTGAGATTTTCAAAATGCCGATGATTAAAATGCTTGGTCACCGTACACTCGGGGCGGTGTTAGTGAGCCTCGTGTGATTGCACAAATATCAATCTCTTGTGCATCCTACCTGGCTCGCTAACTCCGTCCCGGAATGTTAATATTTGTTTCGACCAACAAAGTATGAGGCCCTTGTCATTCCATTTGCTTTGGTATTTTCAAAATTCCGATGATTAAAATGTTGGTCACCGTACACTTGGGGGTGGCGTAAGTGAGCTCTGGTAAGATAGCACAAATATCAATCTCTTGTGCATCGGACTTGGTCTCACTTACGCCATCCCTAAATGTTAATATTTGTGTTGACCAACAATGTATGAGGCACTTATTCCATTTTGTCATTCCATTTGCTTTGACATTTTCAAAATGCCGATGATTAAAATGTTTGGTCACCGTACACTCGGGGCGGCGTAAGTGAGCCTCGGTAAGATAGCACAAATATCAATCTCTTGTGCATCGGACTTGGTCTCACTTACACCGTCCCCGAATGTTAATATTTGTGTTGACCAACAATGTATGAGGCATTTATTCCATTTATCTTGTGCATCGGACTTGTTGGTCTCACTTTCTTCCATTTTCATCATAGTAGGAACTGGATGAAGGACCCCGATGCAAGCGAGCCGGGTGGGTAGAGATGACGGAGCAAAGGAGGAACCGGATGAAGACTACTTTGTATCTCGAAATTGTGAATTTTGTATGAATTAAGAGTTGTATGCAAAACATTTGACACTTGCCACTATATATGTATCTCGATCGGGCTCTAAGTAATGTGATGATGATGTCTATGTTATATCCGTGCAATGTACATGATATTTATATTATATCCGAATGTTGCTCGTATATAACCTCGTGTATCTCGTGTATCCGTATTGCTGTCTATAAACCGCATGTGTATGTGTATAGCAGAGCAGCACAAAATCGTGTATAATACAAGCAAATTCCGTGGCGCACTAAAAACCAATTCCGTGGCGCACGCTTTTCCGTGGCGCACCTAAGAACACGTGCGCCACGTAAACCTTAATTCTGTGGCGCATGAGCAGGTGCGCCACAGAAACCTTATTTTTGTGGCGACGTTTCTGTGGCGCACCTCCCATGCGCCACAGAATCCATTTTTCGTGCGCCACTGATGAGGCTTTTCCTACTAGTGGCTTGTTTACTGTTTTACTGCGTTACTACTGCTGCGTTACTACTGCTTGTTTACTGTCCTGGGCAAAGCACTTTTCTGGTGTCGTTCCCACTGCTCATACTTATTTATACCACCTGTATTTCACTATCTCTTCGCCGAACTAGTGCACCTATTAGGTGTGTTGGGGACACAAGAGACTTCTTGCTTTGTGGTTGCAGGGTTGCATGAGAGGGATATCTTTGACCTCTTCCTCCCCGAGTTCGATAAACCTTGGGTGATCCACTTAAGGGAAACTTGTTGCTGTTCTACAAACCTCTGCTCTTGGAGGCCCAACACTGTCTACAAGAATAGAAGAACCCGTAGACATCAAGCTATTTTCTGGCGCCGTTGCCGGGGAGGAAAGGTAAAAGGTACTCACACTCCGGATCTCGGCTACTAAGCTATTTTCGCCGTTGTAAGTACTCGAAGCTATTTCCTTTAGATCCTGCAATTGCATCTTTGTTTCTTGTTTACACTAGTTTGGCATAATGGACGACAATGAGCTTCTTATTCTATTTCCTGATTTAAGACATGGATGGTTTGATGCGAAAATTAAAAAACCCATGGAACATATTAGTATGAATACTTTGAATACCATTGTTGCTAATGATATGGAAAATTCTAAGCTTGGGGAAGCTGGCTTTGATGAGCATGATATTTTTAGTCCCCCAAGCATTGAGGAGAAAATTTACTTTGATGATACTTTGCCTCCTATTTATGATGATTATAATGATAGTGGTCTTTTGGTGCCACCTACTATGGAGAGTAAATTTTGTTGTGATTATACTATGCCTCCTACACTTGATGAGAATAATAATGATAGCTACTTTGTTGAATTTGCTCCCACTACAACTAATAAAATTGATTATGCCTATGTGGAGAGTAATAATTTTATGCATGAGACTAATGATAAGAATGCTTTATGTGATAGTTATATTGTTGAGTTTGCTCATGATGCTGCTGAAAGTTATTATGAGAGAGGAAAATATGGTTGTAGAAATTTTCATGTTACTAAAATACCTCTCTATGTGCTGAAATTTTTGAAGCTACACTTGTTTTATCTTTCTATGCTTGTCACTTTGCTCTTCATGAACTTGTTTATTTACAAAACTCCTATGCATAGGAAGCATGTTAGACTTAAATTTGTTTTGAATTTGCCTCTTGATGCTCTCTTTTGCTTCAAATACTATTTCTTGCGAGTGCATCATTAAAACTGCTCGAGCCCATCTTAATGGCTATAAAGAAAGAACTTCTTGAGAGATAACCCATGTGTTTATTTTGCTACAGTACTTTTATTTTGTATTTGAGTCTTGGAAGTTGTTACTACTGTAGCAACCTCTCCTTATCTTATTTTATTGCATTGTTGTGCTGTTATCACCAGAATTTGACCGAGTCAGAGGTGGGCCGCGATCAAGATGGACTTGAAGATATATACATGGAAGAAGTACGTGAATCGGCCTTTTATACCAAGTTGGGCTTAATTGCCCGTGTATCTGTAACATATTAGATCGCATCTTAGTTTAGAAGTTAGAATCTTACCCGTGCACGGTTTAGTGCACGCCCACATTAGAAAGTCCCCTGGACTATAAATATGTATCTAGGGTTTATGGAATAAACAACAACCAACGTTCACCACAAACAAATCTCGGCGCATCGCCAACTCCTTCGTCTCGAGGGTTTCTACCGGTAAGCACCATGCTGCCTAGATCGCATCTTGCGATCTAGGCAGCGTAATGCCTATCCCCGTTGTTCATGCGTTGCTCGTGCTGAAGCCTTTTTGATGGCGAGCAACGTAGTTATCTTAGATATGTTAGGGTTAACATTGTTCTTCGTATAATATGCTATCGTAGTGCGACCCTTGCATGTCTAGCCGCCCTTACACCTATCTTAGGTGTAGGGGCGGCACCCGCTTGATCATGGTTTAGTAGATCCGATCCGTTACGGTTGCTCCTTGCTTTGCAAGGATTAGTTTAATATCTGCAATAGTTAGGCCCTACAAAGGGTTGGAGGATCCAGCGGCGTGTAGGGTGAAGTTCGCTAGCCCTAGAGAGGATGTTCCGAGGATCAACCTCGTGTTGGTTTTTAGGCCCTGTCTAGGATCGGCTTATGATCACCGTACGCGAGCGCGAGGCCCAATCGTGAGTAGGATGATCCGATTATGCGGTGAAAACCCTAAATCGTCGTAGATCTCATCAGCTTCATCTTGATCAAGCAGGACCACCATATATTCGGACACCTTGTTCGAATCATGGGTGGATCGGCTCCTTGAGCCGATTCACAGGATAACCTGAGAGCCGATCGAGGCTCGTATTTAACGTTTACGTGTGTGCCCTGCAGGAAACTAAGCGAGGCATCATCCACACCTTCCTGACCAGGTATAGGTCAGGTGGCACGCCCTTGCGATAGCATCGGACGTGTGACCAGGAGGCTTTGCGGACCGTCGCTCTGAGGGACTGGGGCCAGCCGCATCCCTAGTTGTTCCCGGCTATACTGTGTTGCCCGTCGCTGCCCGCCGGTGGGTTTCTGACGTCAACACATTCTGGCACGCCCGGTGGGACAATCTTCAACATCCACTGCATCGCCATCTACATCCGAGATGGCGGAAAGCACTCCGGTCAAGTACGAGGATCTGACTGACGAGCTCAAGAAGAAGCATGACGAGATCAAGGCGGTCCTCGAAGCCGAACTCATCGGCTCTTTCCACAGAACCCGCTCCCATGGCGTCAGGTGGAAGGGGTTCATACCTGAAGGCGAACTCGATGGAGTGGACCTCTCCGCCCCATCAGAAGAACGCACCAGGTCGCTGCGTCAGGAGATCAACTACATGGTGGCTCATTCGCTGCACCGCCACTCTGAAAGCCTGGTGAACACCTTGGAGCGTGTCGCTCTGCGCGTGGTCCAGGAAATCATGAGCCACCGGTATTCTCCGTCGGGACCAGCTCTGGGGACTTTCACGGGAGAGATGCCACTCCAGTCCCATCCACCGCTGCCGCTCGCATGGGCAGCACCAGGATTGCCGAACTCATCGGCGTACGTCGTCTACAAAATTGGCGGTGATCCTAGTGACTGCCAATTCCTACCTGAGGCGCCCAAGGAGATCCCGCATGGATACGCGTGCGCATACGTACCAGACGGCAGCACCTGGGCACTCTCAAACCAGGCTGCGACAGCAGGGGCCTCTGGAACAGCAGGAGGAACGTCGGGAGCAGATCTTGAGAACCAAACGGGGCTAGCTAAGTACGCCACTCCGACAAACCTCCAGAGCCCAGCTCCTGCAGTTGGCTCAGAACTGGAAAAGCAAGCATGGCTGGTTAAGTATGCCACCCCGGCGAATCTTCAGGGTTCGACGCCTTCATCCATCACCGCGGATCAGATTTGTACAATTCTGAAAGATCAGTTCGGCATGATGCCGAAAAGGAAGACGTTCGGCTATACCAAGCCGTACCCCAACGAGTACGAATTGATTCCGCTACCACCCAAATATCGGCTCCCGGACTTCACAAAGTTTAGTGGATCAGATGGTTCCAGCTCCATCGAGCATGTGAGCCGGTATTTGGCACAGCTGGGCACGGTCTCAGCGTCAGACGAGCTGCGTGTGAGGTTCTTCGCACAGTCCCTCACAGAATCGGCTTTCGGATGGTACACATCGCTGCCACCGAACTCCATCCGGACTTGGAAGCAATTGGAAGAGCAGTTCCATGAGCAATATCACTCAGAGGCTTCCGAGGCTGGCATTGCCGATCTAGCACAAGTACGACAGAAGCGCGGGGAAACAGTGGCAGAATACATCCAGCGCTTCAGGACCGTGAGGAACCGATGCTATTCGGTTCACGTAAGTGAAAAAGAAGCGGTCGAGTTGGCGGTGGTGGGTCTCTCATCATCGATCAAGGACGTGGCCTCCCAAGCAGACTACCCTTCATTGGCGCACATGGTGCAGAAGCTGTCAGCATATGAACAGCGCCACCCAGATGTTTACCAGGATAAATTCAAGCGTGCGGTGACCCTGGTTGAGGCAGACGAGGATGAAGGTGCTGCGGGAGATCGAGAGGTAGCAGTGGCTGAATGGACTCGAGCGGCAGGCCCCGTGTCCTGCAAATGGGTGAAGTCACAAGGCCCTCCAAAAGGGTTCGACTTCGACGTGACCAAAACTGAGCAGATTTTTGATCTCTTGCTCACGGAGAAGCATATAAAGGTACCCGAAGGCCACAAGATCCCCACGGTGCAAGAGCTGAACGGAAAGCCATACTGCAAGTGGCATAACACGTTCACCCACACCACCAACGACTGCAGGGTGTGGCGGCAGCAGATCCAAATGGCGATAGAAAATGGACGGTTGATTTTCAACCAGTACGCCATGAAGGTCGACACACACCCCTTCCCCGCCGTTAACATGGTGGAGTACACTTACCATGGAGGGTGCCAGCCGGATTTCTCATGCAATATCAACATGGTAGGACCCGGACACCACTCTGGTAAGGACGGAGATGAGGGCAGCTGCTCTCATAGCAAAGATACAGAGGAAGCCGCTCCACGCGATCGGCTCCGCCAAGACGGCAAGCGCTATGTCACAGAGGGAGAAGTGAAGAACATAAGATATCAACGACCTCTCTCTGATCACCTCCTCAGCAAGTATGTGAGTCAGTATGACCAACGCCGGCGACACAACGACGACGATGAAGAAGATCGTCTGGCTAGGGACGACAGGAGACGTCGTCGGCATGATCACAACGAGGAGCGATACGAGCACCACGCCAAGGAGAAGTCGAGGGAGCAAGACGACGAGGATAGGCACTGGGACTGTCCCTTCTTCAGACACTGCTGGGATTCAGGAATGAGCCGATTGCCCACAATCGGCAATTGCCCAGAATGCAACCAGAAGAAGAAGGAGACAACCAACGTGTCCGTGTTCAAGCGCCTAGGGCCTCTCCCGCCACAAAGCAAACGCGCTGAGTCACCTCGGTTGGAAGATCTCGAGGATTCCAAAGACGAGGGAGAAGAAGAAGACAGGTACCACCGGCCAAGGTGGTGCCCTGATGGACTCAGCCGTTCCCAAAAGCGCAGGGTTCAGCGATTGCGCGGCCTGGAGGAAGCCGAAAGGTTATACTTGCATTACGCTAAGGAAGGCACGACCTGATCTGGCTGCGAAAGTTCAGCGAACCCTGGATGAAGAGGGTCGTCCACAGAGAAAAGAGTGGCGCCCCAAGCAAAGGAAAGCCGATGATGAGACATTGGCTGGCGCAAACATGGTGCTCGTCCTTCCAACGAAGCCTAGTGCTCCGCGACTACACGATGCACTCAAGGTGGACGACAGCAAGCACACCAACATGATAAAGTCAGAAATTGGGCTGGTTTTATCCACCGGCCTGACCAAGTAGCGAGAACAGCCCAATGAGCAAGTATGGCGAGGCTGATCCTTGTGATCGGCCCCAAAAAGTTTATGGAGGAACATTACAAAACCTTCATCGAGCAAACAACATGGAGGCCGATTCCGAGCAATCGGCCAAAATTATCCTCACCATCCGTCCTGCCTTGGTTCAACGCCAATCTAATAGGAGACGGATTTACGTCGGCTGATGAGCTGAAGGGAGTGCACAATGGTCCTAGCAGAGCCGACGTTCACATTGAGTGCCTGGGCTAATCATAGAGCCGATTTCAGCAGTTACCTGGCAGAATCGGCTCGGGGGGCACCCAGGTGGATAAAACACGAGGATGCAAACACGAGGATACAGAGATAAAGTGTCTTCCCAATGCCCAGCAGCTCAAGATATCCTTCGATGATGGGTATTGAAGTAGGTGGATAAAACACGAGGATGCAAACACGAGGATACAGAGATAAAGTGTCTTCCCAATGCCCAGCAGCTCAAGATATCCTTCGATGATGGGTATTGAAGTATGGGGGCCGATACATAAATCGGCCGTAAAAAATTCAAAAATTTTCGACTTAAGGATATAAAGCCGATGCATGACCATCGACTCAAGAGGTATAACTGTTGTAATCAGAGGGTCAATGGAGCAGGAAGTGGGCCACGAAGAGAGACTCTAATGGAGGAACTCCTTCAAGAACAATGCCAAGAGCAGCATGGACGTGCAGATCAGGTTAAAGGTGGGATCAGATCCACCAAAGGAAAGGAGCCGATCTGACCTGCAAGGGCAACGAAGTGGACTGAAGAAGCTCGGGGGGCAGCTCACCCTGAAGATTCTCTGCTCGGGAGAGTCGATCTTGCTGGGAATCGGCTGGCTATGCATGATAGTTCTCTCAGACATGATCTAGCCCAGGTCCATTTGTCTGAATGACATGCCCTCGCCTCTGTTTCGACTTGACTGAGACTCGGGGGGCAGCTGGCCTGGTGGATGCTCTGCTTTGGAAAGCCGATTGGGTGGCCATCGGCTAGTCCTGCGCCGCGATTTTCGTCAGGGGTGGTGATCCGGTGGAACTCAAATTCATTGTTCGAAAGGACAAAGGATAGTTCGTGAACGCTTGATGCGCTGACATCGACTTTTTGAGGTTTCGCCAAGATTGCAGTCACCCCGTGGTCGAAGAAAGGAAGGGCGGATTAGGAGAGACCGATGCGTGGCCATCGGCTCATTGAGAATCGGTTTAAAAGAAGTCGGCAAAATCAAATTGGGGAAACTTCTTCATTCATAAACAGGATTTCTTACAGAGAAAGAGCCGATTGCTCAAAGAAGGAAGAACAAAAGAAGGGTCTATTGACCAATCTACTACTGCTAGGCCTACACTAGTAGATCCTAATCTACGGGCCATCGCTGCCCTCGTCGTCATCCTCGCAACTCTCATCGGCACTACTGCCGATGGGCTCCTCGTCGCTACTCCCGTAGCCCTCTACGGGAGCTTCATCCCCGTCTTCATCGTCGCTGCTGTCGTCGTCCCACCACATGCGGAGGCGTTTCGCCGGCGGGTAGCCCTCGAGGGAGTCGTCGTCTTCGTCGTCGTCTTCCTCTTCCTCTTCTTCAGAGGTGGGGCAGCCGTCCCAGGGGAACCGGTCGTCCTCGCTTTCCGACTCCAGTTCCCCGTCGGCAAGGAACTGAAGATCTTCATCCCCGCTGGTCAGGGATTGGTCATCTTCGGACCAGATGGAGGAGGCGTGGTCTTCCAGGTCCCATGCTTCTGGGGCGCGGATGTCCGGCGGCGTCTCGCGGGAGGAGGAGGACCCGTAGGAAAGCTCGGAGGAGGAAGAGGAGGAAGAAGACATGGTGGCACAGGAGGGTTTTTGGGTGCTAATGCGAGGAGGACGAAGGAGGAGCAAGCTTATTAGAGCGGTTAAATAAAAGGGGATATGAGGGAGATTCAATGCCACAGCAGTTTCCGAGGAGATGATGCCCAACAGGAAAATTTTGCGGCCACGTGGAGAAGTGGAAAGGGCAAGGCATCATGATGAAGGATTCTGCGGCGGTTTCTGCTCTGCCACGACATGACCCGTCGAAAGAAAGGCGTAATGATTTTGGAAATGTCATTTCAAAAACCAGGGGGGCATGTGTTATCACCAGAATTTGACCGAGTCAGAGGTGGGCCGCGATCAAGATGGACTTGAAGATATATACATGGAAGAAGTACGTGAATCGGCCTTTTATACCAAGTTGGGCTTAATTGCCCGTGTATCTGTAACATATTAGATCGCATCTTAGTTTAGAAGTTAGAATCTTACCCGTGCACGGTTTAGTGCACGCCCACATTAGAAAGTCCCCTGGACTATAAATATGTATCTAGGGTTTATGGAATAAACAACAACCAACGTTCACCACAAACAAATCTCGGCGCATCGCCAACTCCTTCGTCTCGAGGGTTTCTACCGGTAAGCACCATGCTGCCTAGATCGCATCTTGCGATCTAGGCAGCGTAATGCCTATCCCCGTTGTTCATGCGTTGCTCGTGCTGAAGCCTTTTTGATGGCGAGCAACGTAGTTATCTTAGATATGTTAGGGTTAGCATTGTTCTTCGTATAATATGCTATCGTAGTGCGACCCTTGCATGTCTAGCCGCCCTTACACCTATCTTAGGTGTAGGGGCGGCACCCCGCTTGATCATGGTTTAGTAGATCCGATCTGTTACAGTTGCTCCTTGCTTCGCAAGGATTAGTTTAATATCTGCAATAGTTAGGCCCTACAAAGGGTTGGAGGATCCAGCGGCGTGTAGGGTGAAGTTCGCTAGCCCTAGAGAGGATGTTCCGAGGATCAACCTCGTGTTGGTTTTTAGGCCCTGTCTAGGATCGGCTTATGATCACCGTACGCGAGCGCGAGGCCCAATCGTGAGTAGGATGATCCGATTATGCGGTGAAAACCCTAAATCGTCGTAGATCTCATCAGCTTCATCTTGATCAAGCAGGACCACCATATATTCGGACACCTTGTTCGAATCATGGGTGGATCGGCTCTTTGAGCCGATTCACAGGATAACCTGAGAGCCGATCGAGGCTCGTATTTAACGTTTACGTGTGTGCCCTGCAGGAAACTAAGCGAGGCATCATCCACACCTTCCTGACCGGGTATAGGTCAGGTGGCACGCCCTTGCGATAGCATCGGACGTGTGACCAGGAGGCTTTGCGGGCCGTCGCTCTGAGGGACTGGGGCCAGCCGCAACCCTAGTTGTTCCTGGCTCTACTGTGTTGCCCGTCGCTGCCCGCCGGTGGGTTTCTGACGTCAACATGTGCCAAGTAAAATCTTTGATAGTAAAGTGCATACTAGATTTGGATTACTGCGCAGTTTCAGATTTCTTTGCTGTCACGAATTTCGACCTGCCTCCCTGTAGGAAGCTCAGAAAAATATGCCAATTTACGTGCGTGATCCTCAGATACGTACGCAACTTTCATTCAATTTGGGCATTTTCATTTGAGCAAGTCTGGTTCCTCAATAAAATCCATCTTTACGGACTGTTCTGTTTTGACAGATTCTGCCTTTTATTTCGCATTGCCTCTTTTGCTATGGTGGATGAATTACTTTGTTCCATTAATGTCCGAGTAGCTTTATGCAATGTCCAGAAGTGTTAAGAATGATTGTGTCACCTCTGAACATGTTAATTTTTATTGTGCACTAACCCTCTAATGAGTTGTTTCGAGTTTGGTGTGGATGAAGTTTTCAAGGGTCAAGAGAGGAGGATGATATACTATGATCAAGAAGAGTGAAAGCTCTAAGCTTGGGGATGCCCCGGTGGTTCACCCCTGCATATTTCAAGAAGACTCAAGCATCTAAGCTTGGGGATGCCCAAGGCATCCCCTTCTTCATCGACAAATTATCGAGTTCCTTCTCTTGAAACTATATTTTTATTCGGCCACATCTTATGTACTTTACTTGGAGCGTCTGTGTGCTTATATTTTTGTTTTGTTATTTTCATTCTCTGAATAAATACATGCTTGTGTGGGAGAGAGACACGCTCCGCTGGTTCATATGAACACATGTGTTCTTAGCTCATAATATTCATAGCGAAGGTTGAAACTGCTTCGTTCATTGTTATATGGTTGGAAACAGAAAATGCTACATGTAGTAATTGGTAAAATGTCTTGAATAATTTGATACTTGGCAATTGTTGTGCTCATGTTTAAGCTCTTGCATCATATACTTTGCACCCATTAATGAAGAAATACATAGAGCTTGCTAAAATTTGGTTTGCATATTTGGTCTCTCCAAAGTCTAGATAATTTCTAGTAAAGAGTTTGAACAACAAGGAAGACGGTGTAGAGTCTTATAATGTTTACAATATGTCTTTTATGTGAGTTTTGCTGCACCGGTTCATCCTTGTGTTTGTTTCAAATAACTTTGCTAGCCTAAACCTTGTATCGAGAGGGAATACTTCTCATGCATCCAAAATCCTTGAGCCAACCACTTTGCCATTTGTTTCCACCATACCTACCTACTACATGGTATTTCTCCGCCATTCCAAAGTAAATTGCTTGAGTGCTACCTTTAAATAATTCAAAATTTATCACCTCTTATTTGTGTCAATGTTTTATAGCTCATGAGGAAGTATGTGGTGTTTTATCTTTCGATCTTGTCATTTACTTTTGACAGACTTTCACAATGGACTAGTGGCACATCCGCTTATCCAATAATTTTGCAAAAAGAGCTGGCAATGGGGTTCCCAGCCCCGATTAATTAACTTGCATTAATAATTCTCTTCACATGTTTTGCTCTGATACATCAGTAAGCAACTTAATTTTGCAAATAGACACTCCTTCATGGTATGTGATTGTTGGAAGGCACCCGAGGATTCGGTTAGCCATGGCTTGTGTAAGCAAAAGGTTGGGAGGAGTTTCATCCATAAATAAAGAAAAACTAAACTAAAGTACATGTGTAAACAAAAGAGAAGAGGGATGATCTACCTTGCTTGGTAGAGATAACGTCCTTCATGGGAGCCGCTCTTGAAAGTCTGGTTGATGAGGTAGTTAGAGTGCCCACTACCATTCGTTGACAACAACAAACACCTCTCAAAATTTTACTTTTATGCTCTCTTTATGTTTTCAAAACCAAAACTCTAGCACAAATATAGCAATCAATGCTTCCCTCTGCGAAGGGCCATTCTTTTACTTTTATGTTGAGTCAGTTCACCTATTTCTCTCCACCTCAAGAAGCAAACACTTGTGTGAACTGTGCATTGATTCCTACATACTTGAATATTGCACTTGTTATATTACTCTATGTTGACAATATCCATGAGATACACATGTTATAAGTTGAAAGCAACCGCTGAAACTTAATCTTCTTTTGTGTTGCTTCAATACCTTTACTTTAAATTATTGCTTTATGAGTTAACTCTTATGCAAGACTTATTGATGCTTGTCTTGAAGTGCTATTCATGTAAAGTCTTTGCTTTATGATTCATTTGTTTACTCATGTCATTACCATTGTTTTGATCGCTGCATTCATTACATGTGTTTACAATAGTATGATCAAGGTTATGATGGCATGTCACTCCAGAAATTATCTTTGTTATCGTTTACCGCTCGGGACGAGCGAGAACTAAGCTTGGGGATGCTGATACGTCTCCGACGTATCGATAATTTCTTGTGTTCCATGCCACATTATTGATGATATCTACATGTTTTATACACACTTTATGTCATATTTATGCGTTTTCCGGAACTAACCTATTGACGAGATGCCGAAGGGCCGGTTCTCGTTTTCTGCTGTTTTTGGTTCCGAAATCCTAGTAAGGAAATATTCTCGGAATCGGACGAAATCAAGACCCAGCATCCTATTTTTCCACGAAGCTTCCAGAACACCCGAGAGTCGCCAGAGGGGGGCCACAGGGACCCCAGATGATAGGCCGGCGCGGCCCAGGCCCTGGCCGCGCCGCCTTATGGTGACACTGCCTCATCGCCCCTCCGACTCCGCCTCTTCGCCTATATAAAGGTCCCTGACCTAAAACTTCGAGACGAAAAAGCCACGGTACGAGAAACCTTCCAGAGCCGCCGCCATCGCGAAGCCAAGATCTGGGAGACAGGAGTCTCTGTTCCGGCACGCCGCCGGGACGGGGAAGTGCCCCCGGAAGGCTCCTCCATCGACACCACCGCCATCTTCATCAACGCTGCTGTCTCCCATGAGGAGGGAGTAGTTCTCCATCGAGGCTCGGGGCTGTACCGGTAGCTATGTGGTTAATCTCTCTCCTATGTACTTCAATACTATGATCTCATGAGCTGCTTTACATGATTGAGATCCATATGATGAGCTTTGTATCGCTACTAGTTGTGTGCTACTTATGTGATGTTATTAAAGTAGTCTATTCCTCCTGCATGGTGTAAAGGTGACTAGTGTGTGCACCGTGTGGTTCTTGTCGTAGGCTATGATCATGATCTCTTGTAGATTGTGGAGTTAATTATCATTATGATAGTATTGATGTGATCTATTCCTCCTTCATAGTGTAATGCGGACAGTGTGTGCGCTATGTTAGTTCTTGGTTTATTTTGCAATGATCTATTATGCTCTAAGGTTATTTAAATATGAACATCGAATGTTGTGGAGCTTGTTAACTCCGGCATTGAGGTGCTCTTGTAGCCCTACACAACGACCGGTGTTTGTCATCCAACAAAAGAGTGTATGTAGCACATATGAGAAAGAGTTATTTATTATGCGATCAATGTTGAGAGTGTCCACTAGTGAAAGTGTAATCCCTAGGCCTTGTTCCTCAATATCGCTATCGCTGCTTGTTTACTTGTTTTACTGCGTTACTACTGCTGCGTTACTACTCGCTTGTTTACTCGTCCCGGGCAAAGCACTTTTCCGGTGCCGTTGCCACTGCTCATACTTATTTATACCACCTGTATTTCACTATCTCTTCGCCGAACTAGTGCACCTATTAGGTGTGTTGGGGACACAAGAGACTTCTTGCTTTGTGGTTGCGGGGTTGCATGAGAGGGATATCTTTGACCTCTTCCTCCCTGAGTTCGATAAACCTTGGGTGATCCACTTAAGGGAAACTTGCTGCTGTTCTACAAACCTCTGCTCTTGGAGGCCCAACACTGTCTACAAGAATAGAAGCACCAATAGACATCAGTCACCCAGCGCCGGAGGGGCTGGTCAAAGTGGATGGCCACACGGGCACGCAGAAATGTGCCAGACGCCACACCGAACTCGTCAACATCCACCAAGCAATTCTTATCAATGAGCCTTGCGATCTTCAAGCCTTTTTCGTTATTCATCCACTCGAAAGGCAGATTCAATATCCGCACCCAGATAGTCATCGAGACAAACCTGACTTTGGACGGCCGGAGGCGAGGATCATGAGCTTGCAGCAGCACGGCGTGCCTTCTCACCATCCAGGGTGTGCCCTCTTGGACACGGTCCCGATCAGCTCTGGTCGCAAAAACGGCGACGAACACATTGTCTCCCGCGGGCCTCACCCATAAGCCACGAGGGTTGCCCCAGGCAGGCCTCATAGCAGCCTGGATCGTCTGGATGTGCGTCACCTGGGGCGAAAGAACCTTGCCGTCCAGAGCCCAGAGCTCCACCGCAGTAGCTCCATCTTCTTCGTCATTGCTCATCTCCATGACTTCCGTTTCATCCGCAAGCAGATTGAGGCGCCCCAACATGGAGTTCACCCCATCCTCGGCACCCACCTCTGGAGCCCCGACCAAGATCTTCTCCCCGTCCATACTAACAAGCAGCACTGGCAAAACCAAATCCCGCACCAAAAATTGAAATAAGATCTCCACTAAGCCCCAAATGCGGCCCGCAGACGCAGAACAGGTAGAGGGTAGCCACCGCCGGTCTAGACTAGCGAGGTAAAGGTTGCAAACTCACCACGACGGCGAGGCAAAGGGTGGAATTGCAGATCGACCCCCGGGAGGCGCCACCGCCAAGAAACTGCCGCGGAGGGAGATATGGCCATCCAGAGAGCTAGAGAGGACGGACCATGAGGAGTGGCGTCCGCTGCTGGCGTGTAGTCGACACGTCCGTTGGGAACCCCAAGAGGAAGGTGTGATGCGCACAGCAGTAAGTTTTCCCTCAGTAAGAAACCAAGGTTATCGAACCAGTAGGAGTCAAGGAACACGTGAAGGTTGTTGGTGGCGGAGTGTAGTGCGGTGCAACACCAGGGATTCCGGCGCCAACGTGGAACCTGCACAACACAATCAAAGTACTTTGCCCCAACGTAACAGTGAGGTTGTCAATCTCACCGGCTTGTTGTAAACAAAGGATTAGATGTATAGTGTGGATGATGATGTTTGTTTGCGAAGAACAGTAAAGAACAATTGCAGTAGATTGTATTTCAGATGTAAAAGAATGGACCGGGGTCCACAGTTCACTAGTGGTGTCTCTTCCATAAGATAAATAGCATGTTGGGTGAACAAATTACAGTTGGGCAGTTGACAAATAAAGAAGGCATAACAATGCACATACATATATCATGATGAGTACTATGAGATTTAATCAGGGCATTACGACAAAGTACATAGACCGCTATCCAGCATGCATCTATGCCTAAAAAGTCCACCTTCAGAGTTATCTCCGAACCCCTTCCAGCATTAAGTTGCAAACAACGGACAATTGCATTAAGTATGGTGCGTAATGTAATCAACACAAATATCCTTAGACAAAGCATCGATGTTTTATCCCTAGTGGCAACAACACATCCACAACCTTAGAACTTTCGTCACTCGTCCTGCATTCAATGGAGGCATGAACCCACTATCGAGCATAAATACTTCCTCTTGGAGTCACAAGTATCAACTTGGCCATAGCCTCTACTAGCAACGGAGAGCATGCAAGAACATAAACAACATATATGATAGATTGATAATCAACTTGACATAGTATTCAATATTCATCGGATCCCAACAAACACAACATGTAGAATTACAAATAGATGATCTTGATCATGATAGGCAGCTCACAAGATCTAACATGATAACACAATGAGGAGAAGACAACCATCTAGCTACTGCTATGGACCCATAGTCCAGGGGTGAACTACTCACACATCGATCCGGAGGCGATCATGGTGATGAAGAGACCTCCGGGAGATGATTCCCCTCTCCGGCAGGGTGCCGGAGGCGATCTCCTGAATCCCCCGAGATGGGATTGGCGGCGGCGGCGTCTCTGGAAGGTTTTCCGTATCGTGGCTCTCGGTACTGGGGTATTCGTGACGAAGGCTTTAAGTAGGCGGAAGGGCAGGTTTAGGGGCGACACGAGGGGCCCTCACGGTAGGGCCGCGCGGCCAGGGCCTGGGTCGCGCCGCCCTAGTGTGGCGTCGCCTCGTCGCCCCACTTCGTGTCTCCCTCGGTCTTCTGGAAGCTTCGTGGAAAAATAAGACCCTGGGCGTTGATTTCGTCCAATTCCGAGAATATTTCCTTTGTAGGATTTCTGAAACCAAAAATAGCTGAAAACAGCAACTGGCTCTTCGGCATCTCGTCAATAGGTTAGTGCCGGAAAATGCATAATAATGACATATAATGTGTATAAAACATGTGAGTATCATCATAAAAGTAGCATGGAACATAAGAAATTATAGATACGTTTGGGACGTATCAAGCATCCCCAAGCTTAGTTCCTACTCGCCCTCGAGTAGGTAAACGATAACAAAGATAATTTCTGAAGTGACATGCTATCATAATCTTGATCAATACTATTGTAAAGCATATGAGATGAATGCAGCGATTCGAAGCAATGGTGAAGATAATGAGTAAACAAATGAATCATATAGCAAAGACTTTGCATGAATAGTACTTTCAAGACAAGCATCAATAAAACTTGCATAAGAGTTACTCATAAAGCAATAAATTCAAAGTAAAGGCATTGAAGCAACACAAAGGAAGATATGAGTTTCAGCGGTTGCTTTCAACTTCAACATATTTATCTCATGGGTAATTGTCAACACAAAGTAATATGACAAGTGCAATAGGTAAACATGTAAGAATCAATGCACACAGTTGATACAAGTGTTTGCTTCTAAGATAGAAAGAAGTAGGTAAACTGACTCAACAATTAAGTAGAAGATTGGCCCTTCGCAGAGGGAAGCATGGATTACTATATTTGTGCTAGAGCTTTTCATTTTGAAAACAAGAAACAATTTTGTCAACGGTAGTAATAAAGCATATGTGTTATGTATAAGACATCCTATAAGTTGCAAGCCTCATGCATAGTATACCAATAGTGCTCGCACCTTGTCCTAATTAGCTTGGATTAACATGGATTATCATTGCATAGCATATGTTTCAACCAAGTGTCACAAAGGGGTACCTCTATGCCGCCTCGTACAAAGGTCTAAGGAGAAAGCTCGCATTGGATTTCTCGCTTTTGATTATTCTCAACTTAGACATCCATACCGGGACAACATAGACAACAGATAATGGACTCCTCTTTAATGCATAAGCATTCAACAACAGTTAAAATTCTCATAAGAGATTGAGGATTAATTGTCCAAACTGAAACTTCCACCATGAATCATGACTTTAGTTAGCGGCCCAATGTTCTTCTCTAACAATATGCATACTCAAACCATTTGATCATGAAAATCGCCCTTACTTCAGACAAGACGAACATGCATAGAAACTCACATGATATTCAACAAAGGTAAATTTGATGGCGTCCCCAGAAACATGGTTACCGCTCAACAAGCAACTTATTAAGAAATAAGACACATAAGTACATATTCTTCACCATAATAGTTTTTAAGGCTATTTTTCCCATGAGCTATATATTGCAAAGACAAAGGATAGAATTTTTAAAGGTAGCACTCAAGTAATTTACTTTGGAATGGCAGAGAAATACCATGTAGTAGGTAGGTATGGTGGACACAAATGGCATAGTTTTTGGCTCAAGGATTTGGATGCACGAGAACAATTCCTCTCAATACAAGGCTAGGCTAGCAAGGTTGTTCGAAGCAAACTCAAGTATAAAACGGTACAGCAAAACTCACATATGAACATATCGTAAGCATTATAAGACTTTACATTGTCTCCTTGTTGTTCAAACACCTTAACCAGAAAATATCTAGACTCTAGAGACCAATCATGCAAACCAAATTTTAACAAGCTCTATGTAGTTCTTCATTAATGGGTGCAAAGTACATGATGCAAGAGCTTAAACATGATCTATATGAGCACAACAATTGCCAAGTATCAAATTATTCAAGACATTATACCATTTACCACATGCGGCATTTTCTGTTTCCAACCATATAACAATGAATGAAGTAGTTCAACCTTCGCAATGAACATTAAGAATAAAGCTAAGAACATATGTGTTCATACAAAACAGCGGAGCGTGTCTCTCTCCCAAAGAAAGAATGCTAGGATCCGAATTTATTCAAACAAAAACAAAAACAAAAACAAACAGACGCTCCAAGTAAAGCGCATAAGATGTGACGGAATAAAAATACAGTTTCACTAGAGGTGACCTGATAAGTTGTCGATGAAGAAGGGATGCCTTGGGCATCCCCAAGCTTAGATGCTTGAGTATTCTTAGAATATGCAGGGATGAACCACGGGGGCATCCCCAAGCTTAGACTTTTCACTCTTCTTGATCATATTGTATCATCCTCCTCTCTTGACCCTTGAAAACTTCCTCCACACCAAACTCAAAACAATCTCATTAGAGGGTTAGTGCATAATTGAAAATTCATATATTCAGAGGTGACATAATCATTCTTAACACTTCTGGACATTGCACAAAGCTACTGAAAGTTAATGGAACAAAGAAATCCATCAAACATAGCAAAACAGGCAATGCGAAATAAAAGGCAGAATCTGTCAAAACAGAACAGTCCGTAAAGATGAATGTTTTAGAGGCACCAAACTTGCTTAGATGAAAATGCCCAGATTTAATGGAAGTTGCGTACATATCTGAGGATCACGAATGTAAATTGGCAGATTTTTCTAAATTTTCTACAGCAGGGGCGGCTCAATTTCGTGACAGCAAGAAATCTGTTCCTGCGCAGTAATCCAAATCTAGTATTGACTTTACTATCAAAGACTTTACTTGGCACAACAATGCAATAAAATATAGATAAGGAGAGGTTGCTACAGTAGTAACAACTTCCAAGACTCAAATATAAAATATAGGTGCATAAGTAAAATAATGGGTTGTCTCCCATAAGCGCTTTTCTTTAACGCCTTTCAGCTAGGCGCAGAAAGTGTGAATCAAGTATTATCAAGAGGCGAAGCATCAACATCATAATTTGTTCTAATAATAGAATCATAAGGTAACTTCATTCTCTTTCTAGGGAAGTGTTCCTTAATGCACCTATGATGAGCATCACTAATTCTATACCAAGCATCTTTAAAACTTTCTCCCCCTTGTTGCTTAAACGAACGAACTTCAACTTCCGGATTACTCATTTTTAGTAATAGTAAATAAAGCAAACTAAATAAAGTAAATGCAAGTAACTAATTTTTTTATGTTTTGAGAATATAGAGAACAAGACAGTAAATAAAGTAAAACTAGCAACTAATTTTTTTGTATTTTTGATATAAGAGCAAACAAAGCAGTAAATAAAATAAAACAAAGCAAGACAAAAACAAAGTAAAGAGATTGGATGTGGGAGACTCCCCTTGCAGCGTGTCTTGATCTCCTCGGCAACGGCGCCAAAAAAAGTCTTGCTGGCGTGTAGTCGACACGTCCGTTGGGAACCCCAAGTGGAAGGTGTGATGCGCACAGCAGTAAGTTTTCCCTCAGTAAGAAACCAAGGTTATCGAACCAGTAGGAGTCAAGGAACACGTGAAGGTTGTTGGTGGTGGAGTGTAGTGCGGCGCAACACCAGGGATTCCGGCGCCAACGTGGAACCTGCACAACACAATTAAAGTACTTGCCCCAACGTAACAGTGAGGTTGTCAATCTCACCGGCTTGCTGTAAACAAAGGATTAGATGTATAGTGTGGATGATGATATTTGTTTGCGAAGAACAGTAAAGAACAATTGCAGTAGATTGTATTTCAGATGTAAAAGAATGGACCGGGGTCCACAGTTCACTAGT
Organism: Lolium rigidum; assembly: GCF_022539505.1. Classification (NCBI taxonomy): domain Eukaryota; kingdom Viridiplantae; phylum Streptophyta; class Magnoliopsida; order Poales; family Poaceae; genus Lolium; species Lolium rigidum. The sequence goes on from NC_061514.1 coordinate 153,907,201, forward strand.
GCTGTCTCTACCATAAGATAAATAGCATGTTGGGTGAACAAATTACAGTTGGGCAATTCAAAAATAAAGAAGGCATAACAATGCACATACATATATCATGATGAGTACTATGATATTTAATCAGGGCATTACGACAAAGTACATATACCGCTATCCAGCATGCATCTATGCCTAAAAAGTCCACCTTCAGGTTATCATCCGAACCCCTTCCAGTATTAAGTTGCAAACAACAGACAATTGCATTAAGTATGGTACGTAATGTAATCAACACAAATATCCTTAGACAAAGCATCGATGTTTTATCCCTAGTGGCAACAGCACATCCACAACCTTAGAACTTTCCGTCACTGTCCCAGATTCAATGGAGGCATGAACCCACTATCGAGCATAAATACTCCCTCTTGGAGTCACAAGTATCAACTTGGCCAGAGCCTCTACTAGCAACGGAGAGCATGCAAGAACATAAACAACATATATGATATATAGATAATCAACTTGACATAGTATTCAATATTCATCGGATCCCAACAAACACAACATGTAGAATTACAAATAGATGATCTTGATCATGATAGGCAGCTCACAAGATCTAACATGATAGCACAATGAGGAGAAGACAACCATCTAGCTACTGCTATGGACCCATAGTCAAGGGGTGAACTACTCAGACATCGATCCGGAGGCGATCATGGTGATGAAGAGACCTCCGGGAGATGATTCCCCTCTCCGGCAGGGTGCCGGAGGCGATCTCCTAAATCCCCCGAGATGGAATTGGCGGCGGCGGCGTCTCTGGAAGGTTTTCCGTATCGTGGCTCTCGGTACTGGGGTATTCACGACGAAGGCTTTAAGTAGGCGGAAGGGCAGGTTTAGGGGCGACACGAGGGGCCCACACGCTAGGGCCGCGCGGCCAAGGCCTGGGCCGCGCCGCCCTAGTGTGGCGTCGCCTCGTCGCCCCACTTCGTGTCTCCCTCGGTCTTCTGGAAGCTTCGTGGAAAAATAAGACCCTGGGCGTTGATTTCGTCCAATTCCGAGAATATTTCCTTTGTAGGATTTCTGAAACCAAAAACAGCAGAAAACAAGAATCGGCTCTTCGGCATCTCGTCAATAGGTTAGTGCCGGAAAATGCATAATAATGACATATAATGTGTATAAAACATGTGAGTATCATCATAAAATTAGCATGGAACATAAGAAATTATAGATACGTTTGGGACGTATCATCCGCCCACCGGAGTGGGGAGCGGCTGGAGGCTGGGGGCATGGGTGCAGGGGCGGCGGCAGCGGGGGAAAAGCTAGGACGCCTGGGAGTCGCGCGAACCCATCGTTTCCGTCAGCGGGAGTTGGTTCTAAGGCAGGGAAGAAATTCTGGAGCACTTATGATTGGTTGCCTATCTACTCGTGTTGAGTCCCCACATTATTTTCATGTGGCGACCTGATCTCACACCACTACATTTAAGCCAACCAGCATGGCTGCATGGGGAGCAGCCACTGGTGCAAGAGCTCCAGCAGCGAGCACGCCGTGAGCGCACAGAACTCGGTGGAGTGGAACTCAAGGCTGGCCGCTTCTCGCAGCACCTGTCACACCTCCCCATTGGCGCCGAACTTGGTCTTGAGGAGGTCCTCAAGGTTGTGTGGGTCGGCGGTGACCACGCAATGCGGGTCGGACAGGACCATGCTGACCACCGGCCACGACATGAGGCCCAGCGACCACCGTTGGCGTAGAGAGTGGATCATCATGAATATGGACATGGACGCGAGAACTTCCATCGTCTCCAGCTTCGCGAGCAGACCGGCGAAGCCGTGGGAGCTGAGAAAGTTGGCAAAGATTGATGTTAGACACAACAGCCAATGCAACAACGCCGTACTATACCTGGGAGATGCAGATGTAGGTGTTTATGATCACCGAAACGAAAATCCTACAACATGAGAGTTGTATGAAATGGCGAGGTGAAGCTGCTCCTCAAAGAAAATTTCAAATGGTGGACACGAAATTGAAGGTTTTGAAGGTTTAAAACAAACGAAACTAAAAAAAATTGCTTCAAACATGAACACGAAATTGAAGGTTTAAAGCAAACGAAACTCAAATCCAATAGTCCAAATGGATTCACCTGGTCAATGTGCATATATTTTTGATGTAGGGATAATTTTGAAATGAATCACAGTTGTGTTCATTAGAAGGGATTAGAAAGACGTAGTTTAAGGAAGTTGACAAAAAACAATTACGATTCCGTTGGTGAAGATTAAAAAGGCACGCGACATGCTTGGCCCCAGGGAAATGGCCGATTCATGCGTTTCTTTGAGACCCGATCTAATAGTGCTTTGATGCACGCGCTGGCCACAACACGAAGGGAGCCCAACCAACCAATCATCCATGTTTTTCTCCTATTGCATGTTTTGATGTCATGCACCCTACCACTCATGCCTTAAATGTCTGATGGAAGGTTTGGTCTAGATGAGGCCACAACACGGAGGGAGCCCAACTGTGGTGACCAGGCATACCACTGCATGGTGTAGTATGCAAATCTGATATAACACCAATGAAACACCGTTCCACTAGTATTATATCGCTCATAGTGGTACAACAGAAGCATATGCGGGTCCAAGGCATTTCTATAGAATTACAACACTGACTCTTTACAAAAGATCCACACAGCCTCCTACTTTACAATGAGGTAAACTGCAACAAAACTCCAGAAGAACGACTCGTGATCTAATCTTATCACGGACTCTATTTGTAGAGTATCTAACTAGCTATAGAGGCTATGAATAGATTCTAGCTAAATAGGAGCTAGGTTTAGGGAGCTAGTCCCCTTCTACTGCTAATCTAGGTTTTCTCCTTGTTGAATGTGGTATCTGACTCTTCTGACATGGTCCTGTTTCTTGAAGTAGTTGTTGACTCCTCGGCCTTTGAGTTGCACGGTAGATCCTTCTTCGATGCCTCCATATCTAAGCAGGGGATTTAAGAGTGGGATGAGTACGAGCGTACTCAACAAGTTCATTATAGGGAAGAGGTGTTTGATGCACTAGCTACAACATTAGACCAGAAAGTCTAATACCAATGCATGTTTTTATAACCATTTCTTCAAAAGGTTGCTTTTATTCCGAAGAACTATGTCCGTCAGCCTTCACCGGTTTACTAGAACTTCATGGAGCTCCTTTCCGGCAGCGTTCGCAGTTCCATATACCGGAACAGGGAGTGACAGGTCACGGTTCATTACACTCTGCAGAGGTGTGTTGCTTTACCCATAAGAGATCTTAACCTTGGTGCCAACCGGGCTCGAGTTTCCCGTCCACACTTCCTTTGGTGTGAGGCCCGGTATAAGGTCTAGCCAATCATGTTCCTCCGCTACCTCGAACACCCACCCTTTGTTGCAATCTTCGACCCTGGGTCCTCGCCGGTCCTCTTACACCAATTAAGGATGAACCCCGACCATGATGTCAATGCAGGGCTCTACCATACAATCCTTCGCCGGCAGTTGCAACCCATCATAGACCACATTACCGTGGGGACTTCTACGGGTTCCCCACCCTGCATCTTGTCTCTCGAGATCAAGTGCCTACAGTAATGCGCATCCGTTGATGAACGAGAGGTGGAAACACTTTTGACTACTCCGTCCCACTCCGGATCTTATGGTTAACACGGGTATTACGGCACAAGAATCACTGGACGACATTTGTTGTTTAATCCTACATGGATATAAACCCTTGCAATGGAACCTCCACCATATCAACACAATCCATGGTTCCATTGCCCACCACATAGTCATATTCATAGTTATGAAAATAGTGGTTTTGCTTTTTATGCAATAGTGATAAACATAGTACTTTGCAAGTAATTTGGTAAAAATACTCAAATGACATGAGCAAGTGATGAACTTGCCTTTCTTGACTGCAAGATTATGCAGGCAAGGTCTTCGATACGCAATAACTCCAAATTCTGAAATAGCATCATCGTCCGGTAAGGACGATGTTTAAAAGATTGGCAAGGATGCAATAATGCATAAGTATGAGATGCAATCGCTCTAAGCGTGACCTAACCCCGATGATTTAGGATTAGTGAGTGGTAATGATTAGTCCAGGGTTTGTTGCACTTTTAGAGTGAGTCACAAACAAGGTTCTTATTCAGGGTTGTGTTGTTTTAGAATCATAAGCAAGTGGTAAAATGCATATTAACAATCATACACACCAAGGGATAATAGTTGTATATTAAGTAAAGAGCGAGTTGTCAATTTTAAGTCCTATAATGCATGGTTGATGATTACTTATTATATAATTCAATAGAATAACTTTTGAAGAACATGTTCTTTAATAAAGAACAAGTATAATAATCAGGTTGGTGGGGTTCTATGGTTGATTATGGTTTCAACTAGTTTCTGGAGTAAGTATGAGATGGATCCCAACAGAGTTGGATTCATCAATAGCTAGGGATCATATGGTTTTAGTGAAGCACATCTTAAGTAATTGCTTATACATGGTTGCTATCAAGATTGGTATATCTTGCTGGTGATAGCTGGCTAGGGTTTATGGATTCTGTTAGGCATGGTTGATGACTATTCTATATTTTCTTCAAAAGAATAACTTTTGAAGAACATACTTCTTAACTAATAAGAAGTATATCAATTAGGGTTGAGGTGGTCTAGGTTTTACTGTTGGTTCTATTAAGTAAGGAATAATTGGCTCCTAAATAGGATGGTTGATAAGTATCCAACACTAGTAGGGTTTAGTGGAATATGGTTAGGTAATGCTCAAGATTTGGCATAGTTGCTCCTGAGGTTCATCACATTGGTGTGATGCTAAGCATGGATAACTAAGTTTGGTGTCTCGGAAGATAGGAACTAGGGTTGGTCCTATTTGATCAGCCTAAGCATGAACACATGTAATACCAATGTATTAGATATGGGTCTCTATTATTTTATGAAGACTTGGCAATTGTTTAGTTGCTACTATGGAGCTATGAATGAATTCAAAATATCATGATCACATGTTCTAACCTAGGTTTAGATTTAGAAGCAATTTAGGGTTCACACATAGAGTAGTGGAGCTAGGGTTCCTAATGGAATTAGGGTTTTAGGAATCACATCAAATGATAGGGTTGTAATATCATTCAATAAGGAATTAGGGTTTGCTATTTACCATATAGTTCTATGATTAATAACTTCATTTTTGAAGTTGAAGTTATTAATAACTTTGAAATAAGAGTAATATTGAATTTGGCATTTCATTATTTTTAAACAATTAATAATTAGGGTAATTATTAATTAGGGTTTAAATCCTTATAATAAGGATTTAATAAGTTATTAATAAAAGAAAATTTAGTTTTAATGTTTTCCTTATTTGTTTACTGGTTTTTGTTTAATTTGTAAGGTTTTCCTAATTATTGAATTTTAATTCAATTAAGAATAAAAGAAAAGGCTTAATTATTAGGTTTAAAATAATTTAATTTTTATTAAAAATAAAAATTTCATATTATATTTTTATTGGATAGAGTTTACCTTTCTAAGAATTTTGATATCTTATTTATCTTTTTCTGAGTTATAATGAATTAGATATGAATTTCTAAAGTTTATGCTATTTTCAGGATTATTGAATTTGAAATAATATCAAAATCACTAAACCTACACGGACAGAGCACACCCACAGTCTATGACTGGTGGGGTCTGTCCACCTCATCTGCCACGGGGCTTTGACCAAGTCAAAATTTCCACCGTGGCAAGGAGGTTGCTGGCCGGCGGCCAGACGAGGTCGTCGCCGGCGATTGCGGTCTCGCGCGGGGCTATGCGCGGGCTTGTTGGAAAGAGGACGCCGAGGCGAACATAATGGTGGCGGCGCCTCCCCGGTTTGGTCACCGGAGCGTGGCCGGCGGCAAGGTACTGCGGCGGCAGACGGTGATCGACGGTGACAGGGCTCTACGGTGCGATCTAAGACTCGATATGATTCTCACGAGATGCGCAATCTCACCTTGATGATTTCCAGTTGGTCGATGTAGTCGATCGAGGACAGAAGCGACGAGGAGGTCGCCATTTCCCTCGTAGTACTGCGAAAGGGAACGGCCAAATTTCCCCTCCTCCAAGCTCCCCTTAACGCGTGATTGCACCCGGTGAATGAGAACGTCGAGGCGCTCCTCCTGAGCTCAACGGCGGCTCCGGGGTTGGCCGGAATCGGTATGGCGATGTGGTTGCTGACGGGTTAGGGTTTCGGGATAGCGGCGAGAAGAAGGAAACCCAGGCTCTAGGGTTCCTCCCCTGTATTTATACGGCCACCAGCGGTCGTCGACGGTCGTGCGGTCCACAATGGCGGCCGGGACGTGGCTCAATTCGTCGCCGTGTCCCCCTCCCGTGCGTGCGAGCGAGGCAGAGACGAAGACGACGACGCCTCTTCGATCTTATCCGAGGCGAAGAGGTATGTGGGCTGGTCTGGGCCGTGCTGGGCTGGTGCTGATGGGCTGCTGTTAGTGGGCTGCGGCGGCCAGGTGAGCTAGGTAAGTCCTTTTCTCTCTTTTTCTTTTCTGTTTTCAATTTTCTATTTTGTATTTCTTTCCAATTTGAATCTGATTTGAATTCATATTTTATTTGCAGGTTTCTGATTGTGTTAAATTTGATTAAGTTGTAGAACAATGATTATTACACCATTCCTTCTATTGAGAACAAGTGTTTTATTTTTGAGTATATTCCATATTTTTAGGCTTATTCAAATTATCAATTAAACATGAATTTAGGTCCTCATTTTGATTTCATACCACTCTTGTGAATCAATTTATTTGGATTAATAGAGTTGATACTTTGAACTCAAAGTATTACAGAGATTTTTTTAGAGTTTGGTTTCTATTTGAGAATTTGTTAACTTGCATATTATTTTATGTGATCACCCTTTCATCAAGGTCTTGTAATGATTATCATTATCCCATTTCAAGGTGAGCTCTAGTATTATATTTTAATACACCTTGAAATATCTAGAGTAGGTATTACTCCCATCATGGTTTGGTTTTTAGTTTATGGTTATAGGTGGTTGATCAGCACTCATGGGTTTTAGTAAAGGGTTTAGCACTAGGTTATTCTTAAGTTCCATGATTAGAGCATAAGATACAACTAGTGAACAATTCTAGGGATCCAATTCTATTTACCTAATGGCACCAGGTTTGGAACTCAGGTGTTGCATAAATTCACAAGTTAGTTTGAGATATGGGCATAGGTTCTATATGGGATTTTAACATTATATTACTCTGGCTAGGGTTTTAGTCTCCACTTTCCATGACAAGGTGATTACTTGCTTAATAGTTGGTGTTCTCCTTTAGTTACTAAGGACTTGGGAATTAGTTTTATCTTATACCAATAGATTTATATTATATCCTTAATCTATTGTTCAAGTAACTAAAGTAGCTATATTTCTTTTTATAGTTAACTTTGGTTATAATGATGAATGGTTTCTCACCATATAAATTATAGGCTTTAACTCTAAGATTTTCTTATGTGCTTATATCCTCTACTTTAAGTTCTTAGGGTTATGATCATTTCTTAATTTATAATGGTCAAAGGTTTAGCTTCCTATGGTATTACTAGAAATATTTAGATATGGTTGTACCAATTACCCCTCTCACTCTACAAGGACTTGGATTATAATCTAGGGTTCTACTCTAGGAATGATGATGTGATTATCTAAATATGTGGTCTTCCTAAGAATTCTACCTTGTTATCCTCTATAGCTTGTTCTTCAGCAATTCTGATAAACCTGCATCTTGTGGCATGCCTCCACCTCCTAGCTGCTTCATCTTGATCCTACCTATTTTATGGGGTGTCTCAATGTGTTGGTTTTCTTGCATCATGGTGCAAGATGATGGAATGAATGGAGTGTGAGACTCCCTTTTATAGGCATGAACAAGCTCTAGTATCATGACACATAGGTGGTGACTCTTGTTTTGATTTGATGAGTAAGGTGCTTGGTTGTCATGCTCTCATCCATAGCAATCCTTTAAGCATGAGGTGGCATAGCTTAGGATTCAAGTTATGTAGATATTTTCATCCTATGTGGCATGGGTATTATCCTCTCATGTGATTTGTTTTTGGATAGCCAAGTGGCTTTTGTTACTAAGTATCTTGGGAATGATTTTATGCTTGTGGTTGAGTCACTATATCATATGTGATTGCATTTGTATTGTAATTGGGATAAAAATGTCAAAGACAAAGATTATACCCCAACTTTGAATGGTGATTGTTGATTTCACCAAGGCATGATCATATGAGTTTCAAAGTACTCATATTTTATTTTATTCAAATTGTTTGAACTATAATTCGTAATGAAAAAAAATTTAGTTTTGTGATATTCCACTTATTTAATAAGTTATGATTAAAATAAGAATGGGTGACTTTTATGCACTTAGGTCCTTGTGTTTTACCATATTTGGTAATTAGTTTTAAAGTGAATTCAATTATACCCCAAGTGTAGTTTCATAACTTTTAAGTGTTAATAACTTAGAGTTTAATTATTATCTATTTGATGATTATAGGCTTCTCCCATCTCTAGGGTTTAATGATAAGCTTGTGTTGGTGTTTGCTTCAAAAAATTTAGTTCAAGAAATACCATGAGGTTCATGGTAGGAATCTTTATTTGTTAAAGACATGGAAAAGATAAGTCAAGAATAGTTTCTCCATTTTATTGTTACTTGATATCCAATTGAATATATGTTCCTATGTTATGATAAGGAATAGCATGTCAAGATCTTTTATAAGGCCAAGTAATTGATCCTTGATTAATGTGTTATTGTGTTGATTTTAGTTCCATTTGATCTAACCCCTTAGATCAAATCATCTCTACCCAAAACAAGGTTTTAGCAAGGGTCACATTCAGGTTTATAGCACTGGACTTGATGAGCTACTTCAATTCCACCAAGGTCAAGTGAAACTTCAGTTACTGTGACATGTTTTACTTTAAAGCGCGAAAATTCCCCGGATTTTCTATGCATGAATGCAATGCACACATCTGTTTCCTCTATTTTTGTAACCCCAATACCTGGGATATTACAGTCTCTACCCCTTAAACTAAACTTCGTCCTCGAAGTTTGAACTCTCTCACGTTTCCGGAGTGTGGTTCTGACTTATGCAGACTTAAACGTTTCTCGAACTCCGTAGTGATCTTACTGGATATAATTGAATATACCCCTTGTCCAGATTCTTCCTAGCATCCATTAGTGTTTGTCTCTGAATCATGGCTCTTACTTTGATTCTTTGATTTCTTCCAACTCTATAAGCTTGTTTCCTTTCTCATTGAAGATTCAATGATTGGGACTTCTACTTGTCCTGACAGTCTTAATTGAGGACTAATTGGGTAACATACTCCTAATTGATAAAATAGGTCTTTGTTTTCCCTTACTACCTGAACTATAATAATGGTACTTAGTAAGGTACTCACCATGGAAATGGTTGTGATGGTTTATTTCCCTAAGAATGGATTAGACTCATTTATTGCATCCAATCATGGTTTATAGTTGATACTTATAACTATTTTGGGTTCTTTAGGTTCCATGAAAGGAATCATTCTATTAGTCTTTGATTTTGGTATAGTTAAACTCCTTTAGCCTTTGATCTTCTAGAGCTATATTTGGTCTCCGATATTTTCTTTATCCAACTTAATTAACCTTAGTTTACTTGAGCTATCGTACTTCTGGGTAAATATTTTCACTTGCTCAAGTGATAATCCAATTATTACGTCCTCGAGGTACGAACCTCGGCTTCCGGTCTGACATTCTTCTGAAAGTATTGTTTAACAATCTTATGAAAATAAGATCGAACTTCCTCTCAGTTCAGACCTTCTTCATCTATCTTGCACAAAATATTGAGTTATTGTACATCCAACTTAATCTTTACTCTACCCCTTAGAGTTTTCTTATGGTCTTCAACTCCTTTTCTTCCAACCATTGGACTTATGGTTAGAATATTGGTCTGGGTCTAGCTTATGGTTTGTACTTCTTCTAAGGTCTCGCAAAGAATGTTTGTGGTGTATCCACTCAATTTGTGGACATCCAACATGAATCCTTCGACTGAATGTTTTATAGGTCATAATTATTTGGCTGACAAAATTTTATTTGTTCACGACTACTTGGTACAGATAATTAAATTACGGACTACTTGATACCAATTGTGTATATTTGTTATCTAAAAGTGTACTCTATTATAGGTTTTGACCAATTGGTCAGGATATCTTCTACTTTATCTCTCAGTATTGATCCTATACCAACTGTGGTCTTCTGATACCAACTGTGGTCTTCTTATATCTGCTATGGTTTCATAGGTCATCTTCTTTTTTCGAGGATTTCTTATTGCAAGAAAACCACTGGCTGACACTATGAATATAGTATCTTAAGTGATTTCCCATGTATTCCCTCTTTTATAATGACTATGGATCTACTTCTACTTCTCCATAATCATCATATTTCTCACCTTCATGCTTCTTCTGTACTAAAGTACTCCTCTGTTAAGGTACAGCATGAGTTTTGGATTGGTACTTCCTTCAGAGTATTGTGGTTACTTCCCACAACTTTTCTTCCTTTGTGTGATGAACCTTCATCTTGTCTTTAAGATCTTCTGAATTCGTCACTTCCTCACACGCTTACCATTACCCTCTAGATCTATAGCATCAAGTAAGAACTTGATATTGCAACATGCACTTGCATATCAAAGTCAGACTTCATGTATGGATCTAGTCAAACAATGAAAATCGAATAAAATCCAAAAAAAATCAGCTTTGTGCATATAATACACACCCTTATAAGCCTGAATATAATAGTTGAGTAAGACATCTCTAAACATCAGGCTCTGATGTGTAGTATATAACACCACATACTTTAGGTTTATATCGTGATACTTAGCACGAATATGTGGATTTCTACTATTTGTCTCAACATTTATCTTAATTTGCACATTTGCAATGAGATAAACTTGAAACAAAGTGGTCTAGGATAGCTAAGGTTAACCTAATTTTGTTTGGAAGTTCTAACTTAGCTTCCATTATGTTGAGGGTTACCTCACATAATATCTCTAGGTTCTAACATATCTACTCTAAACACATAACGATTGGAATATAGCTCCTATACTTCCAAGTATTTCTATCATGAGATTGTGGTCATGATGTGCTTGGCACACTTCCCATGGTTCTGGAACACAAATCTTGCACTATTATTGAACAAATGGCTTCTTATTGTTCTCCTCCTAAATGTTTATGATGTTGTATTCCACCACATAATGATTCTCAGGTGAATTTTATATGATTACTATCTTTCCCATGAAAGTAGACATAATTTTATTCCTATCACTCTTCCTTTCCTCCCATGATTGACTCATCATGGTTTATACTACCTCATATAACTTATATTCATCCCTTACTATCCGTTGTTTTACAAGTTTGGATAATTTACTTACCCATTACTTGTATTAGTTTACACCGTCTAATAGGATATTCTTCTTATACACATCTCTTCATTACTTGATATCACTCCTATTATAGGTCTGGATAATTCTTACTTAACTATAACAAGTGTTGGTACACATCTTCCAATAGGATATCTTCCTTATGGTTGCATCCTCTCTTTGGACTACCATGTATTGTATACCAACTGGGGTCTACTCATTAATTATTTTAAGGACTTAATGGCCGGGTGATACATGTTTGGGATTAGTAACTTTACTTAGGAAAGATAGGTAAGAAAGGTTGACTCAAGTGTGTCAGGATTATTCTCAAGTGAATACCCATCTCAAGTCATAAGAAAATTTGGGTTTAGCATAGTTGACTTAGGTAATACAACTTCCTATAGACACTACCGATCCTATAGGTCTCCTTTAAAGGGTTTTAATCCTAGGGTCAAAGCATTTGCTCTGATACCAACTGTGGTGACCAGGCATACCACTGCATGGTGTAGTATGCAAGTCTGATATAACACCAATGAAACACCGTTCCACTAGTATTATAACGCTCAGAGTGGTACAACAGAAACATATGCGGGTCCAAGGCATGTCTATAGAATTACAACACTGACTCTTTACAAAAGATCCACACAGCCTCCTACTTTACAATGAGGTAAACTGCAACAAAACTCCAGAAGAACGACTCGTGATCTAATCTTATCACGGACTCTATTTGTAGAGTATCTAACTAGCTATAGAGGCTATGAATAGATTCTAGCTAAATAGGAGCTAGGTTTAGGGAGCTAGTCCCCTTCTACTGCTGATCTAGGTTTTCTCCTTGTTGAATGTGGTATCTGACTCTTCTGACATGGTCCTGTTTCTTGAAGTAGTTGTTGACTCCTCCGCCTTTGAGTTGCACGGTAGATCCTTCTTCGATGCCTCCATATCTAAGCAGGGGATTTAAGAGTGGGATGAGTACGAGCGTACTCAACAAGTTCATTATAGGGAAGAGGTGTTTGATGCACTAGCTACAGCATTAGACCAGAAAGTCTAATACCAATGCATGTTTTCATAACCATTTCTTCAAAAGGTTGCTTTTATTCCGAAGAACTATGTCCGTCAGCCTTCACCGGTTTACTAGAACTTCATGGAGCTCCTTTCCGGCAGCGTTCGCAGTTCCATATACCGGAACAGGGAGTGACAGGTCACGGTTCATTACACTCTGCAGAGGTGTGTTGCTTTACCCATAAGAGATCTTAACCTTGGTGCCAACCGGGCTCGAGTTTCCCGTCCACACTTCCTTTGGTGTGAGACCCGGTATAAGGTCTAGCCAATCATGTTCCTCCGCTACCTCGAACACCCACCCTTTGTTGCAATCTCCGACCATGGGTCCTCGCCGGTCCTCTTACACCAATTAAGGATGGACCCCGACCACGATGTCAATGCAGGGCTCTACCATACATTACTTCGCCGGCAGTTGCAACCCATCATAGACCACATTACCGTGGGGACTTCTACGGGTTCCCCACCCTGCATCTTGTCTCTCGAGATCAAGTGCCTACAGTAATGCGCATCCGTTGATGAACGAGAGGTGGAAACACTTTTGACTACTCCGTCCCACTCCGGATCTTATGGTTAACATGGGTATTACGGCACAAGAATCACTGGACGACATTTGTTGTTTAATCCTAGATGGATATAAACCCTTGCAATGGAACCTCCACCATATCAACACAATCCATGGTTCCATTGCCCACCACATAGTCATATTCATAGTTATGAAAATGGTGGTTTTGCTTTTTATGCAATAGTGATAAACATAGTACTTTGCAAGTAATTTGGTAAAAATACTCAAATGACATGACCAAGTGATGAACTTGCCTTTCTTGACTGCAAGATTATGCAGGCAAGGTCTTCGATATGCAATAACTCCAAATTCTGAAATAGCATCATCGTCCGGTAAGGACGATGTTTAAAAGATTGGCAAGGATGCAATAATGCATAAGTATGAGATGCAATCGCTCTAAGCGTGACCTAACCCCGATGATTTAGGATTAGTGAGTGGTAATGATTAGTCCAGGGTTTGTTGCACTTTTAGAGTGAGTCACAAACAAGGTTCTTATTCAGGGTTGTGTTGTTTTAGAATCATAAGCAAGTGGTAAAATGCATATTAACAATCATACACACCAAGGGATAATAGTTGTATATTAAGTAAAGAGCAGTTGTCAATTTTAAGTCCTATAATGCATGGTTGATGATTACTTATTATATAATTCAAAAGAATAACTTTTGAAGAACATGTTCTTTAATAAAGAACAAGTATAATAATCAGGTTGGTGGGGTTCTATGGTTGATTATGGTTTCAACTAGTTTCTGGAGTAAGTATTAGATGGATCCCAACAGAGTTGGATTCATCAATAGCTAGGGATCATATGGTTTTAGTGAAGCACATCTTAAGTAATTTCTTATACATGGTTGCTATCAAGATTGGTATATCTTGCTGGTGATAGCTGGCTAGGGTTTATGGATTCTATTAGGCAGGGTTGATGACTATTCTATATTTTCTTCAAAAGAATAACTTTTGAAGAACATACATCTTAACTAATAAGAAGTATATCAATTAGGGTTGAGGTGGTCTAGGTTTTACTGTTGGTTCTATTAAGTAAGGAATAATTGGCTCCTAAATAGGATGGTTGATAAGTATCCAACACTAGTAGGGTTTAGTGGAATATGGTTAGGTAATGCTCAAGATTTGGCATAGTTGCTCCTGAGGTTCATCACATTGGTGTGATGCTAAGCATGGATAACTAAGTTTGGTGTCTCAGAAGATAGGAACTAGGGTTGGTCCTATTTGATCAGCTAAGCATGAACACATGTAATACCAATGTATTAGATATGGGTCTCTATTATTTTATGAAGACTTGGCAATTGTTTAGTTGCTACTATGGAGCTATGAATGAATTCAAAATATCATGATCACATGTTCTAACCTAGGTTTAGATTTAGAAGCAATTTAGGGTTCACACATAGAGTAGTGGAGCTAGGGTTCCTAATGGAATTAGGGTTTTAGGAATCACATCAAATGATAGGGTTGTAATATCATTCAATAAGGAATTAGGGTTTGCTATTTACCATATAGTTCTATGATTAATAACTTCATTTTTGAAGTTGAAGTTATTAATAACTTTGAAATAAGAGTAATATTGAATTTGGCATTTCATTATTTTTAAACAATTAATAATTAGGGTAATTATTAATTAGGGTTTAAATCCTTATAATAAGGATTTAATAAGTTATTAATAAAAGAAAATTTAGTTTTAATGTTTTCCTTATTTGTTTACTGGTTTTTGTTTAATTTGTAAGGTTTTCCTAATTATTGAATTTTAATTCAATTAAGAATAAAAGAAAAGGCTTAATTATTAGGTTTAAAATAATTTAATTTTTATTAAAAATAAAAATTTCATATTATATTTTTTATTGGATAGAGTTTACCTTTCTAAGAATTTTGATATCTTATTTATATTTTTCTGAGTTATAATGAATTAGATATGAATTTCTAAAATTTATGCTATTTTCAAGATTATTGAATTTGAAATAATATCAAAATCACTAAACCTACACGGACAGAGCACACCCACAGTCTATGACTGGTGGGGTCTGTCCACCTCATCTGCCACGGGGCTTTGACCAAGTCAAAATTGCCACCGTGGCAAGGAGGTTGCTGGCCGGCGGCCAGACGAGGTCGTCACCGGCGATTGCGGTCTCCCGCGGGGCTATGCGCGGGCTTGTTGGAAAGAGGACGCCGAGGCGAACATAATGGTGGCGACGCCGCCCCGGTTTGGTCACCGGAGCGTGGCCGGCGGCAAGGTACTGCGGCGGCGGACGGTGATCGACGGTGACAGGGCTCTACGGTGCGATCTAAGACTCGATATGATGCTCACGAGATGCGCAATCTCACCTTGATGATTTCCAGTTGGTCGATGTAGTCGATCGAGGACGGAAGCGACGAAAAGGTCGCCATTTCCCTCGCAGTACTGCGAAATGGAACGGCCAAATTTCCCCTCCTCCAAGCTCCCCTTAACGCGTGATTGCACCCGGTGAATGAGAACGTCGAGGCGCTCCTCCTGAGCTCAACGGCGGCTCCGGGGGTGGCCGGAATCGGTGTGGCGGTGTGGTTGCTGACGGGTTAGGGTTTCGGGATAGCGGCGAGAAGAAGGAAACCCAGGCTCTAGGGTTCCTCCCCTGTATTTATACGGCCACCGGCGGTCGTCGACGGTCGTGCGGTCCACAATGGCGGCCGGGACGTGGCTCAATTCGTCGCTGTGTCCCCCTCCCGTGCGTGCAAGCGAGGCAGAGACGAAGACGACGACGCCTCTTCGATCTTATCCGAGGCGAAGAGGTATGTGGGCTGGTCTGGGCCGTGCTGGGCTGGTGCTGACGGGCTGCTGTTAGTGGGCTACGGCGGCCAGGTGAGCTAGGTAAGTCCTTTTCTCTTTTTTTCTTTTCTGTTTTCAATTTTCTATTTTGTATTTATTTCCATTTTGAATCTGATTTGAATTCATATTTTATTTGCAGGTTTCTGATTGTGTTAAATTTGATTAAGTTGTAGAACAATGATTATTACACCATTCCTTCTGTTGAGAACAAGTGTTTTATTTTTGAGTATATTCCATATTTTTAGGCTTATTCAAATTATCAATTAAACATGAATTTAGGTCCTCATTTTGATTTCATACCACTCTTGTGAATCAATTTATTTGGATTAATAGAGTTGATACTTTGAACTCAAAGTATTACAGAGATTTTTATTAGAGTTTGGTTTCTATTTGAGAATTTGTTAACTTGCATATTATTTTATGTGATCACCCTTTCATCAAGGTCTTGTAATGATTATCATTATCCCATTTCAAGGTGAGCTCTAGTATTATATTTTAATACACCTTGAAATATCTAGAGTAGGTATTACTCCCATCATGGTTTGGTTTTTAGTTTATGGTTATAGGTGGTTGATCAGCACTCATGGGTTTTAGTAAAGGGTTTAGCACTAGGTTATTCTTAAGTTCCATAATTAGAGCATAAGATGAAACTAGTGAACAATTCTAGGGATCCAATTCTATTTACCTAATGGCACCAGGTTTGGAACTCAGGTGTGGCATAAATTCACAAGTTAGTTTGAGATATGGGCATAGGTTCTATATGGGATTTTAACATTATATTACTCTGGCTAGGGTTTTAGTCTCCACTTTCCATGATAAGGTGATTACTTGCTTAATAGTTGGTGTTCTCCTTTAGTTACTAAGGACTTGGGAATTAGTTTTATCTTATACCAATAGATTTATATTATATCCTTAATCTATTGTTCAAGTAACTAAAGTAGCTATATTTCTTTTTATAGTTAACTTTGGTTATAATGATGAATGGTTTCTCACCATATAAATTATAGGCTTTAACTCTAAGCTTTTCTTATGTGCTTATATCCTCTACTTTAAGTTCTTAGGGTTATGATCATTTCTTAATTTATAATGGTCAAAGGTTTAGCTTCCTATGGTATTACTAGAAATATTTAGATATGGTTGTACCAATTACCCCTCTCACTCTACAAGGACTTGGATTATAATCTAGGGTTCTACTCTAGGAATGATGGTGTGATTATCTAAATATGTGGTCTTCCTAAGAATTCTACCTTGTTATCCTCTGTAGCTTGTTCTTCAGGAATTCTGATAAACCTGCATCTTGTGGCATGCCTCCACCTCCTAGCTGCTTCATCTTGATCCTACCTATTTTATGGGGTGTCTCAATGTGTTTGTTTTCTTGCATCATGGTGCAAGATGATGGAATGAATGGAGTGTGAGACTCCCTTTTATAGGCTTGAGCAAGCTCTAGTATCATGACACATAGGTGGTGACTCTTGTTTTGATTTGATGAGTAAGGTGCTTGGTTGTCATGCTCTCATCCATAGCAATCCTTTAAGCATGAGGTGGCATAGCTTAGGATTCAAGTTATGTAGATATTTTCATCCTATGTGGCATGGGTATTATCCTCTAATGTGATTTGTTTTTGGATAGCCAAGTGGCTTTTGTTACTAAGTATCTTGGGAATGATTTTATGCTTGTGGTTGAGTCACTATATCATATGTGATTGCATTTGTATTGTAATTGGGATAAAAATGTCAAAGACAAAGATTATACCCCAATTTTGAATGGTGATTGTTTATTTCACCAAGGCATGATCATATGAGTTTCAAAGTACTCATATTTTATTTTATTCAAATTGTTTGAACTATAATTCATAATGTAAACAAATTTAGTTTTGTGATATTCCACTTATTTAATAAGTTATGATTAAAATAAGAATGGGTGACTTTTATGCACTTAGGTCCTTGTGTTTTACCATATTTGGTAATTAGTTTTAAAGTGAATTCAATTATACCCCAAGTGTAGTTTCATAACTTTTAAGTGTTAATAACTTAGAGTTTAATTATTATCTATTTGATGATTATAGGCTTCTCCCATCTCTAGGGTTTAATGATAAGCTTGTGTTGGTGTTTGCTTCAAAAGTTTTAGTTCAAGAAATACCATGAGGTTCATGGTAGGAATCTTTATTTGTTAAAGACATGGAAAAGATAAGTCAAGAATAGTTTCTCCATTTTATTGTTACTTGATATCCAATTGAATATATGTTCCTATGTTATGATAAGGAATAGCATGTCAAGATCTTTTATAAGACCAAGTAATTGATCCTTGATTAATGTGTTATTGTGTTGATTTTAGTTCCATTTGATCTAACCCCTTAGATCAAATCATCTCTACCCAAAACAAGGTTTTAGCAAGGGTCACATTCAGGTTTATAGCACTTGGACTTGATGAGCTACTTCAATTCCACCAAGGTCAAGTGAAACTTCGATTCATCGTGACATGTTTTACTTTAAAGCGCGAAAATTCCCCGGATTTTCTATGCATGAATGCAATGCACACATCTGTTTCCTCTATTTTTGTAACCCCAATACCTGGGATATTACACCAACCAACCAATCACCCTGTTTTTTTCTCCCCAAGGCCTGTTTTGAGATCATACGGGCTACCACTCACGCCCTTGATGTCCGATCGATGGTTTGGTAGGACATGTTCTAACCTGCGTGTATTGCTTATTTATATATGACTTGCATCCAGTCGAGAGGGAGCAAAAAATCAAGGGAGGGGCAAGCTCAGAGGGTAGACGCTTGTTCATGAAAATTAGAGCACACGGCTATGGTGATATAACATAATAAACAAGCAAATTATGTATACTTATCTCGTGACTCGGTGAACAACTCCCACCATCACCGCTCACCGAGGTTTTGGACGGAGTTCGGGAGGGATGTCAAATCAGGAGAATCTATTTGAGGGGCCCATGCCGTTCGCAACCTTTATTGATGAAGGAGGTGAAGCGGGAGGTGAGGCAACACGAGGAGGATAAATTAGCAGAGATGCCATTGAGTTTAATAACTAGTGGCACGGGGGTGGCACGGGGGGGGGGGGCACCCGTACCACCTAGCGTTGGAATGACCTCGCCAAATACTTCTACCCCATGAAGAAATATCATATCAGAGGCATAGAGATACCAGAACACAACGAAACCTCACATCCGAAAAGGAATCTAGAGGGGGGACTTGCAAAAGGGGATCCATCACCATCCCTGCTTGGATCTTGGAGGCCTAGGCATTGATCTCCATAATCATCAACATAACCATCATCACCATCACCATTGTTCATCTCGTTGTAATCCTCAACCTTGAGTTAGATTTATACTTGTATTCATTCGATCCTTCGTACTCCATTCATATATTCATGATGATGTTATTTTCCTCCATATATGAGTATATTTCGCTCCCTCTTTCAACCATGTTTATATGACTATACAAGGACCATGGAGGATAAGGACCTATGACCATAGCCACGGAGAAACCCTTAATTATCATGATCTCGGCTGATGGCGACATAGAACTGGTAGTGGTTATGAGGGATATAAAACAACGAAATTGGGATCACCTTTACACGGGACTTCGCCACACACACATGTGTCAAAGACAATTCAGTACTCCTAATCACTAGTACCTAGGCTAGTGGTAGAATCGCGACTCCTCGAAAACACCTTTACCCCTATTGAGTTTCAGTTAATTTACCATCACCATAATGTCTCCACTCTCTTTAATTAGTTTCAAGCATTATTGCCTTGTTCACAATTCTCAAACAACAACACCTTTTATTCACACTTGCTTTGGATTTAAGACAACTTGCAAGTACCTTTAAATGAAGGTAACAAGAGGCAATAAAACCATTACCAATTAGCTCCACCGTGGATTCGATACTCTTATTTTTTGAAAACTAGGTACTCATGATTTGTGTTCTTGCAGACATCACATATCAGCAGCCCCCCCCCCCCCACCGCGTGTCGGTTCCGAACAACAGACCAAATATCTCAGTGGAACCAATACAATTCGCACCACGCAAAGATGAGGGGCTGAGCCGCACAAAGTCCCCCGAACTAGACGTCGTGTCGTCCTTGCGTCCAGACCGGTTGTCAAGGTCGCCGAAGAAGTCCAGGGTTGCCGCCCCGCCTTCCATCTCCGCCTGATGAGCAGCGGCGTCCAGGAACGCCGTGAAGCTCCAGCCGTAGATCCCACCATGCGAGGAGGAAGAAGCCCCCGCCGCTGCCAGCTAGGGTCGGGGATGAGAGCCTGATACGTCTCCGACGTATCGATAATTTCTTATGTTCCATGCCACATTATTGATGATATCTACATGTTTTATACATACTTTATGTCATATTTATGCATTTTCCGGCACTAACCTATTAACGAGATGCCGAAGAGCCAGTTGCTTTGTTTTCTGCTGTTTTTGGTTTCAGAAATCCTAGTAAGGAAATATTCTCGGAATTGGACGAAATCGACGCCCAGGGGCCTATTTTGCCACGAAGCTTCCAGAAGACCAAATAGAAGACGATGTGGGGCCACGAGGCGCCGCCACAACAGGGCGGCGCGGCCAGCAAGGGGCCCGCGCGGCCCTGTTGTGTGGGGCCCCCGTGGCGCCTCTTGACCTGCCCTTCCGCCTACATATAGTCTTCGTCGCGAAACCCCCAGTACCGAGAGCCACGACACGGAAAACCTTCCAGAGACGCCGCCGCCGCCAATCCCATCTCGGGGGATTCAGGAGATCGCCTCCGGCATCCTGCCGGAGAGGGGAATCATCTCCCGGAGGACTCTTCACCACCATGGTCGCCTCCGGAGTGATGAGTGAGTAGTTCACCCCTGGACTATGGGTCCATAGCAGTAGCTAGATGGTCGTCTTCTCCTTATGTGCTTCATTGTCGGATCTTGTGAGCTGCCTAAATGATCAAGATCATCTATCCGTAATGCTATATGTTGTGTTTGTCGGGATCCGATGGATAGAGAATACTATGTTATGTTGATTATCAATCTATTACCTATGTGTTGTTTATGATCTTGCATGCTCTCCGTTATTAGTAGAGGCTCGGCCAAGTTTTTACTCTTAACTCCAAGAGGGAGTATTTATGCTCGACAGTGGGTTCATGCCTCCATTAAATGCGGGACGAGTGACAGAAAGTTCTAAGGTTGTGGATGTGTTGTTGCCACTAGGGATAAAACATTGATGCTATGTCCGAGGATGTAGTTATTGATTACATTACGCACCATACTTAATGCAATTGTCTCGTTGTTTGCAACTTAATACTGGAAGGGGTTCGGATGATAACTCGAAGGTGGACTTTTTAGGCATAGATGCATTGCTGGATAGCGGTCTATGTACTTTGTCGTAATGCCCAATTAAATCTCACTATATTCATCATATCATGTATGTGCATGGTCATGCCCTCTCTATTTGTCAATTGCCTAACTGTAATTTGTTCACCCAACATGCTATTTATCTTATGGGAGAGACACCTCTAGTGAACTCTGGACCCCGGTCCTATTCTTTTACATTGAATATAATCTACTGCAATACTTGTTCTACTGTTTTCTGCAAACAATCATCATCCACACTATACATCTAATCCTTTGTTACAGCAAGCCGGTGAGATTGACAACCTCACTGCATTTCGTTGGGGCAAAGTACTTTGGTTGTGTTGTGCGGGTTCCACGTTGGCGCCGGAATCCCCGGTGTTGCGCCGCACTACATCCCGCCGCCATCAACCTTCGACGTGCTTCTTGACTCCCTACTGGTTCGATAAACCTTGGTTTCTTGCGAGGAAACTTGCTGATGTACGCATCACACCTTCCACTTGGGGTTCCCAACGGGCGTGTGCTTTACGCGTCATCAAGCTAAATTTCTGGCGCCGTTGCCGGGGAGATCAAGACACGCTGCAAGGGGAGTCTCCACAATCCAATCTCTTTACTTTGTTTTGTCTTGCTTTATTTTATTTACTTTCTTGTTTGCTGCATTATATCAAAACACAAAAAAAATTAGTTGCTAGCTTTACTTTATTTACTGTCTTGCACTCTATATCAATAACACAAAAAAATTAGTTACTTGCATTCGCTTTACTTATTTCAACATGTTTCCTCCTAAGTTTATTCTTAAAGATGTACCGGTAGGCCGAGGGTCTATCCTCGGGAAAGATAATATAGAAGATTTTTTCACTCATATTAGTACGGCTGAAGATTTTGAAGATAGACACTTGGTAGAACTTGCTCCTACTTATGAAATTGTTGTTGCTTCTTTAGTACACGCGTTAGAAGCTAGATTTGTTAATCTCAATCCCGTAATTCAACATATGTTTCTTACACTTAGTGATATGGAAGAAGGAGAAAGGAAAGATTTTGTATTAGAAACCCTTCTTAAAGAATTTGGGGGAATAGCAAGAGAAGCTAGAAAAGTCTTCACTAAATATAATATGCTAGGCTCTTATACCAATTTTGCCAGTACCCTTGAAAAAATGGAAAAATATAGACAAAAGTATACCAATCAAGTTAATTATGAGGGGGATATTAAAACCTCAGTACCGTGCAAACTCTTAGGAATGTGCGAGGCACTAGAAAATAATTATGCTTGTCTTGTTCCCGAAAATTTGTTTGATGAAAATAGCAAGCCTAAGACTAATAAAAAGGGAGCCTCTGAAACTTACATAGATAAGATACAATGCATAGTTGAGAAAACTCCAAACCCCGCTGTCGATGCATCATCTCTTGACAATACTTGATATACACTTTCTACGCCTAACTGAAAGGCGTTAAAGAAAAACGCTTATGGGAGACAACCCATGTTTTTACTACAGTACTTTTATTTTATATTTGAGTCTTGGAAGTTGTTTACTACTGTAGCAACCTCTCCTTATCTTAGTTTTGTGCATTGTTGTGCCAAGTAAAGTCTTTGATAGTAAGGTTCATACTAGATTTGGATTACTGCGCAGAAACAGATTTCTTTGCTGTCACGAATTTCGACCTGCCTCTCTGTAGGTAGCTCAGAAAAATATGCCAATTTACGTGCGTGATCCTCAGATATGTACGCAACTTTCATTCAATTTGGGCATTTTCATTTGAGCAAGTATGGTGCCTTAATAAAATCCGTCTTTACGGACTGTTCTGTTTTGACAGATTCTGCCTTTTATTTCGCATTACCTCTTTTGCTATGATGGATGAATTTCTTTGTTCCATTAATGTCCAGTAGCTTTGTGCAATGTCCAGAAGTGTTAAAAATGATTATGTCACCTCTGAACATGTGAATTTTTATTGTGCACTAACCCTCTAATGAGTTGTTTTGAGTTTGGTGTGGAGGAAGTTTTCAAGGATCAAGAGAGGGAGATGATACAATATGATCAAGGAGAGTGAAAGCTCTAAGCTTGGGGATGTCCCGGTGGTTCACTCCTGCATATTTTAAGAAGACTCAAGCGTCTAAGCTTGGGGATGCCCAAGGCATCCCCTTCTTCATCGACAACATTATCAGGTTCCTCCCCTGAAACTATATTTTTATTCCATCACATCTTATGTGCTTTGCTTGGAGCGTCGGTTTGTTTTTGTTTTCGTTTTTGTTTGAATAAAATGGATCCTAGCATTCATTGTGTGGGAGAGAGACACGCTCCGCTGTTGCATATGGACAAATATGTCCTTAGGCTTTACTCATAGTATTCATGGCGAAGGTTGAATCTTCTTCGTTAAATTGTTATATGGTTGGAATCGGGAAATGCTACATGTAGTAATTCTAAAATGTCTTGAATAATTTGATACTTGGCAATTGTTGTGCTCATGTTTAAGCTCTTGCATCATATACTTTGCACCTATTAATGAAGAAATACATAGAGCTTGCTAAAATTTGGTTTGCATATTTGGTCTCTCTAAAGTCTAGATAATTTCTAGTATTGAGTTTTGAACAACAAGGAAGACGGTGTAGAGTCTTATAATGTTTACAATATGTCTTTTATGTGAGTTTTGCTGCACCGGTTCATCCGTGTGTTTGTTTCAAATAACCTTGCTAGCCTAAACCTTGTATCGAGAGGGAATACTTCTCATGCATCCAAAATCCTTGAGCCAACCACTATGCCATTTGTGTCCACCATACCTACCTACTACATGGTATTTCTCCGCCATTCCAAAGTAAATTGCTTGAGTGCTACCTTTAAAATTTCCATTCTTTACCTTTGCAATATATAGCTCATGGGACAAATAGCCTAAAAACTATTGTGGTATTGAATATGTACTTATGCACTTTATCTCTTATTAAGTTGCTTGTTGTGCGATAACCATGTTCCCGGGGACGCCATCAACTACTCTTTGTTGAATATCATGTGAGTTGCTATGCATGTCCGTCTTGTCTGAAGTAAGGGAGATTTACCACTCATTTAATGGTTAGAGCATGCATAATGTTAGAGAAGAACATTGGGCCGCTAACTAAAGCCATGATCCATGGTGGAAGTTTCAGTTTGGACATATATCCTCAATCTCATATGAGAACATTAATTGTTGCTACATGCTTATGCATTAAAGAGGAGTCCATTATCTGTTGTCTATGTTGTCCCGGTATGGATGTCTAAGTTGAGAATAATCAAAAGCGAGAAATCCAAATGCGAGCTTTCTCCTTAGACCTTTGTACAGGCGGCATAGAGGTACCCCTTTGTGACACTTGGTTAAAACATGTGTATTGCGATGATAATCCCGGTAATCCGAGCTAATTAGGACAAGGTGCGGGCACTATTAGTATACTATGCATGAGGCTTGCAACTTGTAAGATATAATTTACATGATACATATGCTTTATTACTACCGTTGACAAAATTGTTTCATGTTTTGAAAATAAAAGCTCTAGCACAAATATAGCAATCGATGCTTTCCTCTTTGAAGGACCTTTCTTTTACTTTTATGTTGAGTCGGTTCACCTATCTCTCTCCACCTCAAGAAGCAAACACTTGTGTGAACTGTGCATTGATTCCTACATACTTGCATATTGCACTTGTTATATTACTTTACATTGACAATATCCATGAGATATACATGTTATAAGTTGAAAGCAACCGCTGAAACTCAATCTTCCTTTGTGTTGCTTCAATACCTTTACTTTGATTTATTACTTTATGAGTTAACTCTTATGCAAGACTTATTGATGCTTGTCTTGAAAGTACTATTCATGAAAAGTCTTTGCTTTATGATTCAGTTGTTTACGCATGTCATTACCATTGTTTTGATCGCTGCATTCATTACATATGCTTACAATAGTATGATCAAGGTTATGATGGCATGTCACTCCAGAAATTATCTTTGTTATCGTTTACTGCTCGGGACGAGCAGGAACTAAGCTTGGGGATGCTGATACGTCTCCGACGTATCGATAATTTCTTATGTTCCATGCCACATTATTGATGATATCTACATGTTTTATACATACTTTATGTCATATTTATGCATTTTCCGGCACTAACCTATTAACGAGATGCCGAAGAGCCATTTGCTGTTTTCTGCTGTTTTTGGTTTCAGAAATCCTAGTAAGGAAATATTCTCGGAATTGGACGAAATCAACGCCCAGGGGCCTATTTTGCCACGAAGCTTCCAGAAGACCGAAGAGAAGACGAAGTGGGGCCACGAGGCGCCGCCACAACAGGGCGGCGCGGCCAGCAAGGGGCCCGCGCGGCCCTGTTGTGTGGGGCCCCCGTGGCGCCTCTTGACCTGCCCTTCCGCCTACATATAGTCTTCGTCGCGAAACCCCCAGTACCGAGAGCCACGATACGGAAAACCTTTCAGGGACGCCGCCGCCGCCAATCCTATCTCAGGGGATTCAGGAGATCGCCTCCGGCACCCTGCCGGAGAGGGGAATCATCTCCCGGAGGACTCTTCACCGCCATGGTCGCCTCCGGAGTGATGAGTGAGTAGTTCACCCCTGGACTATGGGTCCATAGCAGTAGCTAGATGGTCGTCTTCTCCTTATGTGCTTCATTGTCGGATCTTGTGAGTTGCCTAACATGATCAAGATCATCTATCCGTAATGCTATATGTTGTGTTTGTCGGGATCCGATGGATAGAGAATACTATGTTATGTTGATTATCAATCTATTACCTATGTGTTGTTTATGATCTTGCATGCTCTCCGTTATTAGTAGAGGCTCGGCCAAGTTTTTACTCTTAACTCCAAGAGGGAGTATTTATGCTCGATAGTGGGTTCATGCCTCCATTAAATCCGGGACGAGTGACGAAAGTTCTAAGGTTGTGGATGTGCTGTTGCCACTAGGGATAAAACATTGATGCTATGTCCGAGGATGTAGTTATTGATTACATTACGCACCATACTTAATGCAATTGTCTGTTGTTTGCAACTTAATACTGGAAGGGGTTCGGATGATAACCTGAAGGTGGACTTTTTAGGCATAGATGCATGCTGGATAGCGGTCTATGTACTTTGTCGTAATGCCCAATTAAATCTCACTATATTCATCATATCATATATGTGCATGGTCATGCCCTCTCTATTTGTCAATTGCCTAACTGTAATTTGTTCACCCAACATACTATTTATCTTATGGGAGAGACACGTCTAGTGAACTGTGGACCCCGGTCATATTCTTTTATATTGAATATAATCTACTGCAATACTTGTTCTACTGTTTTCTGCAAACAATCATCATCCACACTATACATCTAATCCTTTGTTACAGCAAGCCGGTGAGATTGACAACCTCACTGTTTCGTTGGGGAAAAGTACTTTGGTTGTGTTATGCAGGTTCCACGTTGGCACCGGAATCCCTGGTGTTGCGCCGCACTACATCCCGCCGCCATCAACCTTCGACGTGCTTCTTGACTCCTACTGGTTCGATAAACCTTGGTTTCTTACTGAGGGAAACTTGCTGCTGTACGCATCACACCTTCCACTTGGGGTTCCCAACGGGCGTGTGCTTTACGCGTCATCAGAGCCTGCCACCCCATCTGTTGCGTAGCCTTTGACCAACGACATCCATAAGCGGCAACGGGGGGAGGCGGAGCGGGGGTGGAGGGGAAGGGGTAGGCAGCGGCTCTAGGGTTCCGCCCAAGCCGCCCCTCCTGGTAGCGACGTGGGGGTCTAGGAGCGATATTAGTTTATGCATGTTTAGAAGAGGAATAAGAATATATTTGATATAAATAGATGTAGAAAGGTTAAAATTATGAAGGGTTAGGAATTTTTTTACTTATTAGGATCCCACCAATATCCTTTTTCAAGTTAATTTCAGCATTTCTACATTAAATGTTGGTCTCAAATTTTGAACAAAAAAATGCCAAATTAGTAAACTAAAAGTGGGATATTGGCGGAATCTTGTTTGACACATTAGATAAGAAGGTATCTATCTACCCAATTACTACACTTAGAGTGGTTATAGTGGATAGTATCATATACTACTAGTGCATGCCGTTGGTTCTTGCATATTGATATCTTCATAAATGCATGGTACCATGTAGTAATATCATAATCTTGTTTTACTTATATGTAGAATCTTAATGTGAAATTTGGTTCAAGATTTATTTGATATTATTTTTTCTAGCTCTAGGTGATATGATACGGTTTGTACCAATGATATTGCTATGATCTCTCATCATTAATTGCAGAGACACACATCAGCTTTTTGCATGCCTCTTATGCTCCGGGTAGTTTTATGATGATGGATATATGAACATTATATTCCAATTAATGAACAATAAGTATACCACGAGTTAAATATAATATTGGTGATCTAAATAAGACTAGCCACAATGGGAGTATTATAGGTAGTATCATGCATACTATGTTGGCAAAAAATCCGATGTGGCACAACAATTAATGAGAAGAGAGGTGAGAGTGTTATCATACGTAGATACTGTTTCATAGCACGTAAAACCAGATAACTTAATGGCAAATACATTATGTACATAAATTTGCATTGAGATTCTATAATATATACGTTAAATATGATGAAATTATAATACTACCTTATGATCGATACTATACATATCTATGAATAGCTAGAGCTAAACATAAGTAATTTTTCCCAGCCGCATTCAATTTTGTTACTATACAAACCTGTCTTAAAATAAGAGGTGATTAAACATAAAAATAACTTCTCTTAAGAACAAATGAACATTAAATTCCTAATAAATGGATATAAGGACATTAAATTCCAAAACGCTCCACTTTTAATGACAAACGGATATGTGGACATTAACTACTCTTCATCACAAACGGAGTACGTTAATTAGTGCCTATTCTTATGGGTGGTGCATCCTGTATAGATATGTATATATGTGTGTCGTGTGGATCTGGCGAGCAGTCACCTGGTAGTGTTGATCGGAAAACACTGGGCCTCATACGAACTTGTTCGCATCCATTGTCTGGATGGACAAGTACATGAAGCATGCCCATGCACTAGCCGTATTGTTGGCGCTTCTTCTTATGTACTTTGCTACATATGCACAATGTAAGTCACCGTTATTATTTCTATATTCTTGTGCTGATTTGTGTTCTTTACAGTGTTAAGTCTTCCAATCCTAGCTGCAGTTGGTGGAAGGGTTGCCCGGCCATATAAGCTTTTATTCTCTGTAAAGTTTGCCAGATGACGGGTTTTTTTAATCTCTTCTTGTTGTTGGATGGATCCAGAGTGCCTGTTAGTCAACAGTAATATAAGAAATTTTTGCCGATATTAATGGATTATTATTCTCAACTTGGATAGGCGGAATCATGGAAGACTTGGATAACAAGAAGATCAATATACCAGCCGGACTGTGCGTCAATAAAGTAGACAAACAGGCCTGCACTCCGGGTTGTATCTGCTGTTTGGTGTCGAATATCTGCTACGACACATACGAAATATGCATGGCCGAATGTGTCAAAGCATCGTATTCGGCGTCTGCGAACAGTCCTCTTTTGCCCTTTCCGTAGAAACCGCTAATAGATGCGCGGATGAACTGGAATAAGAGGCAACATTATAGTCGTTGTTACAACATATGAGGAAGAATAATTGTTATGTCAAGAATTGTTATATCTGCTCGTATTTTTACGGTTTCTCTCTAGTGTTTTTTTTAAACCATAATATATTAGCAAGCAGGCCGCCTCATTAAAAACCTTTCAGTCCCCTCAGGTACCCTGGTAAGGAAAATAGTGCGTAAAAAACCTGCTGCTCAAACATCCGATAAAACTATTACATCATTTGCAAGCTTGCTAAGGATAAACCTACGGGGTTCATCGACCCAAATACAAGAATTACTAAAACTACAGGCATCCTTAGCAAGCTCATGAGCTACCTGATTTGCTTCCCTATTGCAATGTTCAAAAATCACCGAGTTAAAACCACTACAAACAATCATACAATCATCATAGATAGCAACAGAGGACGTCGCCGAAAACCCTCTGTCTTTCATGATCTCAACTACTTGCATACAATCCGTTTGCACAATGAAATTATTGCATCCAACATGTTGCGCTAGACTCAACCCCTCTCTGAGAGCATAAGCTTCAGCCATTGGCGCATCCACAATATGAGCAATAAATCTTTGGGATCCCGCTACAAACTCACCATTGCAATCTCTCATAATCACTCATGTAGCTCCTTTTCCATTGTTCTCATCAAATGCCGCATCAACGTTAATTTTCAGTTTACCTTCTTCTGGCTTTTTCCATCCTTCTCTCTATTTTGCCTTTGGCTTTCTCGCTCCTATCATATAATTCCTGGATAGAACAATTATAGATAGTGCAGATCTACCCGGTGATTGCACAGTTTCATCATCATGCACTTTTTTCCTCCTTTCCCACCAAATAAACCAACCTGCAGTTAAGACCAGTTCTGCAAAACCAACATTATCAAGGTGAGTTAGTCTTCCTCTTGTTTAATTATTTCTTCAACAATCACCGACCCCGACCTGTCCATCTGCCTTACTTCATCAATCTTGTCCCAAACACCTATTCCCTTCCAGACCTCTATAGCTCTCTCGCAAGAAAAAAGAACATGCTTGATATCTTCACAACTCGAAAAACATATAGGATAGCACCCTATATTTCCAATATGCCGATTGGCAAGAACTCCACGACATGGAATCATACCATGTAACACCCTCCATCCGAAGATTTTAATCTTGCTCGGAATTTCCAGCTTCCATAATTTGTCCCATACTTGATTAATTCTCAGCCGTCTCAGCCAAACCTGAACTTTGATTGTGTCTAAAGAATTTGTGCTCCCATTGACAGTGATATCCCGATCTGATCGTATAGAGGCCCGTTTTTGTACAATTCCAGGCTACATAGTCTTCTCTATCCGGGGTCAAGGGAATTTGCAAAATCCTATGCGCATCAATAGGCCAGAAAATATCATTGATCAAATCCACATCCCATTGGCCATCTGTGGGGCTTATCAAGTCACTCACCTTATTCAGTAAAAACTCCCCTTTAGGAGTCATCCCCTTCATGTTGTGACTTGATGGAATCCAGTTATCACTCCAAATATTTATTTGCGTCTCATCTCCTACTCTCCAAATGCATCCTTTTTTGAAACACGCCAACCCTGTCAGGATGCTCTGCCAAGTATAAGAAGAACCACTCTTCATCTTTGCTTCCAATAACTTCCCATCTGAATAATATTTTGCTCTAAGAACCCTTGCACATAATGAATCTGGTTCACTTAACAATCTCCAAACCTGCTTAGCTAGCATTGCCATATTAAAAGAATGAAGATCTTGAAAACCCATACCACCCCTTTTCTTTGGTATACACATCTTCCACCATGCCTTCCAGTGCATATGTCTTTGCTCTTCCTCAGCACCCCACCAGAATTGAGAGATAGCGTCAGATATTCCTTTGCAAATGTTTTTTGGAGTCTTGAACACCATCATAGCAAAGACTGGAATGGTTTGAGCAATAGCTTTAATTAAAATCTCTTTTCCTCCCATACTTAACAACTTCCCCTTTCAACCATTAATTCTGGCCAGTCCTTGATTGCTCGTCTCTGAAATCTAAGATGGATAACATCCAAGAAGAAATCGATAATGAGTTATGCAGGACAACGGGTGGGGAGACGTGGGAGAGGTGGCGTCGAACCAACTACGTTGACGCGAGCTGATAGGGAACGGGGGCAGCAGCCGTAAGTGTGGGAGGAGATGACCGAAAACGGAGGTAGGGTTTCTATTAACTCGCCACCGGTGGACCTTCTGGGCCAACATACAACATGGTGGTTATATTCAGACGTGTCCGACACCCTCTAGCCGGGCCAGCTGAAGTTTTGGGGCGGGGACGAGGGTGTTGTGGTGTAGGAGAGTCACAAGAGTGTTTTGCTTGCCCACATGAATTTGATCCACACAGTATCACGCCGTGCCGTGTTTTAACCGAGAGTGGTCACTCTTTTCAACCCAGATACGCATACACACGTGGCTCCTAACACAAATCGTCCGGAAAGGATAATATCTGTGTCAGGATCTTCGTCTTGTTCTTTTCGCTTTATCGATAGGATGAGTTTGGATAAGAAAAGGTCGCATCTAGCTCGTAGCGAGGCCACGTCGCCCGAATACGCTGGCAACTGTAGCAGAAGTTGAGCTGCACGTATCTCGTGTGGCTGCGACGCCGCGCGCAGGGCCCAAAGCAACTACGTTCTCACGCCTTCTCCCTCTTGAATGTTCCCTCTTTGGCGACTTGCGCTCCGCATTCTCGATGGGAGGATATCGAGCGAGCTAGTAGAGGACTACTACCGGCCATGGATTGAAGTCACTGTGTCCAACAATCCTATTCGTCGGAGGCAACATGCTGCACGGCGCGACGACTGACGACGACATGCACACGAGCCACAAGGCGCACCGTGCGTGGCGCCTATCTGTACCGGGAAAAGGACGTGACGTACGGTGCCAAGTGCGTCCACATAGCCGTGTGGATGCGATAGCCATTAGGCATCTTCAGCAGGTCGACACAGCACCGAGATTGTTGGAGCAGGCGCTCGCGCATGGTAAAAACGGCCAATTTAGTGTGCTAATTTTAAAAAATACGAACCAACAGAAGCGTTAAAATTTTGCGCGCTAAATTTTTTACCGCGCGTGGGATAAAGCGGCGCGTGTGACGCGTCGTCAACTGCACTGAAACATCCCTCCCACCACGCGCCCTCTCGCCTGCCCACGCGCAGCACCGCCGTTGACACTGC
This sequence comes from Lolium rigidum, assembly GCF_022539505.1. Classification (NCBI taxonomy): domain Eukaryota; kingdom Viridiplantae; phylum Streptophyta; class Magnoliopsida; order Poales; family Poaceae; genus Lolium; species Lolium rigidum. The sequence continues at coordinate 153,939,183 of NC_061514.1, forward strand.
GCCACCGCCATGCCCCCCGGGCGCAATCCTCGGGTTTCATCGGCGTGCGCGCCCGAGCGGCGCGTTCTATGCGGAGATCCGCGCCGGCGGCGCTCGCCTCACCCTCGGGACATTCGATACCGTCGAGCAGGCAGCGCGCGCCTACGACGTGGCGGCATGGCGCCTCGGGTGCCCCTTCCCAGTAGCTCAACTTCAAGGACTGCGAGTCACTCGTGGAGGTGGAGTTCTTGGCCGGCTTCGACGGCCTTGTCACCGCCAAGCAGCGCCACCGCCAAAAGCAACTTCAGCGTCGCCTCGTCAAATGAACGCGCCATGGAAGCGTGGGCTGCCGCCTTCCCACGGGACGTCCTCGACGAGTGAGCCTTCTACGCGCAGAAGAAGGCAGAGCGCAGGACGGAGAAGGAGGGCATTCGCGCGCAAGCGGTCATCGAGGCGCAGGAAGCCGGCCCATCAACGATCGATGACAACGACGACCATTGGATGGATTTGTTCTTGAGCGAGCCATCGTAGTCGTCGGAATCATATTTTGACTTCTCGGATTAGATGTTTGTATTATATCCGTTTAATAATCGTTCTTGTCATGTTTTTATAAAACCTATTTTAGTAGTATGTTTGATCTTATTTTCAATTAATATGTATGCAAAACTTGTTTCTGGCGCTGTATTTTAGCGCGTTTGGTAAAGTGATGTTTCTACGCTGTATTTTTTCGCTCTTCTGGAAAACCTAGAGATGCTCCCGCGCCCAAAAATGGAAAAACCGGTGCTGTATAAAATTTTAGTGCGCCAAAGATGCGAGCGTGAGCGTCTGTTGGAGATGCTCTTAGTTTTGGTCTGCGCGGCTAAAAGAGACATAAAACACGTCCCTACGGCGGGGCGATTCAAACATGTGGGAGGTGTGGATCGACATATTCCTAGCCCAAATTTTGGATGGAAATGCGCCAAGTCAGACGGTTTCCGAGTGGGAGCCTATAAGTAAGTGACTCAAAGATTAAGGATATGTTACTTTTATTTTATAAAAACTCTTCTTTTCATTACATAGAGTTAACTAAACTACACATCTATATATACTTGTCGGTCATGTAACCCACGATGGCCATCTCTACTCGTTGTCATCCCACGCCTTGTCGTGGTCGGAGGGGACAACCTCATCGAGGTGCGCCTCCACCGCAGAGTTACCGTTGGTGGTCGTTGCCACCCTCTTGTCGAGGATGTCAGCCAGGGCCTACCGCTCGGAAGCCATGATCCGGCGGGCAAACTAATCATGGTGGGCGGTCTCGGAGGACGCGAGCACAGTGGTCTGCTCGTCCCTCGTTGCCGATCACACGTCGACCTTGTTATCGAAGTCTTTCAACATCGTCATTGTCCATCTCCACATCGGTTGTGGGTTGTTCCGTGACAACAGCATCCACCACGGACTCCTGCACCACTGTCACCTCCTCCTCCATGAGCGTGGACACTTTACGCGTTGCGCCCTCCATCACCGCTCCCATCACCTCGCTCTACGGCCAAAACACCACTTCGTAGTCCTCATCCTCCATGTACGTAGCGATCTCCGTTGCTCCACCACCTCGAACACCTCCCTCATGGAAATTACCGCTGCGTATGTGTGCGTCCTCCGGGAAGCGCTCGCTCCAACTGACTGATCCTGCCCAGGTTGTGATCTTGCGGCGAGGCATCGCTCCTAGCTAGGGTTTCCCATCCATCAATGCGGCGCCGCCCTTGTGATAGCCCACGGCCGAAGCGTGAAACGGGCATCCATGGATGGGAAATGAGAAGCCGCGCGAGGGAAATGACGGGGCACGCTAGCAGGCCGAGCAGCCACATTGGAAGCCACCAGGGTGGTTGGCGACAGGATGTGCCGACACTAACTTCACAGCACCTTCTATGACGGTGGAGGATATGAAAATGCGTCAGTCTGCTGGGTGCATCCCCTCCCGAAAAGGACAAGGGGAGTACATGGTCAAATTTGTTGCATGCGGCCACCCACAAAAGTACTACAGAAAATTAAAATATTTTGTGTCTGAAATGGTTTGTCATGCTGGAGAGGGCATCTCCAGCGGGCGCGACGCATTTTGGATGTCCAAACGGACGCGTCGTGTCCGTTTGCGTCGGGTCAAATGGTCGAAACCATCCGGGTGTCCGTTTGCGTCGGGGTGGCTCCAGCGGCACGACGCATACAATTTTTTTTCATTCATACGCCATAATTTACATGATAATAAAAAGGACATAAAAAGCCAGAAAGGCGTGCTAAAATACGCGCTGTCTACTGGTCGTCGTCAGCTGCGGCGTCGGCCATGGAAGCTCGTACGCCGGCGGTGGAGGAGGTACCGCCGCACGGGCAGGAGGCTATGGCCAGGGATCCCACGCTGGAGCAGCAGGCGGAGCGCGGACGTTGAACGCGTCGGCGTGGCCGAAGGAGTCGCCGGCCTCCCCTGCGCGAGCGCTGACTCGCGGAGCTGGATTGCGAGCCCGTCCCACAAAGCGAGCTCGTTGAGCTCGTCCTGCTCGTTGTTGGCCAGTGCCATGGCAATGGCCTCCTCCTCTGAAATGTCCGGCGGCTGGGTCTCCGGATCCCACGCCGGTCCGCCGTCGTCGTGGTCGTACTGCGGCATGGTCACGTCGCCGTCCTCGTCCGCGTCCTCGTGGTCGTTCTCTTCTTGTTCGGCGGCGATCTCGCGCTCGAAGTAGTCTACGTCGGCGAGGTAGGCAGCGCGGCGCCGCGCGTCGAACTCCCACGTCCCGAAGGAAATCCAGTTGTAGGAGTTTAGCGTGTACGCCGGATCCTCCCGCAGATCCGGCGGCAAGACCGCGCGGCGGCGCCGCACCTCGTCCCGCCGCTCTGGGCCCTCGCGCGGCACGGGGCGGACCAGCACGCGCCGCGAGTTCAGGTACCAGCCCCCTCCCGGCAAGTTCGCGTCCGGCCATGGTACCGGCCGGTTTTCCTCCCATAGCTGCCGAGCGAGGTCAACGCGGACGTACCGGCCGACCCGTTCCTTCTTGCCGGAACGCGAGCCGCTAGCCTCCTGGTCGTTCTTCGTCTTCCGGAACGGCCAGCATTTCTTCCCCATGGCGTCGGTGTGGTGGCTACTGTGGGATTTTGCCAATGGTTTTGGTCGGGGAAATGGGCGCCGGCAGCGTCCCTTTAAGAGGCTCCGACGCCATCTCGCCTTCAATGGCCTGCCAGTGCAACGCTTACTAGCTGTGCACGCTCGCGGAAGCCGAGGCACGCCATTAACGCGGCCCCTGCAAAGGCTGCAGCGCGCCGCCCAGAAGTAATACCGCGGAAGACGAAGCAGTTGTGCCGCTGTCAGGCGGGCCCGCGCGAGGACCGAGCGGACACTTTGCGCGTCCACGCAGCGTCCGCCGAGATGCAAACCTGGCGCATATTTGGGTCAGGTTTGCGTCTCCACGGACGGCCCGGTCACTTTGCGTCGCCCCGCTGGAGGTGGTGCCAGACGCATTTTCGATCACGGCGGACACAAACGGTCGCTCAGCGTCCGTTTGCGTCGCGTCGATGGAGATGCCCTTAGCCAAGCCATAGGCTGCGAGCGATCGATATGAACCGCACTCCGGACATGATGTCGCTGGTGCCGTACGTGTATGCCTTGGCGTCGTCCCTTCAATTAGATCATCTTCCAGCAAACTATCCCATTTTAGACACCAAATATATCTATTTTGATTTCACTGGTGGAAAAAGGGCCTTTGGTCGCGGTTCGCAACTGCCATTAGTCGCGGTTGCGCAACCGCGACCAAAGTAGCGCGACTAAAGGCCCCCCCTTTAGTCGCGGTTGCTTACGAACCGCGACTAAAGGCCCGTCCACGTGGGCGCCAGGCGACCGTCGGGGCGGAGGCCCTTTAGTCGCGGTTCTTCTGGCCGACCGCGACTAAAGGCCACCGCAGGTTTAGGGTTTTAGGCCCCCCCCTAAACCTGCCCCCCCTCTAAACATGTTTTCTGTTTAATTTGTATTGTTTTATTTCTTTTGTGCTTTATTTGTAATTTTGAAGGAGTACGTTTCACATATTCTACGGTACTACATACATGCATGCATATGAATGTACAATTTCAAACAAATTTGAAATTAGAACCAAAAAGAATTCAAGAGGAATATACAATATATATTCAATATCATCGGATGACCATATACAAGTTTGAACAAGTTTCCATACATAATTTAATGCATGTATAGTTCTACGTCCTCTACGTAGTGTTGTCCTGTAGGATCGATGACTTCCCTCGCGAACCATCCAGCTAGTTCCTCCTGAAGTGGTCGGAAGCGAGCTTCTGGACTAAGCGTCTTCCGGAGGTTTTTCCTCTTGATGTTGAGCTCATCCGACTGGTCCCGCTCATTGGTGTATCTCCGGATCCTCTCACAAACATAGTATCCACATAGATTGGTCCCCGGTGGCTGAATATCCCCGGCCGTCCGCACCGCCCTTTTAAAATGTAGCTCTTTTTTGAATTCACCGACCTTTTCATCTACGAACCGTCTCCAAACCCTACGAGGCAAAGAAAATTAAATGAACAAGAGAGTTATTAATTAGTTACTTGATATTAGGAAATGGTGAACGAAATAGGCCGATCGATATAGAGCGCAAATGAATGAAAACAATTACTTTTGCATCATTTTTCTCATGTCGGCCCAAAGCGCCGCATCCATATTCAGAGAGTCGTGGACGAGAACTGTGGAGGTGTGAAATTGAATTACCATCAGAATCCAGTGGAACCTACGGACACGATACATGCACAGTCATGCATATATAACTCATCGATTAGCCACATACCATGCATGGAGTAAACAAAAGAGAATGTGCTCAAGACAGAAACACTCACCCAAAATGGTAAGGAAATAGAATATCACTTTTGAGTTCCTGTTTTCTAAGAAACCGCAACAGGTCTTCCTCCACGTCGGCGGGGTGGTGTTCTAACACATATGAATTAACGATGTGTGGGTCAATGAACCCAACATCATGGATGTTCCTTATTTGCATTTCCCGCTTCTTCATTCTGCATAATAGCGTACACAACAAGATAGTTAGGACAATATATAGTGCAGGCAATGAACGAGATGGGGTAGAAATTAATAAATCACTTACGAACGTAGCAACCGATGATAGATTTGTCGAGGTCGCGCAGATTGAACAGCTGGAACAATTCACTCCGATGAATTGGTATATAGTAATGTTTGAAGTGATGCTCAGCTCTAACTTCCGCATAAATATAGTCTTTGGCGTTTTTAAGTTTTATGTAACTCTTGTACCAATTTAGCGGACCTTTCATTTGTCGAGGTAGATCCTCTTCCTGCGCAGGCTCGACGAGAGGGCCATTCTTCACATATGTAAAAACTACGTCCTTCATTGGCGCCTCATCAAGGCCTAACGAGTGCACGAAGAGTGATACCTAAGTCGGCCGCTTGTTCTCTCGGCACTCGTTACGGTCAATCCATGTGCTGCCGCAGCTGCTATGATATCGGGGGCATCCGGACCGGCGGCTTGCACTATGAGCGGGGCGATCGATTGTTTACTTTGTTCCCCGAGCTGGGCAACTTCTTTCCCCCTTTCTAAATTTTTCTCGGCCTCCTCCAAGGCTTTCTTCTCCTGCTTCTCCGCCAACTCTTGGTTCCTCTTGAACGCGAGTGCTTGCCTACGAAGTTCACGTATATAGTCGTCAGGCAGATTCTTCCCGGCTTGGGACGGTGTGTTCAAAAATGACTTAGCCCACTTCTTTTGCTCATCAGAAAATACTGGCTTGGGCTCGCCCTCTATTTTCTTCTTGCAGCTCGCCTTCCATTTCTCTAAATCAGCAGCCGCGCCCGCCTCGACTTCCTCGGCACTACTTTCCGAAGGCCTCCTGGGGAGAGGCTTCAGTGATGGCTCCGGTACCTTTGTTTTCTTAGGTACGTAAGGGTCCGGGTTAATAATCCAGGACTGCTGCTTCTGCTTCTTCGCCGGAGGTGAATTGGGGGGCGGCGTCTGCTTACCCGCCCGGGGCGGACTAGGGGCGGCGGCTGCTTACCCGCCGGAGGTGAATTGGGGGCGGCGTCGGCCCTCGTGAAGGAGGTGTAGGTGAAGCACCACCACCACCACCGCCACCGCCGCCACCACCACCACCGTAGGGGGTGGACTTGTTGGCGCCTCGCCCGGAAACTTGATAAACTTCTTCGCCGTAGAATGAACCGGCGCTTGACATCTCCAAGTCTTGTCGCCCCTTCGGGTGTAGCAATGTCAATGTCCGGGTCCTCAAACCCTTGGACTATGTCCTCCACCGTGACACGAGCATAGCCATCTTGAATGGGGTTGTTGTGGTGGAGTGCTCCAGTGGTAAAGCACCGCCGATGGCTACCTTCATGGACATGTTCCCGATAGGATAATACAGATGACATGCTTTCATCTCCTTTATATCGTCCACGGGGTAGCGAGGAGGCTCCGGTGCAGTAATTTCGACCACCGGAGGCTCCGGTGCAGCAATTTCGATCGTCGGTGCACCAGCCGATGGGGCCTCCGTGGAAGCCACGCTCGCTTCTCCGCGGCTGGCTTCCGAGATCCAATGGATGATCTTCATGCTGCGCCCGAGCTGCATCTCTTTCGGCTACTAGTACACTCACGGTTTTCTTCATCACATCCATTTCCGATACCAACCGCGCCACAACATCCGCATCCCGATCCATCTTTCTCTTACGGCTTCTGTAACCGTACGGGTCATCGTTCTGGGGGAACCCTATTTTCCACGGAATGGGCCCCATGCCTCGTACACGTCCTCCGTGTTCAGGATTCCCGAGGGCTTTTGTGGCACCCCCGGGATCAGGGTTAGACAAATATCAGACCTTCGTCTGACATAAGCCTAACCTAGAGCTCGAGAGACTACAGTGAGAGAATCGGTAACACAACAGTGACTCTACGACTCAAGAAGTAAAACAAGCTCATAACTGAGCGAAGAACCAAAGTATTACAAGCAGAGGTCACCGACCCGACATACATCAATCAACGGAAGCAAAGTTATGCTATTAGACATAGCAAGATAGCAAAAGGCCTAAGAGGCCAGGAGCATAACGGCGACGTCCCAGCCCATAGATTCCAGTGCTGCCACCCGGGAACCCCAAGCTACTCGTCGATGTCGACTAGAAACCACCATATTTTGGAGCGACTTCTTCCGAAACAAAAGCATGCAAAGCTGAGTACGGGGACTCGGCAAGACTTAGTACAACCTTTTAGCAAAGCTGGTATGCGGGCTTTCTGTGGAGCTTCTTTTGCGTAAAGCCAGTTTTCCTTTGTAAGACAAGAGAGAGGAGAAGCTCGACTACTCAGAACCTTTAAAAGGGGATAAGAGAGCGATATCTCTATCACCATAGATCATCATATTGTATCCACCAATCTTCATCATCTCGAACCACTATCCTCGGACCACCCCCTCAACACCCGAAGAAGGTATCCGTAACAAACATTGGTTGCCAAGTTTTACGATTAGGTTCATGTTCTCTATGATCACAGAATCCATTCCCAAGTCGTCCGTAACCGTGGACACGGCTTTTCGAAAAGATTTAACCCTGCAGGGGTGCACAACTTTACCCACACGTGCCAACCGATTCTTAGTGCCAGAACATTAGCTCTCTTCCTTGGAGAGCCGGCAGAGAGTGGTTGACCACGACCTTTACCTTGCTCGTCGCCGAGACCATGAGTCACGCGCTAAGGATTGTTCCGCCGTAACGGGTCAAGTCCCGAAGTCGGTCCTTAACGATGTGAGGCGAGGTGGGTTTCACCGGGGACTCTAACCCAAGCCACCTCGGCCACGCTTACCTACCCGTATGCCATGCACCTTTTCACAAACGTTTTCGATGCATATGTCCGGATAACACGCAAACTATGTGACTCATGGAATCTACTAGGCAAGTTAGTGAGTCGAGAGGGTACCATAATAGGGCCTCGCGTGGTTGTACGCTCGGTCTTGGTTCAAGAGGCGAGAACTCGGTTCCTAGGGTCGGCGAGAACGAAACAACCCACCACATCCCAATGTGGCCTCTCGTCTGAGCCTTTAATCATGTTTATCAACATCTCTATACTTACCACGTCAACCTGTCATGCTAGTTTCATTTCATTGTATGGCTCCAGTCCGAAGACCGGAGTAGTAGCGTAACAAACTAAGCATGGCTAAGCATAAAGAGATAAAGGCTCTCGCGACGCACACATGCCAAACCTAGTTATGCTAGGAGCAGTGGATCAAGTATTTGAGGCTACAAGGGTGGAACATGCAATAGATAGGGTAACTCTACCTATCGATAAAAGACAGTTGAATCGTATGCAATATGTAGGAACCAGAGTAAAAGCAGTTGTAAAACTGATATGAACCAGGCTAGGGCTTGCCTTTTATCCCTGACAAACCAATATGGATCTTTGGAGATCCCATGCTTGACTTGCTCGTCGGTGGATAGACATTGACCTTCGGTGTTGTCGATCTTCATCGTCTCGGCACTTGCTCTATCGATCGCGAAGAAGCAAACACCGGAAAGGTAGGACAACAATCAACACATGGCATCGATGCAATGCGCATACAAGAATGATGATATGACAAATTGATGGAATTGAGTAAACCCTAGATGCATCATCAGATTAAAGGGGTTCCAGGCATCGGACACCGCCATATGAGAGGGGTGTATTAGGGTTCTCTAATAAGGCTCCACATTTAATTGGTTCAAGCATGTATGAAACATGGATAAACAACTAGGAAATGTTTTTCTGATCAATTTGATATATAATTTTATATTTTTCTGATTTAAAATGAATTACTTATGAATTTCCAAAGTTTAATTCATTTTAAAACAATTTCTGAAAATTATATAAATAATAATAAAGTTGGACCCACATGTCATAATTTTATTATTTTCTAAACATTTCCTAAATTAATAAAATTCTGACCAGGGGACCCACATGTCATTATTTTTCTATTTACAGAAATACAGAAATGATTTACTAAAATTACAGAAAATAGAGAAAAGATATTAATGACATCACGCTGACGTCATGCTGACGTCAGCGGCGCCATGAGCTCAAAATTGAGCTCGGGCTGAGCTCAATCGGCCGATTGAGGCCAAAATCAGGCGTGTGAGCGGGGGCAATCGACGCAGCTTGACGCGGGGAACCAAATGGTGGCGGCGCCGCCCACCAATGGTCGCCGGAGCGACCATGGCGGCGATGGCCGACGGCGGGGCTTGCAGGCCCGTGTGGAGGCGGCGGTAGAGAGCGAGAGAGAGAGGGCCAGGGGCACGGGGAGAACCAGGGGCTCACCCTGAGCACGCCGGTGAAGACGGCGTCGCCGGAGGTGGCCGGAAACGGCGGCGATAGGCGGTGGCCGGCGAGCTCGGGCTCCATCCAATTGGGGCGATTGGGGGCTCCCCGGCGGCGGCTGTTTGCTGGAGGAGGTCCAGGGCGTCGAGGCGGAGCTCCCTGGCTCGTCGGCGGAGCGCGGGAAGGAGCGGAGCGGCGGCGACGGCGAACGGCCGGGCTAGGGTTTGGTAGGGCGCGGCTCAGAGAGAGAGGAAGAGAGCGCCGGGGTGAGGAGAGGATGAGGACGAGAGGAGAGAGGGCGAAGAGGGGTCTCCAGGACGTCGTCCACGTCCGCAAATCGGCCAGCAGGGGGTGGCCGTCGAGCACGCAGGGCAGGGCACGCAGGTGCCTGCCTGTGCGAGGAAGAAGACAAGGGCAAATTTGCCCATAGCCCCCTGGAATTTGGGGATTTCTCTGGAGATTTTAAAACAGGAGAGAATTAGGGGATTTTTAGGGTGTTTTGACCCAAATTTTGAGGGGATTTTTGCACAAAATTTTGTTAGACCAAAACTACAACATTGGCAACATTGTTTCAACCCTTTTTGTTGCAAAATTTCTCAAAACAAATGCAGATGCATGCATGCTTATGCACAACTAGCAACAATTATTGGATTAACAAACATGGGATGTTACAACTCTACCCCCCTTACAAGAATCTCGTCCCCGAGATTCCTAAGGTAGGAAAAGAGAAGGTAACAAGGACTACGACGGTCTTAAACGAGCTTGTCGATACCACGATGATCTTCTTTGTCGAAGGAGTTGATCCACGACACCATGGATGAAGTTGACCACAACACCATGAAGAGCTCTTCATCTTGCTTCCTTCACTCTAAAGGAAAGAGGGAATGACACTAGACAGTGGATATTCACAAAGATCGAGTATCTCATGGTCAACTCATGGAAGGAGTGTCTAAAAACAACTCTTGAGCTAACAAACATGAAACACGTCAAGGTAACGGAGGAGACGACAGAAGTTTCAAATTTGGTAGGCAATTGCTCCACGCTTGACAAGATTATGAAGGGACAAGGTAGCAAGGAGTTAAACTGCCTTTGATACCATGACAAGGCACTATTAGAGAGGGTGACTCGTAGAAGAATAGAAGATTACCAACCAGAGCTACTTTGAATTTAAGAATCATAGTCACTCTTCGGGTAGGATACATGAAACGATTGTTGTCTACTCAAAAGGCTAGGGCCTAGATGACTAACGAATTCACACAACATGTGAATTGATTAGAATTTCAGGTAATAACCAACGGAAAGGGAAAGGTACTGGCTAGAGAAGTGCCAAGGATTCGCGGGAAGTGAAATTTCTTCGAACGAAGTTGTTGTCACCGGAGAAATGATTTCGAGGGATTGACCGAGAGATATTTAGCAATTCAGTTTGTAAGGTTTTCCTTGATGTTCTAGACACCAATATTATGCTATTGACTAGCCTTCAATAGGTCGTCAAGCGGAGGTCAAACTTCGGAATTGAAAAGACATCATAAGGGCAACTCCTAGAATAAGTCGCACAAGATCCTTACGGGGAGTGGTTATTCTTGATGATTCAAGAGATTATGGCATTAGTCCTTCCGACTAATTGTGTTAACCACGACATCAATCTTGCCAGGATTACAAAGAGACCTATGGCATGAATCCTTGAGAAACACTAACCATCATTGCCGCTTGAGATTCAGCTTAGGTTAGGGGTAAAGATATTTCAGACTCAAAATGTATGAATATAATTTGCAACAACTACCACCAAGGTAAAGTTGCTAGATTCTCAAGATATGGACCACAATGTCAAGCTCCAAAGGATTGAGCTAGATTGCATAATACATGTGGTTGCGATTGTCAAAAGGCAATTGCGTGCATATGAATTTGCAATGTAACACCTTTGAGTCATTGTGGGGACATCAAAGAAAATATCAAAGCTATTAAGCTTCTTCTCCTTTTTTTGAACAAACCAGTCAGTGGCTTAGTGTGCATAGAGGAACGTTTCAAGGAATGGAGGTAACAACCTTCCATCTCAAGAATACTTCGCACATGCATGACCGACTTGCGATGATTCCCGAGGAAAACATAAGGAACTCGACTCGGATCCACGGCGACATCTTTCAGCAAGTGCACGTGAACCAGAGAAGATCACTTCCAGCATCCAGAACAAATACTTCGTGATAACACAAAGATAGTTCTTGAAAGTTTCCAATATTTGTGCCAATTGTTCAATATGAATCTCTTTAAACATGGAGAAAATAAGAATGTCATCGATGGGCTCAATAACAAACTTATCAAGATACTCCAACGAGAGACTCACATGTTGCACGAACAAGGCAAAAGTATTGGTCAGACCAAAGAACATGAAGATGTACTCAAGCGAAACACCATGAGTATAAACACCATCAAGATAGTCCTTGGAACCGAGTTTGATTTGACGATAGCCCAAACTCAAATCAAATATGGGGAAGATAGCATATCGATAAAGGAGATATTTTCTGACTTCAGCACAGATAACACTAGACATCCCTTTTATGAAGGAACAAGTCAGATAGACCTTTTGTCTTTCAACTCTCTAAGTTGTTGATTAAGCTCAACCAACTAGTCCAGGGTTATCCAGCACGGTTCTTGGAGAAAGGAGTAGTTCACATAACTAACTTACTCGTGAACGCGATAACACGGTCATGTGACAACATGTCGATACTTCTAGAAAGACAACTAGAATATCACGAACCACCGGTATATCACTGAATTCAAGAGGGAATCTTGCTTTTCAAAGCAAACGATATGGTCTTGAGAGCTTCAGCATAAACCTAACTCTTTGACCGAAGATGTGCCTGAATAAATGGACTTGGCAACACGATCAAACTTCGCTTAATAGTTGGTGAACCAACCATGCTAAGAATGACACAAATGTCCTTGAAATTCGAAGCAATGAGAATTGCTAAGAATCTTAGATAGCCACATTAATAGGTACACCCCAACATTCCCAAGCACGGACAGCTCGGAGGAAGGGCGAGTAAAGATATGTAAGAGCATCACTTCATCAATAAGGCCATGATACAAAGCACGACCTCATGATATAGAAGAGGGTGATACTCTAAGGTAGAACAGAACAGAAGCTAACGAGGCCTCTTAATCTGTGGATTACAACACTTTGACCAAGTCTAACAAATGGACATGGTACTGGAGTTTGTTTCTCCTGACATACCGAAGTGGAATGTCTTGATGATCCACAAGAGTAATATGCATTTGAAAACACCAATGCACATTTACCACTTGGTTGCTAACTAGTAGACAAAGGTCGAAAAGTAACTAAAGAAGAAGAACACGATCAGGATCAGAATTCCTGAGAGGTAGATGCACAAGATAACACTTTTGTGAAACTCATGCTGAAAAGGGAGGTGTGGCAGAGTCACCGACATAGATGCGAGACTCACAAAGAGCACTCGTGTCGTGATCCATTTGGTTCGATGAAAGAACTTCTGCGATAGCTAGTAGAAGGGAAAGTCCTTTGTTGCCGCAATTCAATCACGACAAATAACCACAAGCTTGAAGGATAGCTTCATTTGAATTTAGCCATCCCGATGTAATGTTTGAACATTAACACCAGTGTTCAATGGCATGGATCTTGGGTTAAAGGCCAGCTTCATGTACCAAGATTCATTAGAATCCAGCACAATCGGGGACCTTCGGTTCAAGTCCAAGGGTTAGAACCCGAGAAAGGAGTAACTACTAGATGAGTGACACAAAGGACACTGCGATTTAGTAATCACGATGTAACATCTAGAAGCCATAACTAGCTTCCGAAGTACCCAAGAAAATAAAAAGGAGGCATACAAGGCGAAAGGAAACCTCGAAGCCTAGAACAGAATTTTGTGGAAACCAAAAACTAGAAAGATCATGATGGAAGGAGATCTCTCTATTAAAAAAAAAACAAAACAAAGAGGAAGCACAGAACACACACGACTCTAGAAAACTCTATACTAGGTCAACTGGTTTAGGAACGACATGCCCTTGAGGCACCTAAGTTTGAAAGACTAGAAGAGATAGAAAAACTTTCAAATCAATACAAGGTAGGGCACCTTAGAATTAGAGCGATACCAGATAAGGAGTAAAAAGAAGCCTAATCAGATTTTTCGCAAATACTTTTATCTTTCAAATAGTTTTCACAAACACTAGACTCAACATCGACCGATAGAAAGGGCTTCCTACGAGCAGTCCTGCTCCGATACCAAAACCCGTGGCACCCCGGGATCGGGGTTAGACAAATATCGGACCTTCGTCCGACATAAGCCTAACCTAGAGCTCGAGAGACTACGATGAGAGAATCGGTAACACAACGGTGACTCTACGACTCAAGAAGTAAAACAAGCTCATAAGCGAGCGAAGAACCAAAGTATTACAAGCGAGAGGTCACCGACCCGACATACATCAATCAACGGAAGCAAAGTTATGCTATTAGACATAGCAAGATAGCAAAAGGCCTAAGAGGCCGGGAGCATAACGGCGACGTCCCAGCCCATAGATTCCGGGCTGCCACCTGGGAACCCCAAGCTACTCGTCGATGTCGACTAGAAACCACCATATTTTGGAGCGACTTCTTCTGAAACAAAAGCATGCAAAGCTGAGTACAGGGACTCAGCAAGACTTAGTACAACCTTTTAGCAAAGCTGGTATGCGGGCTTTATGTGGAGCTTCTTTTGCGTAAAGCCAGTTTTCCTTTGTAAGACAAGAGAGAGGAGAAGCTCGACTACTCAGAACCTTTAAAAGGGGATAAGAGAGCGATATCTCTATCACCATAGATCATCATATTGTATCCACCAATCTTCATCATCTCGAACCACTATCCTCGGACCACCCCCTCAACACCCGAAGAAGGTATCCGTAACAAACATTGGTTGCCAAGTTTTACGATTAGGTTCATGTTCTCTATGATCACAGAATCCATTCCCAAGTCGTCCGTAACCGTGGACACGGCTTTTCGAAAAGATTTAACCCTGCAGGGGTGCACAACTTTACCCACACGTGCCAACCGATTCTTAGTGCCAGAACATTAGCTCTCTTCCTTGGAGAGCCGGCAGAGAGTGGTTGACCACGACCTTTACCTTGCTTGTCGCCGAGACCATGAGTCACGCGCTAAGGATTGTTCCGCCGTAACGGGTCAAGTCCCGAAGTCGGTCCTTAACGATGTGAGGCGAGGTGGGTTTCACCGGGGACTCTAACCCAAGCCACCTCGGCCACGCTTACCTACCCGTATGCCATGCACCTTTTCACAAACGTTTTCGATGCATATGTCCAGATAACACGCAAACTATGTGACTCATGGAATCTACTAGGCAAGTTAGTGAGTCGAGAGGGTACCATAATAGGGCCTCGCGTGGTTGTACGCTCGGTCTTGGTTCAAGAGGCGAGAACTCGGTTCCTAGGGTCGGCAGAAACGAAACAACCCACCACATCCCAATGTGGCCTCTCGTCTGAGCCTTTAATCATGTTTATCAACATCTCTATACTTACCACGTCAACCTGTCATGCTAGTTTCATTTCATTGTATGGCTCCAGTCCGAAGACCGGAGTAGTAGCGTAACAAACTAAGCATGGCTAAGCATAAAGAGATAAAGGCTCTCGCGACGCACACATGCCAAACCTAGTTATGCTAGGAGCAGTGGATCAAGTATTTGAGGCTACAAGGGTGGAACATGCAATAGATAGGGTAACTCTACCTATCGATAAAAGACAGTTGAATCGTATGCAATATGTAGGAACCAGAGTAAAAGCAGTTGTAAAACTGATATGAACCAGGCTAGGGCTTGCCTTTTATCCCTGACAAACCAATATGGATCTTTGGAGATCCCATGCTTGACTTGCTCGTCGGTGGATAGACATTGACCTTCGGTGTTGTCGATCTTCATCGTCTCGGCACTTGCTCTATCGATCGCGAAGAAGCAAACACCGGAAAGGTAGGACAACAATCAACACATGGCATCGATGCAATGCGCATACAAGAATGATGATATGACAAATTGATGGAATTGAGTAAACCCTAGATGCATCATCAGATTAAAGGGGTTCCGGCATCGGACACCGCCATATGAGAGGGGTGTATTAGGGTTCTCTAATAAGGCTCCACATTTAATTGGTTCAAGCATGTATGAAACATGGATAAACAACTAGGAAATGTTTTTCTGATCAATTTGATATATAATTTTGTATTTTTCTGAATTTATATGAATTATTTATCAATTACAGAAAATAGAGAAAAGATATTAATGACATCACGCTGACGTCATGCTGACGTCAGCGCGGCCATGAGCTCAAAATTGAGCTCGGGCTGAGCTCAATCGGCCGATTGAGGCCAAAATCAGGCGTGTGAGCGGGGGCAATCGACGCAGCTTGACGCGGGGAACCAAATGGTGGCGGCGCCGCCCACCAATGGTCGCCGGAGCGACCATGGCGGCGATGGCCGACGGCGGGGCTTGCAGGCCCGTGTGGAGGCGGCGGTAGAGAGCGAGAGAGAGAGGGCCAGGGGCACGGGGAGAACCAGGGGCTCACCCTGAGCACGCCGGTGAAGACGGCGTCGCCGGAGGTGGCCGGAAACGGCGGCGATAGGCGGTGGCCGGCGAGCTCGGGCTCCATCCAATTGGGGCGATTGGGGGCTCCCCGGCGGCGGCTGTTTGCTCGGAGGAGGTCCAGGGCGTCGAGGCGGAGCTCCCCGGCTCGTCGGCGGAGCGCGGGAAGGAGCGGAGCGGCGGCGACGGCGAACGGCCGGGCTAGGGTTTGGTAGGGCGCGGCTCGCAGAGAGAGGAAGAGAGCGCCGGGGTGAGGAGAGGATGAGGACGAGAGGAGAGAGGGCGAAGAGGGGTCTCCGGGACGTCGTCCACGTCCGCAAATCGGCCAGCGAGGGGTGGCCGTCGAGCACGCAGGGCAGGGCACGCAGGTGCCTGCTCGTGCGAGGAAGAAGACAAGGGCAAATTTGCCCATAGCCCCCTGGAATTTGGGGATTTCTCCGGAGATTTTAAAACGAGGAGAGAATTAGGGGATTTTTAGGGTGTTTTGACCCAAATTTTGAGGGGATTTTTGCACAAAATTTTGTTAGACCAAAACTACAACATTGGCAACATTGTTTCAACCCTTTTTGTTGCAAAATTTCTCAAAACAAATGCAGATGCATGCATGCTTATGCACAACTAGCAACAATTATTGGATTAACAAACATGGGATGTTACAGCTTTCGTCAGCGCGTCGTTCTCTCTGTTGAACTTGATCTTCCCCTCTTGAGCATCCCTCATTACCTCAATAAGCTTTTCGGTGGGTTTAATTATTTTGTCCCGGTAAACACACTCTCCTGTCTCCGGGTTCAGCGATCCCCCATGCCCGTACCACCAGCTTTTAGCCCTTGGGTCCCATCCCTCCGTACCTCGACGGATTCCTCGCGCCCTCAGCTCGTTCTCCATCTTCTCCCACCTAGGCTCCCAAAGGCGATACCCTCCTGGCCCCATAATATGATTGTACTCCTTCTTAGCCGCATTTTCCTTATTTTTTTCGATAGTTCAAGGAACTGCTCCGATTTCTTTTGCTTCACAAATTCTGGCCAATCATGTTTCAGTTTCTCATATTGTCCTTTGAAATCCGGAGTCTTGTTCTGGTTGACATAGTCACGGGCTAGATTTTGCTTGAATTTCCGGAATGCATTGGCCATCTTTCCAAGAGCGAACTGTTTGAGTAGCTTCCTCCTCTTCTTGTTTTCCGCAATCTTGTTACCCTCCTCATCGAGTTTGTGGTATTCCGGAGGTAGGACGACATGTTCCAGAAGCTTTTGCAAGCAATCTTTTTTTGTTCTCTTGTCGACAAAACTGAAACCAAGACGTGCCTTCTTTGGCTCATTCCACTCCTGGACGGTGATCGAGACGTTGTCTCTAACAACGGCTCCGCATTGGTTGATAAACTTGGTGGCGTTCTTCTCGGGCTCCAGCGGCTTGCCGGTTGCACTGTCGACAACCTCGATGGTATATATTTCTCCTTGTTTCAGCGTCTTGGTTGCGCCACGCTTTGACGACGTACTCGATTGTTTCGATGATCCGGCCGAGGGCTAAAAAAAGAAAGAGAGTCGCGCGCGTTAGTACACACATATTTATTCAAATCAGTTAGTTTGTATCACCAGAGGCTCAATGTATATATATACCTCGGCGCCGGAGGTGGTTGCTACTTCCAATTGAAGATCGTCGTTTATCGACGTTTCTTCGGCATCATCTTGCTGACGGCGCCCTTCATCTTCACCGTCAAGGTTCAGATAAGAAGAGATATCATCTTCTTCTTGTACGGTCGGCACATATAGAATATCGCCGTTTATGATGCCGAACATATGGTCTTCGACGTCCGGATCATAGTTGTCCGGAATCGGGTCAGCTCTATCGTCCGCCATATGTCGATCCCGAAAACATGTAGTAAAAACAAATTAATTGTGTATATGCATTATCACATCTCTTCTACATATAAAGAGAGAGGGCGACGAGGGAGGCGAGAGGGGGGACGCAGTGACCGCGTGACCGAGAGACCGGTGGCGGTGGCGAAAGGGAGGTGGCGGTGCCCGCATGACCGAGAGACCGGTGGCGAAAGGGGGAACTAATACCTACATATGCACATGTAATATTCTTATCTAATGCATGGCATGGTAGGATAACCTGGCTGAAATCATGATATTTATTTTTGGCCACTTAAATACCCTCATAGTATTCGAATACCAATAAGCCCCGACAGGTGACTTCCTCCGATTATCATTATGGAGATTATTTTTTACTATCTGTCATAAAGACCAAGATAATGATATTCCATTCATTTGCAGAAAGTTGTTTGGTTAATTACTTTGTCTTTAGTTTTATGCTCTCATTGTGTTCATCCAATTTGCACCGTGAGTATTCTTTGTTCACATTCTTACATTTTTATGGAAAAACTTCATGTGAATACCTTAGGCGCGTCGAGGGAGAATGTCTCTTAAAATGAAGGATAATGTGTGTATGTCCTTGCATTTTATACACATTGCATTAAATTATGTCTCTTAAACAATATATATTTTCTAAAACTTGCAAATTTTAAAAATTGTTTTTTTTTGTTAATTTTATACACTTCTTTTTTGTTATACACTTCTTTTTGTTAATTAAGAAGAACAAAAAAAAATGGGCCCCCGGCCTCGATCTGTACGACGTCGCCCTCCTCTGATCTCTTTCTCCCCTCTCTGTCAAGGGCGCGCGGCGGCGCGCGGCGGTCACGGCCGGTGCGGCGGCGGTGCGTGCGCGGTCACGGTGGCACAGAGGAGGGCGCGGCGGCGGCGGTCACGGGCGGTGCGGGCGCGCCGGCGGTCACGGCTTCGGCGGCACCACACGCGCGTACGGGCGCGGCGGCGGTCGCGGCGGACGGCAGCCGGGATCGTTTTTGGGACGCAGGGCGGCGGCGCGGCGAGACTTATGGGCGACAGAGAAGAGGAGGGCGCGGCGACGGCGGCGGTCACGGGCGGCGCGGCGAGACGTCGAGGGCGCGCGGCGGCAGCCTGACGGCGACGAATTCGAAGAGGAGGATTGCGCGCGTGCGAGGATGAAGACGAAGTGAACCGCCTGGCGCGGCGCGCAGGTATTTATAGGGACGGACCTTTAGTCGCGGTTGGGGACTCGTTATTCTTTGGAAACATATTCTTCAACATTTTCAGCAGGTTTTCAAATGCCGAGTCAGCTACACCTGCCTGTGCCTTCCATTTCAGCAAATCCAGTGTGCAGCCCAGCTTTTTCAGACCATCATCGCATCCGGGTACGGCGCCTTTACGTGATCCTCTAACATGCGATCCAAATTCTCCCTCTCCTTTTCAGTTTCGCAGCGTCTCCGTGCATCAGCAATGGTCCGACCAAGATCATCAACGGGCTCATCACGTGCCTCTTCTTCACCTTCCCCTTCACCTTCCCCTTCACCTTCAGCATCCTCCATGAAAGTATCACCGAAATGAGCAAGATAGCTTTCATCGATGAAATCATCCCCTTCTTCATCCTCTTCCATTATAACCCCTCTTTCTCCATGCTTGGTCCAACAATTATAGCTTGGCATGAAACCATGCCGAATCAGGTGCGAGTGAACTTCCCTTGAGGAAGAGTAACCCTTCGATTCTTACGGCCAACACATGGACGAGATAACAAAACCCCCTGCTTGTTCGCATTAGCCATTACGAGGAAATCTTTCAAACCCGTAGTGAATTCGCCGGAGAGTCGGTTAGCGTACATCCATTGCCGATTCATCCGCATTATTATAATATAAAATATATAATTAACCATCATGCATTTGTTAAACTAAATAGAAATTAAACAATTAATGAACTACACACATGCATATTTTATCAATGACACATATGAAAGGTTCAAGTTGCTAACCGTGATCGAGGAGGAAAAAATAAATGAGGAAGCTCGATCAAGTGTGGCTCCGACACTTCATATCATGTTGGTTTCATGCTCTTGGGGCATTTCATCAAACACCTTGTGTGCATAAGAGGAGCCAAAAGCAAACCAACACCCCCTTATGAAGTTTGTGAAGAGAAGTGGCACCAAATGGCTAAGTGATGTGGGCTGGTCGGTATATATAGGGGAGGGCCTTTAGTCCCGGTTGGCCTGGCCAACCGCGACTAAAGGCCTTTAGTCCCGGTTGGCCTGGCCAACCGCGACTAAAGCCCCTCCCGTCCACCAGCTGGCCACCGAGCACCCTGGGCCCAGGCCTTTGGTCGCGGTTCGCCACCCGAGCCGCGACTAAAGGTCCCATTGGTCGCGGTTCTTGCATTTCCGCGACTAATGGGGCTGTCCGGAAGGCCTTTTTTCTACCAGTGTTTGTTTGGGACGACCCACGAACAGGCTAGAGGCATATGTTCTCCTCTAGTCTATTTGGTAGATAGAGGTGCACCTAGTGGGGCGTCCATTTCCTTTTTTTCTTCCCTATTTCACCTAATTTGCATATGAATGATAATGACACCAAATAAAATGAATTTAATAGCTAATAAATTGAGACTAGTTATTCCTCACGAAGTTCATGCACCATAATACAAAACCAAAGTTTCAAAGGACACAGAGTTCACACAAACTCTTAAAAGGAGATAAATAGGTGAGACACACATCGCATTCTCGGATAATCATTTGCTACTTCTCGAACCAAGTCCTTTCATCCAGCTCCGTGATGCTTACACTAGTGGAAAACAGGGCTTTCGTGGGAGCCTTTTGTCGCGGGCGCGCCTGCGCCCGCGACAAATGGCCTGGCCACGTCGCCCCGAAACCATGTGGAGCGGGCAGGGCTTTTTGTCGCGCCCTTTTGTCGCGGGCCGTATCACGACCCGCGACAAAAGGGGTCTGAGGGTTGGCGCTTCCTGCCGGCACCCCTTTTGTCGCGGGTCGTAATACGGCCCGCGACAAAAGGGCCATGCCTATATATAGACACGCAGCCAGCCCCCGCCCCCTCATTTTTTCCTTGGTGGTGAAGGTGGAGGTGTATGCTAGCTCATTTTTTCTACATGTGCACAAGAGGTGTTTGATGGAATGCTTGTGAGAGGGATGCCACTTGATTTTATTTGATAAGATTTCTCCTGTTTTTGATCCTAAAAGGTTAGCAACTATTTTCTCGTATATATATTCATAGTCCGTACAATACTAATTAATTTTAGCAAGGTGATTGCATCTGATACATATATAATTGTACTTATGATGCAGATGAGTCATCCATGGATATACGTTAACCGATGTGCCCCCGCTTTTAGAGAGGGCGTGAATTCTTTCCTGCTTGTGGCCGAGGCCAACAAGTTGAAGCAAGGTTTTATGTGTTGTCCATGTCTAAAATGTAAGAACGAGAAGGATTACTCTTGCTCAAGAGACATTAAGAGCCACACGCTTCGGTTTGGATTCATGTCCAGCTATAATGTTTGGACCAAGCACGGAGAAGAAGGGGTTATGATGGAAGACGGCGATGAAGAAGAAGATAATGATGAGCAGTACCGATCTATGTTCTCTGAATGCGATGATACCGCAATGGACGACAATAAAGAAGAAGGAGGTGAAGAACAGGTATCGAGATGATCCCGTTGATGATGATCTTCGTCGGGCCATTTCGATGCAAGAAGAGAGCGTGGCACGGATAAGGAGAGGTTGCGGTTCGACAAGATGTTAGAGGACCACCACAAATTGTTGTACCCAGGTTATGAAGATGGGCATAGAAAGCTGGGTAGCATATTGGAATTGCTAAAATGGAAGGCAGAGGTCGGTGTGACTGACTCGGGATTTGAGAAATTGATGATAATATTAAAGAAGCTGTTTCCAAGAAATAATGAATTGCCATCAGTACATATGAAGCAAAGAAGCTTGTCTGCCCTCTAGGATTATATGTGCTGAAGATACATGCATGCATTAATGACTGTATCCTCTACCGCGGTGAGAAGTACGAGAATTTTAATAAATGTCCGATATGTGGTGCATTGCGGTATAAGATCAGAAAGATGACCCTGGTGATGTTGAGGGTGAGCCACCCAGGAAGAGAGTTCCTGCGAAGGTGATGTGGTATGCTCCAATAATACCACGGTTGAAACGTTTGTTCAGAAACAAAGAGCATGCCAAGTTGTTGCGATGGCACATTGAAGAACGTAAGAAAGACGCGATGTTGAGGCACCCCGCTGATGGTCGGCAGTGGAGAAACATCGGGAGAGAGTTCCCGGATTTTGCGGGTGAGGCAAGGAACTTATACTTTGGTCTAAGTACGGATGGCATGAATCCTTTTGGGGAGCAGAGCTGCGATCACAGACACCTGGCCCGTGACTCTATGTATCTACAACCTTCCTCCTTGGTTGTGCATGAAGCGGAAGTTCATTATGATGCCAGTTCTTATCCAAGGCCCAAAGCAACCGGGCAACGACATTGATGTGTACCTAAAGCCATTAGTCGATGAACTTTTGGAGTTGTGGGCCAAACCAGGTGTACGTGTGTGGGATGAGCACACCGAGCAAGACTTTGACCTACGAGCGTTGCTATTCGTAACCATCAATGATTGGCCTGCTCTCAGTAACATTTCAGGACGGACGAACAAAGGATACAATGCATGCACACACTTGTTTAGATGAGACCGAAAGTAAATATTTGGGAAAAAGCGAGAAAAGTTGTGTACCCGTTCAATCGTCGTTACCTTCCGCGCAAGCATCCCTTAAGGAAAAAAGGCAAGCATTTCGATGGCGAGGCGGACCGCCGTCCGAAGCTCGTCCCCGTAGTGGTGCTGATATATTTGACATGGTCAAGGATTTAAATGTTATCTTTTGAAAGGGTCCGGGCGGTCGACCTGTTCCGAAAGACGCCGACGGGCACGCGCCCATGTGGAAGAAGAAATCTATTTTTTGGGAGCTAGAATATTGGAAAGTCCTGGAAGTCCGCTCCGCAATCGACGTGATGCACCCGACCAAGAATACGTGTGTGAATATTCTAGGTTTTCTGGGCGTGTATGGAAACACAAAAGATACACCAGAAGCACGGGAGGACCAGGAACTTCACAAAGGACGAAACGGCAATCATCCAGGGCAGTTTGTAGGGCCTGCCAGCTACGCTCTTACCAAAACAGAGAAGGAGATCTTTTTTGAAGCCCTATTCAGTATCAAGGTTCCGTCTGGTTTCTCGTCGAATATAAAGGGGATAGTAAATATGAAGGAGAAAAAATTCCAGAACCTGAAGTCCCATGACGGTCACGTGCTTATGACACAATTGCTTCCGGTTGCATTGAGGGGACTTCTACAAGAAAATGTTCGACTAGCCATTGTGAAGATATGTGCATTCCTCAACGCAATTTCTCAGAAGGTAATGGATCCAGAAACTTTGTCAGGATTACAGGAAGATGTGGTCGAATGTCTTGTCGGCTTCGAGTTGTTGTTCCCACCATCCTTCTTCAATATTATGACGCACCTCCTCGTTCACCTAGTTGAAGAGATTAGAATTCTCGGTCCTGTATTTCTACACAATATGTTCCCCTTCGAGAGGTTCATGGGAGTCTTAAAAAAATATGTTCGTAACCGAGCTAGGCCGAAAGGAAGTATCTCAAAAGGCTACGGAACTGAGGAGGTCATTGAGTTTTGTGTTGACTTTCTTCCTGACCTTAAGCCGATTGGTGTTCCAGAATCTCGGTATGAGGGGAGGCTGATTGGAAAAGGCACACTAGGAAGGAAAGCAACGGTGTGCAGGGACAAGATTTCTTTCAATCAAGCACACTACACAGTTCTATACAATTCCATCTTGGTGGCTCCGTACATCGAGAAACATAAGAATGTTTTATGAGAAATAAACCCGGGCCAGCCCGAGTCCTTGATTACACGTCAACACATGAATACCTCCGGCAGTTGGTTGCAAAGACATCTCATTAATGACCCATCTGTTGTGGAGCAGCTGTACTTGTTGGCCAGGTTACCATCTTCAAACATATGTACATTCCAAGGGTACGAGATAAATGGGAATACATTTTACACGATCGACCAAGATAAAAAGAGCACCAACCAAAACAGCGGTGTCCGCTTCGATGCAAAAGACGAGAATGGGCAGACCACCACATATTATGGATACATAGAGGAGATATGGGAACTTGACTATGGTCCCACTTTTAAGGTCCCTTTGTTTCGGTGCAAATGGGTGAAGCTCAGCGGTATACATATTGACGATAAGTACGGTATGATAACAGTGGATCCCAACAATCTTGCGTACTTGGACGAGCCATTTGTCCTAGCCAGCGAGGTGGCTCAAGTTTTCTACGTGAAGGACATGTCTAGCAAATCAAGAAAAAGAAATCAACAAAAGAATACATCAACCGAGGAGCCAAAGCGCCACATAGTTCATTCGGGGAAAAGAAACATCGTGGGAGTGTATGACAAGACAGACATGTCAGAAGATTATAATAAGTTTAAAGAAATTCTGCCCTTCACGGTGAAAATTGACCCAAGCATCTTGCTAAATGATGAAGATTCTCCATGGCTACGACGTAGAAGATCACAACACTAGATGGCGATGTAATAATGTATTCTTCATATATAGTTCCCAAGAAAATCTCTACATTTATGTAATATTGAGAACCCTTTCCCCAACACTGTTAGAGGAGACGGAGTCTTTCACGGGCTTGCAGGGAAATTTTTCCGAGGAGCAGCTTCCGAAGATGCCGTAGGGCGTGTGCACCAACGACATCTTCGAGAAGCTGCGCCACGGGGATTTCCCAACCCTTTCCTTCATCCATGGGAATGAAACCGTGCTTGGCTTGTTGATCTGCTTGGCAAGGCGTATCGATGCTCCTTTTATAGGCACGGCACCGCTTCTACTTTGTCTTGTTCCTTCGACAGGGCGTCGTGCGCTACATGCTTTATCTCATCGAGCAGCGCGTCCACCCACGCGTCCTTATCCTGCCGACAGCTTTAGTCCCGGTTGCAGCCACCAACCGTGACAAAAGGTTACCGACACATCCTTATCCTGCCGACAGCTTTAGTCTCGGTTGCAGCCACCAACCGTGACAAAAGGTTACCGACACATCCTTATCCTGTCGACAGCTTTAGTCCCGGTTGCAGCCACCAACCGTGACAAAAGGTTACCCGCACATCAGCCCCCCAGATAAGGCCCTCCTAGATAAGCCTCCCCCAATCTTTTGTCCCGGTTTGAGCCTCCACCCGTGATGAAAGTTTCGCGCGCCACTGATACGTCTCCAACGTATCCATAATTTCTGTCGTTCCATGCTTGTTTTATGACAATACTTACATGTTTTGCTTGCACTTTATGATGATTTCATGCATTTTCCGGAACTAACCTATTAACAAGATGCCACAGTGCCGGTTCTGTTTTCTGCTTGTTTTTGGTTCCAGAAAGGCTGTTCGGGCAATATTCTCGGAATTCGACGAAACGAAGACCAAACCTCCTATTTTTTCCGGAAGCATCCAGAACACCGAAGAAGAGTCGGAGAGGGGCCAGAGGGCCACCAGACCATAGGGCGGCGCGGCCTGGCCTGGGCCCGCGCCGGCCTATGGTGTGGCGCCCCCAGGTGCCCCCCTGCGCCGCCTCTTCGCCTATAAAATCCCTTTCGACCTAAAAACACCGTAACTCTTGACGAAAACTCCAGAAAGACTCCAGGGGTGCCGCCACCATCGCGAAACTCCAATTCGGGGGACAGAAGTCTCTGTCCCGGCACCCTGCCGGGACGGGGAAGTGCCCCCGGAAGCCATCTCCATCAACGCCATCGCCTCCATCATGCTCCGTGAGTAGTTCCCCCATGGACTACGGGTTCTAGCTGTAGCTAGTTGGTATTCTCTCCCCTATGTACTTCAATACAATGATCTCATGAGCTGCCTTACATGATTGAGATTCATCTGATGTAATCGGTGTTGTGTTTGTCGGGATCCGATGGATTGTTACGTTATGATTGTCTATCTACAAAGTTTATGAAGTTATTGTTGCTGCAATCTTGATATGCTTAATGCTTGTCACTAGGGCCCGAGTGGCATGATCTTAGATTTGAGCTCTATACTTATTGCTTAGATTGTATCTACAAGTTGTATGCACATGTCACTGTCCGGAACCAAAGGCCCCGAAGTGACAGAATCGGGACAACCGGAGGGGATGGCGGTGATGTGAGGGACACATGTTTTCACCAAGTGTTAATGCTTTGCTCCGGTGCTCTATTAAAAGGAGTACCTTAATATCCGAGTAGTTTCCCTTGAGGCCCGGCTGCCACCGGCTGGTAGGACAAAAGATGTTGTGCAAGTTTCTCATTGCGAGCACGTACGACTATAATTGGAAAACATGCCTACATGATTAATGATCTTGATATTCTGTCTTAATGCTATTTCAATCCTATCAATTGCCCGATCGTAATTTGTTCACCCAACACTTGTTATTGGAGAGTTGCCACTAGTGTAGATAGCTTGGAACCCCGGTCCATCTTTCATCATCATATACCTGTTCTACATGTCAACTATTTTCTGGTGCCATTGCTCTCATATTACTATTACTGCTGCTCGTATTATCGTTACTATTGCTCTCATACCACTTGCTACTTTCACATCACCCCTGTTGCTAGTGCTTTTCCAGGTGCAGCTGAATTGACAACTCAGTTGTTAAGGCTTATAAGTATTCTTTACCTCCCCTTGTGTCGAATCAATAAATTTGGGTTTTACTTCCCTCGAAGACTGTTGCCATCCCCTATACTTGTGGGTCATCAAGACTGTTTTCTGGCGCCGTTGCCGGGGAGGCATAGCTCTACTCATAAGTTCACCTGGGGAGTACACTCTACCTCTCTCTCTACTTTTATTTTATTTTGTTTTGCTAGTTTACTTTTGTCTAGTTTACTTCTGTCTTGTTTTATTTGTCTCATATACCCAAAAATCCATAAAAATTTGAAAAACCAAAAAATTAAAAACTGTTGCTATGGGAGAACCTACAACCTACTTGGAGCTTATAGAATATTATAATAATTATAGAGAATCAAGAACTGGTAAAGTGATGAGTGCTATGATAGAAAAACTGAATACAATTGCTAAAATCTTGCTTGAACGCCATGATATAAACTGTTGCTCTCAACAGGACACTAAACATCTTAAATTTCAATGTGGCTTTAGTGAGGAATTTTTTATTAAGAGCTATAATCGGAATTGGTATATTCATTATGGGTTCGAAGAGGTAGAACAATTTGTCTTATTTATGGGAGCCTCCGAGATAGAATCCTTCATGGTTGAGAATTATGAAACTTGTGTTGTTTGTAAGGACCTTAAAGATTATGTCTCTACTATCCTTAATTCTTGCATAAAATGCTACAGTAGGAATCCTTATATCCGTGATTATAAAGAGAGACACATTAATGCACAAGAATGCACTCACAATTTGTAGGAACCGTTGGAAGAAGAAATTGATGAACCTGAAAGCTCATTGGATGAAAAAGAGGAGGAAATTGATGAACCTGAAAGCTCATTGGATGAAAAAGAAGAGGAGAGCGACGAACAAGAGGAGGAAGAATGGATTAGCTACCCATGTCAACCTTCTAATGAGAGTAACTCTTTATCTCTTACACTATTTGATTGTCCTCCATGCTTACCAGAAGAGGTTGAATGTTATGTTCCTGTGGATTCTCTTGAAATAGTACCTATGAGTAATACTTGTGAGAATGATTATGCTACTGTTATCTATGATAATCCATGCTACTTTGATAAATCTTATGATAATGCTTTGTTTGTGCCTGATGTCGAAATGCATGGTACTAAAGAATTTTGTTTGGCAAATGTCTATGATAAAGCTCTAGATGATGGTCCTATGTTACTTGATAATATTAATTGTACTACTAATGAAAATGGGATTGGAGAGTTCTTGACTTATTCTATGAGTCCCATATCTATTGAGATTGATCAACTACCTTGTTATATTATTGATAAAAGTGTGTTTGAAAGTTTTAATTCCACTATTCTTGAACTTGATAAAAATTATGTGTTTGGAAATCATGAAAAGTATGCTACATGTGATAGTTATATTGTTGAGTTTGTTCATGAAGTTACTGAAAATTATTATGAGAGAGGAAAATATGGTGGTAGAAATTTTCATGGTACTAATACACCTCTCTATATGCTGAAATTGTTGAAGTTACACTTGTTCTACCTTCTTATGTTTGTCACTTTGTTCTTCATGAATTTATTTGTGTACAAGATTCCTATGCATAGGAAGCATGTTAGACTTAAATGTGTTTTGAATTTCCTTTTTGATGCTCTCTTTTGCTTCAAATATTATTTCTTGCGAGTGCATCATTAAAACTGCTGAGCCCATCTTAACGGCTATAAAGAAAGCAACTTCTTGGGAGATAACCCATGTGTTATTTTGCTACAGTACTTTGTTTTATATTTGTGTCTTGGAAGTTGTTTACTACTGTAGCAACCTCTCCTTATCTTAGTTTTGTGTTTTGTTGTGCCAAGTGAAGCCTCTAATCGAAAGTTGATACTAGATTTGGATTACTGCGCAGAAACAGATTTCTTTGCTGTCACGAATCTGGGTCTAATTCTCTGTAGGTAACTCAGAAAATTACGCCAATTTACGTGAGTGATCCTCAGATATGTACGCAACTTTCATTAGTTTTGAGTTTTCTGATTTGAGCAACGGAAGTATTTTATTAAAATTCGTCTTTACTGGCTGTTCTGTTTTGGCAGATTCTGTCTCTGTTTTTTGCATTGTCTCTTGTGGACTTTAAGCGAGGTTTTCTAGACGTGGAGAGCTGTAGCTAATGTTTTATTGAGTTCTTGCAATGTGCCACTACAGGACCAAGGTGGATTCAAATTTTTTGAGTACTAACCCCTCTAATGAAGTTTATGAGAAGTTTGGTGTGAAGGAAGTTTTCAAGGGTCAAGAGAGGAGGATGATATATGATCAAGAAGAGTGAAAAGTCTAAGCTTGGGGATGCCCCGTGGTTCATCTCTGCATATTTCAAGAAGACTCAAGCGTCTAAGCTTGGGGATGCCCAAGGCATCCCCTTCTTCATCAACTTATCGAGTTTCCTCCCCGAAACTATATTTTTATTCGGTCACATCTTATGTGCTTTACTTGGAGCGTCTGTGTGTTTATTTTCGTTTTGTTTATGTTTGAATAAATTCGGATCCTAGCAATCCTTGTGTGGGAGAGATACACGCTCCGCTTTTTCATATGAACACTCGTGTTCTTCATTTTACTTTTAATGTTCAATGATAAAAGTTGGAAGCTATTGCACTTATTTATATTTGGTTGAAAACAGAAAATGCCTCATATGTCTTGGATAATTTGACACTTGGCAATTGTTTTGAGCTCTCAAGTAGATCATGATTAAGTTTTTTTCATGTAGTCTAAGCCTATTAGTGGAGAACTACTTGTAGAGCTTGTTGAAATTGGTTTGCATAATTGATCTCTCTTAAGGTCTAGATATTTTCTAGTAAAAGTGTTTGAGCAACAAGGAAGACAGTGTAGAGTATTATAATGCTTGCGATATGTTCTTATGTAAGTTTTGCTGTACCGGTTCATACTTGTGTTTGCTTCAAACAACCTTGCTAGCCTAAACCTTGTATCGAGAGGGAATACTTCTCATGCATCCAAAACCTTGAGCCAAAACCTATGCCATTTGTGTCCACCATACCTACCTACTATGTGGTATTTCCTGCCATTCCAAAGTAAATTGCTTGAGTGCTAACTTTAAACAATTCAAAATGCTTCTCAATTTGTGTCAATGTTTTGTAGCTCATGAGGAAGTATGTGGTGTTTATCTTTCAATCTTGTTGGGCAACTTTCACCAATGGACTAGTGGCTTCATCCGCTTATCCAATAATTAAAGAGCTGGCAATGGGATTCCCAGTCCCAAATTAATTAACCAAAATAGACACTCCTCCATGGTATGTGATTGTTGGACGGCACCCGAGGATTCGGTTAGCCATGGCTTGTGTAAGCAAAGGTTGGGGGGAGTGTCATCATCATAATAAAACTAAAATAAAAAGGCACTCCTTCATGGTATGAGATTGTTGGCAGGCACTCGAGGATTCGGTTAGCCATGGTTTGTGAAAGAAAGGTTGGAAGGAGTGCCACCCAAAAATAAAAATAATTCATGGGAGCCGCTCTTGAAGGTTTGTCTGGCAAGGGGGTTAGAGTGCCCACTACCATTCGTTGACAACAACAAACACCTCTCAAAACTTTACTTTTATGCTCTCTTTATGTTTTCAAAACCAAAGCTCTAGCACAAATATAGCAATCGATGCTTTCCTCTTTGAAGGGCCATTCTTCTACTTTTATGTTGAGTCAGTTTACCTACTTCCTTCCACCTTAGAAGCAAACACTTGTGTCAACTGTGCATTGATTCTTACATACTTGCTTATTAGCATTCATCATATTACTTTGTGTTGACAATTATCCATGAGATATGCATGTTACAAGTTGAAAGCAACCGCTGAAACTTATATCTTCCTTTGTGTTGCTTCGATGCCTTTACTTTGAACTTATTGCTTTATGAGTTAACTCTTGTGCAAGACTTTTGATACTTGTCTTGAAAGTACTCTTCATGAAAAGTTTTGCTATATGTTATCTACTTGTTAGCAACTATAGATCATTGCCTTGAGTCACTTCATTCATTTCATATGCTTTGTAATAGTATGATCAAGGTTATGTAAGTAGCATGTCACTACAGAAATTATTCTTTTTATCGTTTGGGGATGCTGATACGTCTCCAACGTATCCATAATTTCTGTCGTTCCATGCTTGTTTTATGACAATACTTACATGTTTTGCTTGCACTTTATGATGATTTCATGCATTTTCCGGAACTAACCTATTAACAAGATGCCACAGTGCCAGTTCCTGTTTTCTGCTGTTTTTGGTTCCAGAAAGGCTGTTCGGGCAATATTCTCGGAATTCGACGAAACGAAGACCAAACCTCCTATTTTTTCCGGAAGCATCCAGAACACCGAAGAAGAGTCGGAGAGGGGCCAGAGGGCCACCAGACCATAGGGCGGCGCGGCCTGGCCTGGGCCCGCGCCGGCCTATGGTGTGGCGCCCCGAGTGCCCCCTGCGCCGCCTCTTCGCCTATAAAATCCCTTTCGACCTAAAAACACCGTAACTCTTGACGAAAACTCCAGAAAGACTCCAGGGGCGCCGCCACCATCGCGAAACTCCAATTCAGGGGACAGAAGTCTCTATCCCGGCACCCTGCCGGGACGGGGAAGTGCCCCCGGAAGCCATCTCCATCAACGCCATCGCCTCCATCATGCTCCGTGAGTAGTTCCCCCATGGACTACGGGTTCTAGCTGTAGCTAGTTGGTATTCTCTCCCCTATGTACTTCAATACAATGATCTCATGAGCTGCCTTACATGATTGAGATTCATCTGATGTAATCGGTGTTGTGTTTGTCGGGATCCGATGGATTGTTACGTTATGATTGTCTATCTACAAAGTTTATGAAGTTATTGTTGCTGCAATCTTGTTATGCTTAATGCTTGTCACTAGGGCCCGAGTGGCATGATCTTAGATTTGAGCTCTATACTTATTGCTTAGATTGTATCTACAAGTTGTATGCACATGTCACCGTCCGGAACCAAAGGCCCCGAAGTGACGAAATCGGGACAACCGGAGGGGATGGCGGTGATGTGAGGGACACATGTTTTCACCAAGTGTTAATGCTTTGCTCCGGTGCTCTATTAAAAGGAGTACCTTAATATCCAAGTAGTTTCCCTTGAGGCCCTGGCTGCCACCGGCTGGTAGGACAAAAGATGTTGTGCAAGTTTCTCATTGCGAGCACGTACGACTATAATTGGAAAACATGCCTACATGATTAATGATCTTGATATTCTGTCTTAATGCTATTTCAATCCTATCAATTGCCCGACTGTAATTTGTTCACCCAACACTTGTTATTGGAGAGTTGCCACTAGTGTAGATAGCTTGGAACCCCGGTCCATCTTTCATCATCATATACCTGTTCTACATGTCAACTATTTTCTGGTGCCATTGCTCTCATATTACTATTACTGCTGCTGTGTTACTGTTACTATTGCTCTCATACCACTGCTACTTTCACATCACCCCTGTTGCTAGTGCTTTTCCAGGTGCAGCTGAATTGACAACTCAGTTGTTAAGGCTTATAAGTATTCTTTACCTCCCCTTGTGTCGAATCAATAAATTTGGGTTTTACTTCCCTCGAAGACTGTTGCGATCCCCTACACTTGTGGGTCATCAGCCACATCGTTCCCGCCTATTTTCTTCCCACATTCCCGCCATTTTTCCACTATATATATGTAGGCTTGGACTCATATCTGCAAACCTCATCACTCTCTCCCATGGCTTCCATCGTATGTCTAACACCCCGGGAGGAGGAGGCGCTTTGCGCCTCGAACTACCCCTGCCCGCCCGGCTACCACGTCCCGACCGGCTGGTTACTGATCGTCGGAGGCGTACCGGTCCCTCCTATCCCTCTAGGTGTGCCACGCGAGATGGCCATCACGAACCACAACTATTTAGAGCTCACGCCTGAGCAGCGGAGGAATCCCCAGTGGCATCCCGACTACAGCCCGACTTGGGACAGCTTCTTCATCAATCGGCGTGAGAGGGCGGTTGCCAGGTACGAGGAGGATGGCCCGCCTCCTTCGAACTTCAACGAGGCCGGCCGTCGGATGTGGTGGCGCGGCCGGACTCTCCAGAGCGTCATGGCCTATCGTGGCCCCCGCTTGCGCTACCCTCAATCCCAGCCCACGCGTGGTCACCCGCCGAGGTTCGACTACCGCGACCCCCATGCTAGCGATGATGACGTCGGCGACTATGATGACTACAGTGGCGACTATTATAGGGCTAGGCACGACTATGATTGAATGGCTCCAACATTCGAATCTGGCCATGTATCTTATTTTTCAGTTGAGCTCTGTACTTTAATTTCAGTTCAATCGTAATAAATTTCGTGTCAACCACTTTATTGAACAAAAACAACCGACAACGACTTTATAAACTAAATTTAAACTAATAGAACCGACAACGACTTTATTGAAATTACAATAAAATAGATAAATTACTAGTCTAGTCTCTACTCGTCGTCGGAGGTTGTCTCCGTCCAAATGTCATCCCACCGAGGGTCGTTTTCGGTCCAAGTTGTATTCGGGTTCTCGAGCTCGAAGGCGGCGACGGCCCGACGGTGGCGCCTGTTGGACCTGCGTTGTGCCCTAAGGTTAGCAAAGAACACGTCGGTGTTGTCGACATCGTTGGGGAACTGCGCCCTCCACTGGCGCATCAACTGCTCGTCGCGCTCGGCGATGGCGATCCTGCGCTGCACTCGGCGGTGCCGGCGACGGTCCTCGCCGTCGACGAGGCACGGCGGTGGCGCGAGGAACTCCGCCTCCTCTAGCGATTCAACATCCGGGAAGTTCATGTCGCGCCCGGCCGCCGAAAGCGCCACGCCGCCGCGTCGTAAGCGCGCGCCGCCAGCTCCGGCGTGTTGTACGTGCCGAGGGTGAGGCGGAAGCCACCGGCGCGTATCTCGGTGGTGAACCTACCGCTCGGACGCACTCGAACGCCACAGAAACCGGACGCCCCTCGACGACGTGGAGGCATCCCGTAGATGAATGAGCGGAGGCG
This sequence comes from Lolium rigidum, assembly GCF_022539505.1. NCBI lineage: Eukaryota > Viridiplantae > Streptophyta > Magnoliopsida > Poales > Poaceae > Lolium > Lolium rigidum. The sequence continues at coordinate 153,972,593 of NC_061514.1, forward strand.
GTGGCGACGTGTGGTTGCGCCCGCACTCGTCGCTCTATATAGCGCACGCGGGGCATGGCACGTGTAAGCGGTGGCTACACGTCGCACGCCGGCGTTGGCGGGGCGAGGCACGTGGAAGCGGTGGCTACACGTCGCACGCCGGCGTCGGTGGGGCGAGGCACGTGGAAGCGGTGGCTACACGTCGCACGCCGGCGTCGGCGGGACGAGGCACGTGGAAGCGGTGGCTACACGTTGCACGACGGCGTCGACGGGTAAGCGACACATGTGGCACGGCGGTGAAACTTTTCTATTTGAGTTACCATTTAAAAGGTATTGAAATAATAGTTTTATTAAGTTAAAATAGATAAAGCAGGGTTTATTTTTAAAACATAAGAAAAAAACAGCTCCAGGGGCTGATCCGCGTCCAACGGCTCCATGCCGTTGGATTCAAACGGCCGGAGCCGTTGGATGCACTTGGCGCGGATCAGCCGCCACCCCCTCCCACCCCCTTTTGTCGCGGGTCGTGCCACGGCCCGCGATAAAAGACCCCCCCCCCTTTTATCGCGGGTGGTGCCACGACCCGCGACAAAGGGGGGTAGGTATATAACCTGCTCATCGCGGGCGGAGCAACCACCCGCGACACTGGAGGCAACCCTAGACGACGAATCGACGCCGCCAGGCTACCCAAATCCCGCGCCGCCGTCTTCCTCGCTTCCGGCCACCGCCACCGCCTCCCTCTGCACCGCCCCCGCCGCCCTCTGCGCCGCTCCACTGCGCCACCCGCGCGCGGCATCCTCGCGCCGCCCCCACCACCTCGCGCCGCCGCCACCTCGGGCAGCCGCCACCTCGCGCCGCCCCCGCCACCTCTGCGCAGGTAGAACCACGCAGCCGTCGGCGCCGGGCGGCCCGGCCGGCCATGTTTTTTTTCTTTTCTTTTTTAGTTAGTTGTTAGATTAGTTTAATTATATTGTATTTAGTTTTAATAATTAGTAGTTAGTAATTAGTTCAATTATTTTGTATTTAGTTTAGTTATTTTTCTATTTAGTTTAATTATTTTGTATTTAGTTACTTTAACTTTATTGTAATTATTTTGTATTTTGTTAGTTAATTTAAGTTTTTGTAAGTATTTTGTATTTAGTTAGTTTTGTTAGTTATTTAGTTTTAATTTAGAATTTAGTTAATTAGCGCGAAACACGGACCCGACGCCGACACCGGCTCTCTCCCTCTTGCAAACACGAACCCGACGCCGACACCGGCCCTTCCCCTCTCGCGCCCTCTTCACCCTACTCCACGCCGGCTTCCCCTCCTCTCCCTCGACGAGACCTCTGGAAATGCCGCAACTTCCCTCTCCTCTCCCTCTCGCCGACGCTAGTCACCGACACCCTCACGCGGCCTTTCCCTCTCGCAAACACCCCTCTTCTCTCCCTCTCGCGAACAACCGACGCCGACACCGGCCCTCTCCCTCTCGCGAAGAACCGACGCCGATTAGGGTTAGGGTTTGGTTAGTGTTTGGTTAGCTAGGGTTAGGGTTTGGTTTGGGTTAGAACATGTACTTATCGATTTATTTTTTTGCAGAAACAATGGATCAATTCGAACGGGACTTGGAATAGGAAGACATTTTCGAGAACATAATCCGCGATGGTGCAGAAGCCGACCGAGAAGACCGCGACTCCGGTGATGGAGAAGCCCGCGACTCCAGTGATGGAGAAGCCCGCGGCTCCGGTCATGGAGAAGTCGACGGCTCCGGTGATGGAGAAGCCGACGGCTCCGGTGACGGAGAAGCCGACGGCTGCGGTCATGACGAGGTATACGATTAGTATAGAGGCATTAATGGAATTCTATATGTCATATGTATAGTGGCATTAGTATAGAGGCATTAATGGAATTCTATATGTATTCTCTTAGGCCTCCGAAGATAAGTTGGACAAATGAGGCCCGTCAAAGAAGTTGTCCAAAAAAGACCACTTCACAATTGAAGCTATATCACCGGAAGGCCAACCTGTGGCACCCTCAGCTGTCAGAACGAAATTTAAAAATCAGTGCGGAGTTCTGGTTAGGGATCCTCTCCCGATCACTATTAGAGAATGGAACAAGACCAAGAAGGTGTCCAAAAATCAGGTTGCCGATAGGTACAAAGACACACTTTTTGACGACCTCATGGCACATTTCACTTTGCCAGATTTGGGATCGGAGTCTGAGAATGCTAAGCAGAGGGCGCTAGTGAAGAAATGGGCTCTTAAGAAGATGGGGGAACTTTTCCGGGCGTATAAGAACCGGTTATGGGCAACTTATAAGGCCGAGAAGAAGCCTCCAGTATTCGAGAACTATCTAGCGAAGCAGGAGCATAATTGGGAAGAATTTGTGAAGTACAAAGAATCAGAGGAGGCTGTGAACCTGTCCAAGAAAAACCAGAAGAATGCAAGAAAAAAGAAATATCACCATCATACGGGGCGAGGGGGCTACGAAGTAGCCATGCCTAAGTGGGATGCACAAGAGGCTGAGATGGAGCTGAATGGGATCACTCCAGAGCCCACGCGAGAAGGATGGGACATTAGGGCTCGGAATTGGTTCCTCGCGCATGGCTGTGAGTATGACATGAAGACAAGGAACATTGTTGAAAGTGACAACAGGGTTAGGGTACCCAGGGAAAAATGGATTGCCGTGACAACAGATATAAAGGCGGGAAAACTAAAGTTTGCTCCCGATAGAGAGAAAGACTTGCTGACGCTTGTCCTCGGTAATCCTGAGAAGGGAGGACGAACAAGAGGCTTCGGCCCTAGTGTTCCGTGGTCGCTTGGGTTTCCGGCCGACGCGGAGACTTATAGAAGCCGAGCAAGAGCTAAACAACGCGAGCTGGAGGTGCGGAATGACCGGATGGCCGAGTTCCAACGCCGACTTGACCAGCAGCAGCGGGAGATTCAGCAGCAGCAGCGGGAGATAAATGAACTAAAAGGACAGCGCCAGCCAGATAATACCGCTGGCATATCTCAGCGACGAGACAGCAGCGTGGCCGACTCGGAGGCCCCTCCTACACGGATGATAGATGGCGGTCCTGGCGACCCCGTGGATGGAATCAAGGAGCAAACACCTTGTGATCTCCATAAGGTGTTCAGGAACATGTCTGTTAAGGTGGCGGTCGGCTATGTCTTACCTGCATTTGGACTTGAAGGTGAGCCGGCAACATGGCATGGCAATGAGATTCCAGCTGGCTATGCTCGTGTCGGGGTGGATTCAGTTGTACCGTCGTGGGAGACATTGGAGCTCCAGTTCCCTGGAGGTGATGGGGGGGTTACACTCAGAGAGGTGCTGGGAGAAATCATTATCTGGGAAAAGAAGAACATCAGGCTGCTAGGCTGGGTAGCCCCTAGTACCAGTCGTCCCAGGTCACCATCACCTCCTCCAGATGATCGCAGGCCACCATCACCTCCTCCTACTGATCACATGTCGCCACCATCACCCCATGGGTACGACGTCGACCACAACATCTGTAGTCCATCTCCATCTCCAGCGCCGCCGCCTCCGCCCACTAAGACTCGGAATGCACCCAACCGGAAGCGTTTCAAGAGTCCTATCCGCAAGATGTCGCCCCCCAAAGGTTCCTCCCCCCCCCCCATCCTTACGATCGTACTGTCGAGGAAAATGAGGCCATTGTTGCGAAATACAACTATGAGTTTTTTCATAAGCCAAAACCTCCAGCGCCAGAGCCATACACCGAGAAGCAAAAAGCATATGCTACTTCTTTTCTGAACACACCATCGCAATATGACTTACACGAGAAGAAGGATGACTATACACGCCACCTTGCGAGGGTAATTGATGACAAGAAGCAGGCTGAAAAGGCTAAGAAGAACAAGGATGACAAGGCTAAGAAGAAGGATATTGCTAGCACGAGCAAATCATCAGCTAGAAGTGCAGCCGAGAAGAAGTCAAGTTCAACAAGTGCACCCCTCAAGGCCAAGCAAACGACAGAAGGCAAAAAAAGAAAGGAAGTTCTCCTGCTCGGAGATCAGCCCAAACAATCGATCCCAGCACTCAAAGTGCTTAATGTTCCCAAGGTGTACCAGGAACATGGTGGTTTCGTGATTGAAGAAGCTGCAAGCCTAGCGGCTGCCTGTTCAGTTACCGTGGACGAATTGCTGTTAGCAGCAGATGCTGCACTACCCACTGCTGATATAGCTCCTAAATTTGTCTACGGGGCCGACTTGGTCAGCAGAGAGCAGCTGCATAAACTGCCTACACATATGCGGAATTTGCATCAGTGGTACCTTGATGCATGCAAGGAGAACATAAGGTACATCGTGGCGGATATACCATTTGAATATTACTACCGAAAGGAGGAGATCCATATTGAGATAAATGAACTCGGCAGTTATTCAATTTAGATGCCCTCGACAAATCTCTCATGAGTTGCTATTGCTTGTAAGTTGTTAACTACATATAAGTTCATTTTCATTCAGTTCATGTTCGTTTTCATTGCATATACTCATTATATCTTATGTGTTCTCTTATGCAGATCGAAGATCGGTGAATGCAAAAGTAACAATATTATCAATATTGGGTTTGTTGACCCGGATAAAGTAAATGTTCAAACGGTAAAGCATAACCGCGAAGAAACGGGGGAAATCTACTAAGGTTTTGGGGGAGCAATATTTCTGTGATTCAATATTGTTTCCTTACAACTACGAGTGAGAGTCTTAATGATCTTTTATGCACATTCAATTTTTCTTACTCGATGTTAAGTGTAATTCCTGACGTATATACATAATATGTGCAGCTTCCACTGGATTCTACTAGACATTCAAGCTGATAAGGGAATAGTTGAAGTAAGAGACCCACTGAGTAGAGGCGTGGACGGGTTCCACGACTTGCAGAAGTTGCTCCAAGTGTAATTTCCTTCATCGCCGCGCTATATCTTTCGTGAGATATCAATTAATTATCCACTCATTCAATCATTCTTTTGCCTGGAAGGGCTTGGAGAGCTTTCAAGAACCATCATAAGGAGGGTACCTGGGCAGAGAAGCTAACATTTACTCCTGTACCGTGCCCTCAGCAGCCACAAGGGACGAATCTATGTGGATACTACGTTTGCGAGTCCATTCGCATGTTAACCACTGAGAAGCAGAACAACAATAAATTCAACGTAAGCAATAACATTCACAACTTTATTTATTATCGTCAATATTTCGTTATCAAGATTGATATAGTCATACTCATCTCATTTTCGTATATAGGTCGACTACATGCGGGACGAGACTCCAACCAAAGGAACACCTACTAGGAATTGCGGAGGAACTGGCGGGACTTTTGGTTAGAGAAGTACTAAACAACAAAGGCTTGTTTAGTCCAAATAGATGCTATACCTCCAAATAGACGGTCGTTAGTACCGCTTGTCGATCGTGAGCTAAATGTATATATATATATATATATATATATATATATATATATATATATATATATATATATATATATATATATATATATATATATATGTAAGGGGAATCTACATGTAAGGGGAATCGACTTTTGCTTCCAATATTAGTTTGATCGATCTATATATATATATATATATATAATGAATGAACGTGTACCACTTCTAGTAGCGTACAAATATATGGAACTTTTATTTTCGAATGAAAAATGAAATAACAGACAGTCGGTGGCGCGGGGGGGGGGGGGGGGCTGTACCCCTCAAACCCTAAAGCAGCAGCGTTGTGCGCGCGCCACGTAGAGGACCTTTTGTCGCGGGTGGTAATACCACCCGCGACAAAAGGGCCTGTCCCCTGCGCGCCCCGCGGCTGCCACGTGGTGGACCTTATGTCGCGGGTCGTAATCGACCCGCGACAAAAGGGGGACCTTTTGTCACGCCTCCTTTGTCGCGGCTGGCCGCCCGCGACATTAGGCCTGTTTTCCACTAGTGTCAAGTGGACCATCATGATCCAGTTCTTCTCAACGAGCAATTTGGCCTCTATTTCTTTTTCTTTTGCCTCAATTTTGTTGGCTTTTAAGCAGACATTGGTATCATCAACTTCAAGCTTCCTTTCTTCTACCCCAAGAGACTTTTTTTGTAATCGAGAAAGTTTAGCAATTGTTCCTTTTTCTCCTGGCACCTCCTCTCGTCCCTATTGGCATTTGCCTCATCTTTCCCGGTAATCAACCCCTTCAACGTTTAATACAATCCCACTAATGAAACATTACACTTTAGATCTTGCTTGGATAATTTGTGCCTCCTTTGCCGAACCACACAACCACCCGTGTTTGGGCCACCCTCTTCAAGTTCAATGACCGATGAATCATTACCAAGTTTCTTTCAGCCATCTAGACCTCTTTTTTTTGTATAAAGCATAGCTTGTTTACCACTTGGGATATTTTTTAAGCTTCATCAAACAATGGCTCTACCCGAACGGTTTGTTCTCATATGGATGAAAATCTAATAAATGAGTAGTCATATATGCAATGGAAATTTAATTTGGCTCCCGGGTGGTATGCTCCCTCTACCAAAAAATCATATTTCAAAATGTTGAAAATTTTTGACAAAAAATTCTACATGTACATCTCCATAATATATGTGCATTTGTCAAGTTTCACGAAAAAATAATATATTTTATGGTCTATGTAAAAGAAAAGAGAGAAAATTCATCTTGTGAAGAGCATTACTTTTAGCACTGAATTTTGTCTTTTTTATTTACATCACATGACAAGTCATTTTTTTTATAAAACGACTTTGTGAACGCGTAACATGTTAAGATGTACGTGCGGATTTTTTGTTTCTACTTTTTTAAATTTTAAAATGGGTGTAAGATGCATTTTCAAATAGAAGGAGCATATGTTTCCATGTTTCAAAACAATTTTCTCTTGTTAAGTGACCCAAGATGTGATCGTCGACATGCACCCTCTCTGTCTTCTTGTTTGCAGTGATTGAGAACGTCACATGTGGCAGTGGAAAAGGGGGCGGTTACCTCACAATCCACATCTCCATAAACACTTTTAGCTTCGAGAACGCCTACGTGTTGGTACTAGAGAATTGAGAAAGGCATCTGGTTAATTCGGGAATTCCCTATCGACTAACAGCTCCAAGAAAATCAAATTCTAGCTGGGATCTACCTGCTCCAAGAAAAGTGTTCATACACGTGGACGGCCCCTTAAACTTTATGTCCTCGGGTGACCGGGGTCGAATCAATGTTAATTCGCGCTTGATCATACCTAAACATGTCTGCACAATGTGGTTTTCTTATCAGGAATGACCGAATGAGGAAGTCAATCCAAGCTGCAGCTATAGTTTATACTCGGAGTACTTAACAAACTTCTAATGATTTCATTGGAGCTGACGTGCCTCAGTAGCAGACCGTTTGTATTATAGGGTTCGTTATTCGCTGATGATCATCAGCAAGCACGCCCGACAGTAGTTGAACTACCTGACAGGGACGCCACAGAAGCACAAGATCGTCATTCGTCAGGTTAAATAAGATAATACTACGGTTCGATTCTGGCCGCGCGGCCGACTAGAAGTCTCTTCTTCCAAAAGAACCGACAGATCGAGCTGACGGAAAACAAAAATTAGTTCAGATGTCGTCTCTCTCGGTCTGTCCACGCTGTGCTAGCTAGCTGGCCACGAGTACGTCGCCGTTCACGCGGGGAGAAAGCGTCCATTATTTCAAGCGGCCGTTATGGGCAACTAGGGCTGTGAAAGTTACGCTAAGCCACAAAATTAAGAAATCGTCTGAATAGGCATAATGTCAATTTGTTTAGGTTACTACCCAAACATTTCCTAAAGCAATCTTGATGTAATCTACTGAAGATACTAATTGTTTGTAATATTGGTAGGTACGTACGTTGTCACGTGCTATTATTTTTTCTGTAGAATCACTGAGTCGGCACCTCACTTTCTTGCCTGAGGTAGCTACCAGATGAACCAGTAGTTGGTAGATGTTACAAGCTATAGCCAATGGGCTTAGCAACATTTAGCTTTTAATCTATGAAAATTCAAGAGACCCATTACCCATTATGTTGAAAGTGAAATATATTTGATATATTATGAACTTGGAATGGTACATCCTCCAAGTTGATTTGATATACTAGTCAACCCAGCCGAAAGTCTGCAAAAGTTCAATGTATGCCGCAATTTCTTTGTACTATGTTAGCAAGGTTTTAAAGTTGAAACCTTTTGGATCTGATGCAATTAAATTGAACTAATGCATTAGCCACCTCAATGAAAAAAATACTTAAACTTCGAAGAGAGGGATAATATATTTCAACTTTAAGAGAATAGATTGGCTTGATTTAGGTATATGCTAAGTTTTTTTTTTCTTTTGAATCTTCTCCTTTATCCATCTAGGGAAATGAGAGATTGGACAAGAATAGATATGCTTCCGCGTTAGGCCCAGTGTGTTGCCGCATCACACTATTATTATTCCAAATTAATTAACTCAATTTTATATAGATGTGCAAAAAAATTCTATTAGAGAGTGATAAGTGATGCATAGCTCGTGTGGTTCATTGGAGGACTGGAGACGCCACCCGGTTTAGGCACGCCTCGGCCTTCTCAAACTCTCTTATGTTAGCCCCTTCATAATTTTCTCCATAAGCGTGTCACTGTTACATCTACCCGGAAAAATATGCAAAAGCTGTTAGGGCAGCTTCAACGGGCTACCCCAATTGGACACAAAAAGTGTCTGATTAGTCCGTTTGCAGGTGCCTCGCGAACAAAAACGGACCGATGTTCATTTGGATGATCGGTCAATTGTCCTCCACATTTTTGAAAAAAAAAAGGAAGAAATGTTTTTTTGAAAAATATTTGCATGTAGCCAACGATGTACACTACTACCGTGCAAATTTACAATGTGAAATAACTTATACTTTAAGCAAACAGATTGTGTACTTACACGCATGGGTGTGTGTTTTCGTTACCGTCGTTTTATTCCACGAGATTTCTGCTTACCGTGGTAGATGGAAAAGTAGCTCTCTCTTTCTCCTGTTTTTTTTCTTATGAATCTTAATGCAGAACGGACAGCGACGAAATAACCACACACCTATCCATGTAAATACAAAAGTATTTCCAATTTTAAACATAGCAGAAATAACCGATAATTGTCCGTTTAGGGTGCCTCGCTGGTGCAAAGGGACTGTCCCTTTGGGTGGCACAGTTACAGCGCCTCAAGTCGTGGATCGATTGGCTACACATCAGCCTCACCTTCTTGCTGTCCGACCCGGCAGCATTCATGAGTCGTTCGTTCAACTGTCCCTCGGAGACACGGTCGAGAAGTGCCATGCATGGTCGCCCCCCCGTCCTTTCTTTCTCTCGGTCCCACCAGGGCGGGCCCCTCTGGGGTAATAAAGAAATGGAAAAAAAAAGGGGACTTCTGCTACGGGCTATGCCACCCATTACTTATGAGGGAAGTCGCATCCGTCCCATCGCAAGCACCTACAATGTCATGATCACATTGGTTTACCCTTTTTTGGTAGTTCAACGGACGGTCGCCCCTCCAACAAGAAAAGGTAGAAATATGGAATCCTCGTCAGCATATGCGTACAAGTTGTGCAGATCTTCCGTAGGTACTAACGCGCTGTCATCCTCGTTGTTCTTTTTTAGTACCTACGGAGTAGCTAGTAGCTATATGGAGTAGCTAGTAGCTATATATACGGGACGAAAAAAGAACAACTGGGGAGTACTGGTAGAATATTCCGATCCCAGATGACACGAGCACGAGGTCTATAGTACGTAGCATAATAATCTACGGAAGATCAAGCCGCCTCTGTATTAGATTCTTAAAAAACTTCTCGAGGTTGACTCCAGGAATTAATGCCGGTGCGTGGAAGCAACTGCATGCTATGTAGGAGTATTTCTCTTTTTTTCTTCCTTGTTGAAAAATTTGTAAGATTGAATTTCATAGAAGATATTGTTTGATTTCTAAGGTTGATTCATACAAGAATTTCTCCTAAGCAACTTCCCGTCCAATGGGCCCACAGCCCATGTACTCCTGGCCCAATACATGCCCAGGTACACCTTTGCACAAGATTTTATAGGAAAGCTAGCATCCACTCGTAGCTTTGTTGAAGAATACTTTGATTTTTCTATGGTGAAACGAAATAAAGTTTGGTTCATATAAACTGTTGTATGATTATAGTGTGCATGTCATTGTAATCCAACGTTTTCTAGTTCCTACATTTTTCTATCGTGGGAATTAAATAGGCTGTTATATGGCAGGGGACGACAGACACATGCTTTCCGTAGAAGAACCTTTTGGCGTTCACAAGCCCAGCTGTTAATTTCGGGCACACTGTCTGCATCTGCACTTGGGACAGTTTCAGTTATAACTGGGGGAACTAGCTAGGGTGGTGTGCTTCGGCCTCGCAGGCAGAAGATCGATCAATCATTAATTTGAGAGTAAATTCCAATTTTTACCCCATAGCATGTCATTTGTGACAGTAATTACCTCATTTAGTAGAAATTCTTCTGGTTTACCCCATTTAGCAAAACTTGTGCCAAATCTTACCCCATTTAGCGAAACTTGTGCCAGTTTTTACCTCATTTAACTTAAGCATGGTTCTGCCATCCATTTCTGAAACACGTCGACTCATGTATTCTGCTTAGAAGGCGACTTCGCCATCACTTGTGTTGACAGCGGTCTCACCATGACATTAGCAGTATTCTCCCATCTATTGACGAAATATGTGAACTCGTGCACTATTCTTGTGTGACGAGCTCGTGGGTGAACTACAACACCATCGTCTTCGTCTGGACACTGCTAAATGCTGACCAGTTTGCTATCTAGCTAGAGCACGCTATAGTAATTGTCAAGTACGGAGTAGTATAAGTTCATTACACTCTATCCTCTATACAATTGCGGTTCTTCTTTTAGTACTAGCTAGCACGTAGCAGCAGTACATGGGCTAGCTTCTGCGGATGTTTTAGCCAAGTGACAGAGGACCGATTATTGAATCACCAGCTACCGCTGGGAGACAGGTTCAAAGCTATGCCGCGAGGTCCCTGTGCAAGCGACGGTGACGCAACGGAGCCGGGTGAATACTAGGAACGGAAATCGCTAGGGACATAAAATATGTCTAGTAAAAAATAACACGTGAGATGTGGGAAGGTATATATTTATGACAACTGAAACTCACCGAGCAGAACTGTTTAAAAGTTTAAATGGGGTAAGAATTGGCACAAGTTTTGCTAAATGGGGTAAACTGGATAACTTTCTACTAAATGGGGTAATTATTGTCACAAATGACAAAACAAGGGGTAAAAAATGGAATTTACTCTTAATTTGAACAAGTAATAAGACAGTTTCGGCTGCTCACACGAGGTCTACAATTGTCCTGATAATGGGGTTCAGCTCGCCTCATGTGCGTGGTAGTCGCAGTCGGAGCTTTGTTTCCACGGATAGTCTACGGTCCGTCACATCTCGCTGATCAAAGAAATGATCTCCAGTTTGGACTTTTGGCAGCGGTGCATACACACTGATGAGTGATGTACACAGTGCTACTGAACCCACATCGAACAGGTTCAACTCATCATCGTATCACAGTGGACCAGTTCGAGGTTGCCTGTTGGACTGCAGGGGAGCAGAGCACAGCTTCACACGAAGTGGCCGAATCTTTGCTGGAGTGTAGTAAATCTCAACCGAGCTCGCACGTGCCGTAGACGGCTTGATCGGCGCTGATGCCGCTCGATGTCATCTGATGATCTGACGAAAATCCCATCCACGAGCACTCGCCGGAAGCGTGAGGACTCTTCCAGTGAGCAGACTTCATACACACACCACTAGCTAGTATAGGATCAAGTCGAGCATCGCTTTCGCAGAATCGCCGGGGATACGCAGGACCGGGAAAGAAAGAAAAGAAAAACAAGACCGCGCGCGCGCCCGATCGTCTAGTTTATCGGACATTTCTCTGTTTCCAGGGAGCTCGGTCGGTTAGCTCATGTACTACATCTCTCGCAGATTCAGTTGATCGGTCGTGGCTTGTTTGACCAGGACTTCCGAGGATTTGATGGCTTGCGAGGGAGAGAGATGGCGTGCCGATTCTGCTACCACCTGGCCGGCGATGGGGGAGGAGAGAAAGGGACTCTTGCCCGATCTTTTCCAGCAGGGAGAAAAGGCGCTCTCGACACGAGGGTACGCTGCCTTCTGAAGGTTCTTCCTCGACTAGATGTCTGATGGATGGTTTGGCCAATTGGTCTCGCTGTGGCACAGCCAAGGACACCTGCGGGTCTTGCTTAATTGGACATGACCTGCGTCCTGTCCAGAGGGAACAAAATATCAATCAAAGGGCCGTGCGAGCTCACGCAATTGAAGCAGACAGCAATGGTGATGACTGAACAAAAAGGAGCTAACACAAAAAGTGCGTCTGCCGGGAGTCGAACCCGGGTCTATTGCTTGGAAGGCAATTATCCTAACCGTTGGACTACAGACGCTTGCATGTTTAATATCCGTACATAACACCAAATACGTAGGTCATCCAGTACCACTCATCCTCCTCACGTGAGCGGCGCGCCGGGGGCGGGTGTGGCGCGGGCCGCGCCGTACTCTCCCAGTCTGCCTTTCTCGCCGACAATTCTGGGCCGCCAGACGCGCGGGAACTTTCCTCGACGTTTCGCGCGCTTTTGTTTCTTCCGGACTCCCCGAGCGCGCCCCGGGACGTCGAGGATGGCATGAGCTCGCCAGATGGATGAAAACCTAAATCCGAGCGAAAACGAGGATCCGGAGATGCGACTGGACCATTTTTCGCCGTCCGGATGAAAAAATGGCTACCGGGGGCCTCGTCGGGGTGACGATTGGAGGTGCTCTAAGTTTGTAGGAAAAGACTCACAATCACCTGGGGCATCGAATCGCTCGCGTCCCCCGGACCCGTCATGCCGCGTCCCGCGTGGTTGTAGGGCCCACCTTATCATTTTCATTGCTACTTCCCTGAACCAACACCACCCGCACGAACCTGTCATGGCTTCTCTATTCCCCACCAACACCATCGGCTGAATTGGTTGCTGCCACCGAATCAAGTCCTCGCTGTTGGAGCGAGCCCACCACCGGCAAGGTCCCCTCAGGCGCCGTCGGATATCCGCCGCCACCTAGTCCCTTGCACGCCGCCGACCCTCCCATCTTTCTGCCTCGTGTCCTCGTCTGCCCCGCGTCGGCCGCCACCTCCCCCGACCTCCACCACCTGTAGCAGCCGCGATGTTGTCGCGTCTAAGCCGTGTTTCGTGCCCTACGTCGAGCTCCGCTTCTCCGTGCGCGGCCGCTGCCTCTCCCGACCTCATCCCATGCGGCACCGGTGCCCTCGTCCGCTCCACGCCGGCCGCCGTGCCCCCCCCCCCCCCGACCTCCACCACCAATAGCCGCCACGCCTCGCCGAAGGCAAGCTTCGTCGTTGCGTCGAGCTCCGCCTCCTCTATTAGTGATGCGTGGTGTCATACAAAGATGTGCTCACCTAGAGCTAACAAAGCTGATGTGGACATTTTTTGCTACAATTATTCTCCGGTTTTGCGAAATAGTACGAATAGTTTGCCATGATATCTCCAGCGAAATATTTTTTTTCCTAGAATTGTTTGTGTTTCTACTATTAGTTAACAGTATAATGGAACCACCAGAAGCTCACCACATCGTTCGAACATTCTGAGCCATTGGATCAAACAATCTTATGGTCTACGTATGTTTGCCGTTACCAAATCGGTACCATCTCGCGAACTCACGTCTTACAGATTTTGTTGTACAGCCTTTTAACGTTTTATAAAGGCCATTTTCATTGTAGGGCTTCTACTCCCAGAATTGTTCTAGGCCTAGGCCTTACCATGTTGATTGGGCACAAAAAATACTGAACGGGTTTGGCTTGCGTTCCTTCTTCCTTCTCCTTCGACCCCCTGCGCCGCTGAGCATGTAGATGATTTAAAGTGAAATAGAGATGAAGAATCATCAATAGTAAGCTCAGGTGTGTAACGGTACGATCTACTCTTTAATGGTTGAGTTCTAGGAATTAAGAGGATGCGATGATCAATTTCACGTCTTGGAGGAAGGCCAGATGGAGTTTTAAACATATCAGTGAACTCCTGCAGTAAAGTTAACACCCCTTCCGGTATCTGATCATCAGAAACAGGGTATCTTTTGTTCCTTTACCTTAACGTGTGTGAGATCTCTAGCAGTTTTACAGCGCCAGGTAGTATGCCAGTATGATCTGAAGCTGATCAATACAGCATACCGTTTTTCTGTAGCTTAGCCATCAATACACCAAATCTGTCTGTAAATTGAAGGTTATAAATCTTTCCTTTCTTAGATTTATTTATTGTTACCCCTAATTTCTGGCTATTTGTCTTTTTCTTTCGATCTCCTGCCACCTTGAAAAGGTAGAGGACACTGATGTCTCATGGGTCCCACATGCAACGTTCCAGATCGTCCCAAACGTCCCCAAACGTGGCTGCCTCCGTCAGTTCACGCCAGATGGCCGAATTGGACGTTTTCTGATTAGTCGGGCCACGAAACCTTCAAATGAGCCTCCGGTACATAGTCCAGCAGTCTTTCACCGAAGGCCTCAAGCGACATCGATTCTTTCCTTTCCTCTCCACGACTCCATGACGGGGACTGCTCGCTACCGAGCAGGTCGGTGGCAATCGCGGCACCGCACACCCCCAATTGGCTTATGGGCCAGGACCATATACGGATTTCGTTTTCTGTTCCTGTTTTCGATTTTCCACTTAGATTTTCCGATTTTTCGTCACTATTTTTTGGATCTGTCTAGTTTTCAGAAAAATGTCCGATCATTTTTGAAAATTTGAACTTTTTTCGAACTTGAACATTTATTGGGACTGAACTTTTTTCAGATTTTTTTTTAATTTTGAATATTTTCGAATATGAACATATTTTAAATTTGAACATTTTTAAAATTTTGATTTTTTTCTAAAAAGAATTCGTTTTAATTATGAACATTTTCTAAATTTGAACATTTTTCACGTTGGAACGGTTTTTAAATTTGAACGGTTTCCAGATTTGAACGGTTTTCAGATTTGAACATTTTTTGAATTTGAACATTTTCTTAATTTGAACAATTTTTAAAATTTAAATTTTTTCAAATCTGAAAAATAAAAATAAACAAAACCGAAAATAGAAAACAGAAAAGAAAAACAGAAAAAAGAAACAGAAAAGAAAAATGGAAAAACGAAACAGAAAAGAGAGAAAAAACGAAAACGAAAAATGCCTACCTGGGCCAGGCCTATAGCCGCGCGGGGGTGTGCGGTGGCCGGTACCCACCAACCTGGTCGGTGTATAGGTTTTCCCCTCCATGACTCCCACCCTAGGTGTCTTCTGGTGAACCGGGCCGGAACACCAAATTTCCATGGGCCGCTCTATCAAAAAAACCATGGGCTGGGCCATGCAGTGGAGAGGGGAAGAGGAGGAGTAGGCGACGGCAATGGCTCATGGTGTGACGGAGGATGCGCGGCTTTGGGTGGGACTTCACCTGGATCAACCTCCTTGATAGCCAGGTATTAGATGGATCCAGCGCGCTTTGCTGCGCCGTTCTTTGCTATTGTCGTTTAAATTTTTCGTTGCTACACCTCTGGCTAATAGGATTTTCCTGTGGTGAACGATGTCGGTGGCTAACGTGTCTAATGTAGCGCTATCTGTCGTGAGGTGCGCCATTCATTGAAAAGTCTTTTCCTTTGGTTAGATGGATCAGCACGCTTTGCTGCGCCGCTCGACATAGAATCAACAAAAGATGTCTATACAAAATACTCCGCTGGCCAATAAACAATAGCATCGCATGCTTTAAAGATACTCCAATTTTTGTTAGGCTCTAAGAAATGTTCTTCTATTGTTGGGTATAGTAAAACCAAATGTACCTCGGGTGCCCAGCAATGGAAGCCGATGCACTGCATGCCGTATCTTCAGAAAGGCTCGAATATGCCATACAAAAGTCAGAAGTATGCAGCGACAAGCTAACTATTTCCCTTTTCATGGTACATACAAAGTGGGGGACGATTTCTGCATGGTGAGGTTCCCGGTTCAAAAATTTGAGGGCAGAACATTTGTATTTCTGTTGTGAGGAAGTAATATCACAAAGTAAATTAAAACTGGCGCAATTCTATTTCTGCAGAAACACATTAATAAGGTCTTTAAAATGATCTCAGTTTACATTCGTACTGCAATTCTTATGCAGTTTTATTAAGGGTTGATCAATTTTCCAAGCTTGGTGGGTTTATTGCAGTAATAAATCTTATTGAAGCCTTTTGATGTACTTTCATCCAAGGAAACATTTTCAAAATTCGGACTTCTCTTAGTGTTACTATTTTACCAAAGAGAGACAATGAGTTATATTTCCCTAATCAAGAAAGGTGCCTTAATCCTACAAACAGGCTCAACCATTTACCAAAGAGAAGCAACAACCTCTTTTTTACCTTTCCTCTAATCAAGAAATCTTCTTTAATCCTATCGATAAAGAGAACAACAATATTCATTTTTCATATTTACTGGTCACATGTAAGCACCATAAATTAATAAATGGGAAGAAAAAGCATGCCAAACTCAACATGAGGAAGTGTAGTGCGAGAAAGAGATACCAAGGTGAAGGGGGCACCATGAAATGCCATATACGTAAATTGGTATGGCATCACCAACAATGTGTCAGATGACAAATGCATCTCCACCGTAGTGCCCATTCAGTTCCTCCCACTCAATAACCTGTGGATATATGAGAGAGACCGGTGAACAAATGCCACATGTATGCTCAATCCACACACTAAAAAATGAAACTAATCAGTTTCCTCTCAATGAACTTAAGTTCTTCATAACCTTTCGGCCCGCTGGTCAGCTTTTTCGCGGAAACGCAAAAGCCTTGCGTTTCGATGCATTGATAGATAAAGAAGAGTTTATGTACAAGCCCGAGGAACGGACACACCACGCCGTACAACTCGACCCAAGAAAAAGGAAAAGCCTAAACTAGGGGAGTAACTGGCGCACACCCCGGGCTCCCGCGTCCGCCCAAAGCCGCGCGTCGGCAGTGATGTCGTTGAACAAGGATGCCACCGAAGGCCGCGTGTTGTCGAAGACCGCAGCGTTCCGGTGTTTCCAAATCCACCATGCTGTGAGCATGATAATCGACGAAGTGCCCTTGCGCAGCTGGCGAGGGGCGGTCCGCACCACCAGCGACCACCACTCCGCGAAGTCACCCTCAGCCATGGGCGGGCCCG
Organism: Lolium rigidum; assembly: GCF_022539505.1. Taxonomy (NCBI): domain Eukaryota; kingdom Viridiplantae; phylum Streptophyta; class Magnoliopsida; order Poales; family Poaceae; genus Lolium; species Lolium rigidum. The sequence continues at coordinate 153,989,742 of NC_061514.1, forward strand.
AGGTGGATCGGATCCACGACAGGACCTCAAACCACACCGTCCTAGAGAAGGAACATCCAGTGAGGAGGTGTCTCATGGTTTCGGCAGATCGGGTCACATAACGGGCATCTTGGCGCATGCGGCAGCCCCCGCCGTGCCGCTCTCTCACCCGTCCAGCACCTGTCGAGGCAGGCTAACCGGATGAAGAACTTCACCCTAGGTGGCGCCCGGGATTTCCGGTTGAGCTTCCAGGACCCCGAGATGATAGCCCCCGGAAAAGGGTGTCATAACAGGATCCAGCCGTATACTCGTCCATCCGTCGTCCACCGCCAAACCATCCTGTCCGGGTCCCCCGATAGTTGAATGCCCCCGAGCCTACCCCACAGCCTGGACGTACCGCCACATAGCCGGGCGCTCGGTGCACCTACAATATCGGGGATCCGAGTACGGTCAACCAGCGCTTCACGGACCGTGCGCGCCTTTCGCCGGCGCTTTGGAACCAAAGCGTATACCTCCGGCGCCATCTCCTTGATGGACCTGCCGTCCAGCCACCTGTCCTCCCAGAAGAGGGCGGATTGCCCGTTACCGACTACCATGTAGGTAGAAGCCGCAAAGACATCCAGCTCCGTCTTCGAGAAATGCATGTCCAACCCGCGCCAAAGTCGCAGGGGGTCAGCGTGCTTCCTCCAGATCCAGCGCACCCTGAGGCTGATAGCCGTGCGTGCGAGATCGGGGATTCCCAGCCCCCCAAGCCGCAACGGCCTACACACCCTTGCCCAGTTGACGTGGCAATGTCCGCCATTGGCGTCTGCCCTGCCAGCCCAAAGGAATCCTCGCAAGATTTTGTTGACATGCTTGAGTGCTTTCTTATCCAGACTCAGCACCATCAGCTGGTGCAACGGTATCGCTGCGAGAACCGAATGGATTAGCGCCAGGCGTCCTGCCCGAGGCATCATCGATGCCCTCCAGGTAGGTAGCTTGTCAGCTAGACGGTCTATGAGAGGCTGGAATGCTGCAACCGTCAGCCTCCCGATAGACAGCGGGATGCCAAGGTATCTCACCGGAAACAGCGCTAGCTGGCACTCCATGAGTGCAGCAGCGCCCGCGGCCTCATCCTCAGAGCATGCGATGGGGGAAACCGAGCACTTGGCAAAGTTGGTGCGCAGCCCCGAAGCATGGCCGAAGAGCTCCAGGATCCCACGAACAGCGCGTAGATCCGTCTCATCCGCATGGCAGAAAATCACAACATCATCCGCATAGAGCGATACAGACGTCGCTAAGTCCCGCCGTGCTAAGCGCCTCAGCACCCCGAACTCGATTGCCTTAGCCAACAACCTGTTGAGGGTGTTCATCATCAGTACAAACAGCGCTGGCGACAAGGGGTCTCCCTGTCTCGAGCCCCTACGATGCCAAATCGGGGGCCTGGCTCGCCATTGAGCATCACCCTGGTACTCGCAGTGGATAGGAGGATGGACACTAGTTCGCGGAACTTAGGTCCAAACCCTAACTTGCGAAAGATTTCCAAAAGGAAAGCCCAAGAAACGGAGTCAAAGGCGCGGGCAATGTCCAACTTGAGCATCACCCGCGGCTCCTTCTCCCGATGTAGAAATCTAGCTGTCTGCTGGACCAACATGAAGTTGTCGTGGATACAGCGCTTGCGAATGAACGCGCATTGGTTACGATCCACCAGCGACTCCATCCTAGGGGCTAGACGAGTGGCGAGCGCCTTCGCAACCAGCTTGGCAAAGATATGGATCAGGCTGATAGGGCGGTAGTCGCCGAGCGCAGCCGCATCCGGGCGCTTAGGCAGCAGGGTCAACAAGGCCTGGTTGAGACCTTGGAACCCGCGCCCGCACAACGTGAACAATTTGTCGAAGGCTGCCATGAAGTCACCCTTAACCACTCCCCAGCATTTCTGAAGGAATTCAGCCGTGAACCCGTCGGGCCCCGGCGCCTTGCCCCCCGGCAGTCGCCGAATCACCTCCCAGATCTCATCCTCCGTGAACACCGCCTCCAGCTCTGCGAGGTCCTGAGAGTGGGTATCCAGGAAGTCCAAGTCCAGTGAATGCTGTCTATCCACCGAGGTGCCAAGCAGGCCCTCAAAGTGTGTGAAAGCAGCTTCAGCCATGGCCGCCTGGTCAGAAATGACCGCACCTCCCACCTGCAGACTATGGATCACGTTCTTCTGGCGACGGTATGCCGCGTGTTGATGGAAGAAGGCTGTGTTGGCGTCCCCCTCCTTCAGCCACGCGATTTTGGCTCGTTGCCTTGCCATAGTGCGTTCAAGCGACGCCAGGCCCAGGTAAGCGTGTTTGAGGTGCGCCCTGAGTGGGCGCTCGTCCGGCGAAAGTTGTCTAGATTCCATGGCCACATCCAGCCTAAAGACGACCTCCCGCGCTATCATCAGCTGCAGTTTAACACTTCCAACCTTTTTGTCACTCCAGCTCAGCAAGCTGCGCGCCGTGCGCTTCAGCTTTGCGGTGAGCCGCCGGAAGGGGTCGGGGTCACCCTCCACAACATCCCAGGCGCTTCGCACAGCGTCCTCAAAACCTTCCAACTTTAGCCAGAAGCGTTCGAACTGGAACCTCTTCCGTCCAGGCCGATTTGGTGGTGCAATCCAGGAGGAGTGGGCAGTGGTCGGCCACCACCGTTGCCAAACAGCGCAACATGCAGCTACTATGCAACTCCTCCCAGGCAACCGACACAAACACCCGATCCAGCCGCACCAGAGTGGGTGTTTCCCGCTCGTTCGACCAAGTGTACCGCCGTCCATGAAGATAGATCTCCTTCAGCTCGCAATCATTCAGAAAGCGCCGGAATCTCCCCATCATCCTACGGTTGAGGTTGCCATTGTTCTTGTCCTCATCCCGCTATATCAAGTTAAAATCCCCGCAGAGGGCCCAAGGTCCAGGGTGACCTCTGCGCACATCGCGGAGCTCCTCTAAGAAGGCGACCTTGTCAGCCTCAGCCTGAGGTCCATAGACACAAGTCAGCCACCATTCAGCGCCACCACCCACGGGGGAGACCCTTGCCGTAACACTGTTAGCACCATAGTGTGCGCTGTCGAGCTGCACCACCCGGCTAACCCAAGCCACAATAATGCCCCCCCGAGTGTCAGCCGCAGGCAAGCAGAAGTAAGCGTCAAACTCTGCGCCAAGCGCTTCTATTACGATAGCCTGAGTTACAACCGATAGCTTTGTCTCCTGGAGACATACAATGGATGCACCCGTAGTGCTCACTACACTCCTAACACCCGTACGCCATGCACGATCATTCAGGCCTCGCACATTGGCCACGAAAACTTTAGGTTCGTATAACATTGGAACAACGCAGCAACACCCGTGGACCACCACCGGGGGTCAGGCCTCAATAAGGCGACCACCCGTCATCCCCGGCGGTGGTGGAGAGCAACCTCCGATCGTCGTCGGCGACCACCCGTAGAACTCAGCAATCGCCTCAATCATGTCGTCAGTAAGGGGAAGCTCATACATCTTATGGTAAGCCTCAAGGGCAGCCTCTGACGGCGCCTCATCCCCCTGGAGAAGACCAAGCTTGCGCATCAGGTTGCGTACGGCCTTCATCTCAGCACTCAGACCTCCCGGTTGCCCAGCGATCCTCGAACTCCGACGAGGCTGGAAGTTGAGCTCTACGAGTCTGCGTCGAACAGCCGGGGTCTGCAGGAGGGCATCCGAGCGTGACTTCGCCGCGGTGAGGAATTCCCCTAGGGTCCGAGGCCTGGCCACCGCCGGCGGAGGGCGCGGAGGGGAGGCTGTCGAGCTCTGGAACACCAAAGGTGGCGAAGCGAAGCGGCATACCGCCGGGGTAGCAGCAGGTGGGGCCGCGTCGCGTGCAACACGCGCCGGGGGCGAATCAACCACAATCTCTTCATCCACCTGATCATCATCGGAGTCATCCTCGTTGGAGAGGCGCGCCTCCATGGGGGCCGCCGCCGCGACAACCGTAGCCAACTGCAACACAGGGGTATCCGCGTCGTGGAGGCCAACCGGGGTAGTATTGCCGGCGACAGTCAGACCTATCGCAACTCTTGGAGCAGCGGTAACGTCGATCAAGGGGGTCGAATTTGAATCCCCCATCGAAGGAGGTTCCTGCGCGTCCTCAGCCGGCAGCAGATCGCCCTCCTGGGACTGGCCCATGCAGCCCACAGTGACTGCCGCGGATCCAACCTGGGCCTGGACCAACTGGCTGGAAGCCAACGTGGCCATCGCCAGGGGCGAAGACCCCGCAGCTGGGCCTGGGCCGAGGCTGGGCGAGCCCAACATGGGGGCGAGCGACGTAGGCGTTGTCGTCGTCTCCATCAGAGAACTGCCAGGCACGGGCGCGGCGTGAGCCTGGGCGGGGGCGAGCTCCTTTTGACCAGCTGCTGACGCCGCAGCGATGACCACGACCGAGCCCACCCGCAGCTCAGCGCCCAACTGCACCGCACCTTCCGCAGCACGGACTGACGCGCCCGCTTCGTTGGCTTCCTCCACGACCACTGGCAGGGTGTCGGAGTGGACCGGATCCTGCGCGTCCAACGGCTCGCAGCAGGTGGCAACCAAGGTGAGGGCGCTATCAGCAGCCCCACCCACAACAACTTTGTCGGCGCTAAGGACAGCGGCCGCAGCCTTTTCCCGCAGAGCACGGACCTTCCTGCCTCCACGTTTTCTCCTTTTGCTTTTCCCGCCCTGGCGCGACGTGGACGGGTCAAGGGTGCCAAGGACATCGCCAGATGCCAACACCCTGGTGGTCCCCGTCCCGCTGCCGCCGGCCTGGCCCGACGACGGAGCAGAACCGCCGCCGCCGCCCCCAGGTAGCACGTCAGGCACACCCCTGGTGTATTGGTACTGCCTACGTGTTGGCCATCCCGCCGTTCTTCCATCGTCGCCGCCACCCGCCGCCGCGCCGTCCGGCGTAGGACGCCGGAAGTCGACAGTACGAGTGACGTGGATGAGGAGGGGGTAGGCGAGTGTGCTGATGTGGGGAGGGACGACCGCTTGCGCCGGCGCCGCCATGTCCGCCAGAGAGGGTGGCTCGTCGGGCTCGACGACGTGCATGTCAACCTCGCGCGGAATCGCCGCCGGGTCGAGACACCAGGCCGTGAGCCGCATGACGCCCATGTCCGCGCGGCTTCTGGTCAGAGGATGGAGGCGCTCCACCCACGCCGACGGAGAGAGAACCGCCTCCGCCGTTGCCAGGCTCCAAGCGTTGGCCGGAATCCCCTCGATCTCAACTTCGGTGTGGACACACAGGCCTCCCGAAGCCGCGTGGGTGCGCCGTGACCAAGGTCGAAGGACCAGCCGGAAAAACGGGGAGGCGAGCACACCATCCGCGAGCACACGATCACGATCCTCCTGCACGGCGAAGAACAGCAGGAAGTCCTCGGGGCGGTGACAATGCACAGAGAAGGTGCCAGGCACGAGTCCATGCACGTCCTCGAGCGCCGACGCCACCTCTTCCGTCGTCACGGTCCGGCGAACCCCGACGATCACCGCCAGGAGGGCTCTGGATAGCGCCTCCTCAGCCTCATCCATCTCAGGCGTGCGCGGGAGCACGCAGACGGCGCGCGCAGGGCGCCGCGCCAACTCACCGCCCACCGCCGGCGTGCGCAGACCCAGGGGAGCCACCTGTTCATCCGCACCCCTGCGTGGACGCGCAACATCCGCGACACGACGGGCCGCCGGCAGCACGGGCGCCATGGCCCGCTCGTTGGCCGGAGGCGCACCGCCATGGACCGGCACGGGAGCGATCACGCGCGCAGCATCAGCGCCCTGTGTGTCGCGGCGCGCCAAGGCGACTCCTTGGGCAGGCCTCGGCGGTGCAGCAACACGGCGAGGCCCCGCAGCGGCAGCATGAGAGGCCACACCGCGGCGCGCCCCATCACCGGATCGGAGCGGAGCCTGAGCGTGACGTGGCGCCAGTCTCCTGTCGCCGTCCGCACGCAACGGCGCCACCTCGCGGCGCTGCGCCCGCTGCACCATGGCTGCCTGGTGCGGCTCCGGCGCATGCGCACGGAGCCCACTGGCGCCGACACCCTCGTGGCGGAACCGCCCGTCGTTCATCCTCTTCCTCGCAGGTTCCACACCGCCAGGCGGCGACGCAGGCCGTGGCGGGCGCGGGAGCGAACACTCCCTCGCCATGTGGCCGACCTCGCCGCAGCGGAGGCAGACCGGCCCCGTCAAGCAGTCGTTGGCGCGGTGGCCCGGCTGCGTGCAGAGCAGGCAGAGTCCGTCAAACTCCGCGTAGGCGCCGACGTCGCGCAGGGGCCGCGCCGTCCTCGCCGCAACCTTCTTGCCCCCGCGGCGGCCCCTGGCGCGCTTGCAGGTGACGTGTGTGGGCTCCTCCCACGGGGCAGCTTCTTCTTCCTCGTCGAGCAGATCGTCGGAATCGTCCAGGTCGTCGATGGCGGTGCTCGCCTCCTCGCGCCTCACCACAGATCTTACCTCAGGGCGGCGTCGAGAGGACACCTGCACGCCGGCGTGCACATCCTCCGCGCCGTCGGCCAGCACCTCCCTGTACGAGCGCGGGGTGTCCTCGGAGTCGGAACCGCGGCCACCACGCCAGCGGTCTTCACGGCCGCGCGGACTTGCCGACGACGCCGGGGAAGGGGTTGGGGAAGGGGATGGCGAGGCCATGCTTGTCCGGGAGGGGGTACGCCGTCGCCGCGGCGACGGGCGGAGGAGGGGGCCTCGCCTCGCAGCACTCACTCGCTGCGCTCACTCGCTGCGCTCACTCGCTCCTTGTTTGCTCGCCCGCTGGTCAGCTAACATAAGGTTTGATTCAACATTTCTATGTCGTTGCTTTGTGCTAACTTGTAGTTAATTAAGTTTGCTGCCTAATTGCTACGAATTGCAAATTAACTGACTAAGTAAATCCCAATCAAACCACATTGGCCTAAGCAAATCATACACGGCACAAAAGGTTCAATAAACATAAAGGACCATCAATCCATTGCCTAGGCTGTCAACCACATCGATGCTGCTCATGTCCATTGCCGGCCTCCCTAGTTCCTTCCTCGATTCTTGTCATTTTCACCTTTGAACTGTACAGGTGAAACAAGTACAAAGTCTTCTCCATGCCAAATAACTTGTGTCGATGGTACATATGTCAAATAGTAATTATCACCTAATCAGACGGGACTATATTTTCCTAACGATATTTGGATACCTGCAATGTATGCAACCTTGTTCACATCTAGCAAATCATATCGTGAAAATAGATCATATATGCAAGCAGCATGATCATGCTTCATATACATGAAAGCTACAGGATAATATAATATATAATCCATGTAACGGGAATATTGACGATGCACAACAGGAATGAGAGTGAATAAAACAACAACGATAACTGGTCCAAATACACACACATAGGAAGACATACCTGCAATCCCGCATACAACTGATGCACATAATATACATCTGCAATTACCAACATGCATCATCAATCCTAATTCTAACACCATGCATCTGTACATTTGTAACAGGGAGCATGCGCATTACGAAGCATATATATGTATATAAAGCTACAGGTATGCTTACACATACATGTAGATCTGAAGAAATGGCAATAGATACACACAGGTTTCTACTGCATCATCCTCCAGGTTCGCCGGATTAGTGTAGCCTCCTGATGTGCTACAGGAGGTCCGACTCCTGCTGTAGGTTTGTGGTGGCCCGGTGTTGGATGGATCCAAGCTTGAGACCTCAATAGCGGGTTTAGGCTTGGGCCAAGGGACGAAGACCTGCGATGGAGCGCATGAGCTGTCAACAAGTTTGTCGGCGATAGAGTAGAGTCGAAGCGGTTGGCAAGCCGATTTCTAGCCGTCGTTGGCACACACAAACCCTATCCAAGAGACTGGTTTCTCTTCTGTGTGCATGGAGAACGGATACCATTCCCTAATCTGAAAACCCCAGCGGGAACGAAGCCGTCCCAAAATCAACACCATCCCACCAATGAAATTATGGTAAACAATATTCTAGCAGCTAAATATGGGCTATATATAATTAGTTGGGTTTCAATAATCATGGCCTTAACTTTGTTTCAAGGAGGACCATTCTGGACTGGGTATCGCTCTGACATAGCAGGAAGAACTTGGTTTACAACATTATCTTCCAACTGCAACGGTTTGTAATAGGAATAGTTTTTGCAAATAATATTACTGTGGTTAAATGAATAATTTACGGCATATGTGAAACTAAGTTAAAAGAAAGTACAAAAGGACTGTTATTTTGCTAATGACATCTCAGCCCATACGCCATCAGGTTACAAATAGACAAATTTCAATCAATTTGGTGAAAATTTTCCATCAAGTTCATTTTGCATGTCTCGAGTGTAGTTATTACAGTCAGCTAGATGTTCTTTCTTTATGAATGTGCAGATTTGGGTCAAAACCATTGGGGTTTCTGAGCCTTTTTAAAATAGCAATCAGGTTACAGTACCACACATGCTGGTTCAATGTAGTGGACTGACAAACATAGACCATGGGTGAAAAATAAAATTACCTACATTCCACATTAGTCCCTCTATTGGTCCGTTGCAACTTATAATCATATTAAGTTGTCAACACAATACACTGATCACTCGTTGGAAATCTCCTTCAATTAACTTTGTTGAAGTGGAAGAACATTTACTGCTTCTGAAACAGTTTGTATTTTTTCAGAACACAATTGATGTTGAACTGTTAAAGCCTGCAAGTACTTTGGAGCATTCCATCAAACAACTACGGTGTGCAACAAGGAAAAATGGGGGAAAAAGTGGGGTCAACAGATATGCTGTGAGAGGGAGAGATTATGAGACATGAAGAGATTAACCTGCAGCTCCAGTGAGGAGACAACGTTAGTGGTGCTCCTGCCGACGATGGGGGCTGCGAGGTGCCGTGCTGTAGTTCCTGGTCAGGGACGCGCCACTGGAAGCTCGGGGCCGGGTCTCGGTGTAGGGACGTGGGCTGAGACTGGAAGTCGGAGCAGCGAAGGATCGGGCGCGCCGCCGGCAGGTTGGCAGGGCACCGCGTCCCCAACCTTGCGGGAGGTTGATCGGACTGGCTAGTGGCGAAACTGGGGGGAAATAAGAATGGGTTGGCTGTTTCTGTTTGGGGACCTCGTAGTCAAAGCTCAGGAGCAAACCGACCTCCAGCTTGCACCACTCCAGGCAGACAAGCAACCGCCTCGCACGTACGTACCACAGTGCGACACATCACGATCAACCACAGGCCAGCAGAATCCTGGAAGCTTAGAGCTCTTAGAAGATGTACAATAAGGATCAAATTGACTTGCTATTTCCCACAAAGAAATATTATTCCGCTATTGGGGGCTCTTGCTGACTGGGTTTGTAGTTGATTAATTAGTTTTTGTTGTTTGTGTTTGTTGCTATTCAGGTCAACGATCCGATGATTTGTATTGTCCTGCCATCTATCGTGGTGTAGCGATTTTCTCAGTTCACATTATGTGTATGTGTGAGCGTGTATTACCGTTCTTTGTATATTATTTTGGATATTACTAGGCCACTAGCTACACAAATTCTACTGCTTAATCTCATCTTAGGTTGTGTTTTTCTAGCAACTTCAAAGATGAACAAGAGCTATCCTAAAATCGTATATGCCATGTCTCCGGCCATACTTCCGTCGAACTCCAATTTTGCTACAATTATTCTGTGATTTTGCCAGAATATTTTAATTTTTATTGCTACAATCGATGTCTATGGCAAGGTCTCCGGTGAGGTCTTTTGTGTTTCGTGGATGAAACAATTTTTGCTAAAATCAGATAGGCTTTGCTACACTGATGCTTTTATGGAAGCAAAAAATGAGATATTAATTGCAAATAGATTTTGCTGCAAACGAACAATTTTGTGCTACTTTACATTATGGGATCAAAAGTGAGATTTCAAGTGAAAATAAATTTTGCTACAAACCAACATTTTTCTACTTTGGTATATTATAGAAGCAAAAGTGGAATTTTAAATGGAAACATATTTTGCTACAAACGAACCATTTTTTACTACTTGGTACATTATGGAAGCAAAAATGTGATTTTAAATGGAAATAGATTTTGCTGCAAATGAACATTTTTTGCTACTATGGTGTATTTATGGAAGAAAAAAGTGGGATTGAGGGCTACTGTGACTGCTCTGGACGGTCGGATGTAGCTGATCTAACGGCTGTCCACCCGGGAATGAGGGATTTGATTCCCCGAGGACGCCCAGCACTTCACAAGTTTGTATAGGTCGGCGATAAGTGGTACTTTCGTCTCCTCCAGTTCGAACTCTCTCTTCGTCTCTCAAGTTCTAGTTCCAATCCCCTAGGGAAATCACATTATCCTATCCATATTCAAGTAGGACACGAGCTCGACTCTGCTCGGCTGCATACACATCGAACCTACTCGGCTGCAGGCCAGCTCGATGCGATGGCTCTGCACGTTCGATATCCAGAGTCCGACTATAATTCGGTAGTCGCAGCCCACGCGGTGCCCTAGTTTACATATAACTGTGGCGATAGCCGATAGGTGGTACTTTCGAAGTTCGAACGATCCAGCGATCGGGCATACATACCTGAGTTGAAGAGCGAGCGCACGAGATCGAGTTAGCAACCCAAGACCACACCGGCCGGCAGGGCAGCAGGGATCGATCCATGGACAAGTCCACATGTGTTGCTTCCATGGACCTGGAGAAAGGCGCCGCCGAATCGGACGAAGCCGCCGCCGCACAAGACGCGATAACTGTGGGGATGTGTCTCGGTGGCCTCCTGCTCGCCGCCGACCTTCCTATTCTGCTGATCGCCGGCCCGCAAACAGCGCTGGTGACGGTGGTCCTGTTCGCGCCCCTGGTTTTGCTTGTGATGTGGGACGTGCGCAGAACTGGTCCTTACCGTGACGAAGACGTCGGCCAGGGAGGAGACGGCGGCGGCGGCAGCAGCAGCAGCAAGCGTGCTGCGTGATGCCCTCATCTCGTTATATATCCTGTGTTAGTGACAATTTATTATGTAGTTCAGCAGCAACTAATCCATGTTAATTGCACGCTCTTATTTCAATATATATATATAGCATAGCATTATGGGTTTACCATGCATGCATCTACTTTTTGATAAAAGGAATATATTAATTATATCAAAAGATACCAATTACACCCGCAACAACGCAACACCCTAATGACAATACGGATGCACACAGCTAAAAAAGAGAAGAAAACTAAGAAACAGAAGTCCTGTAACTTAGGCCTACCAACAGCAATACATCCACCACCAAGACAACACCTGAAATAAAGACTCTCCAAAAGCGACGCCTCCAAGAAGAGAACGGTGCACCAGCGCTGTCATCGCCTGACCAAAGATCTTAGGTTTTCACCCTGAAGATAGGTCGCGCTCTCAAAACAATGTCTCCAACAAGGTCATTGTCAGACACAACCAGTTAAGGTCGAACATTGGGTTTTCACCCTCAAAGGTAGAACTCTGAACTTCACATGTGCTACTGCCCCCACTTTCATACCACTGCTGCGAAGCCCGCAACACCAAGCAAGTCCCTCAACATCGCGGAGATTTGAACCTCCCTTAGCTAGTCCTCCAATCCGGCCTTCATGATATTCTCTTCTTCTGACTTCACCATGGATCAAAATGTCACTTGATGTCAACACAGAACAGAGTTTCACGCCGCTCCCTCCAGAACCAAACGGTCGGAAAAAAGCATGGGTGCGCGCGGCCGAATAAAACCCGATCCAACAAACTCCAGGCAAAAGATGCACTGTTCCATTCGCCGTCGGAGCCTTCCGGAACTCATCACTCCGGTTAGATGAAGAAGGGTCGGCATCCGGAAGGTCTTCATCTTCGCAAAAGAAGAACCCTAGGACCACCACCATCATAAGGCGGAACGGCCGCCACCATGGCTAGGAACCGCGGTCCATCTGCCTCCTCCAACCCGGCCGGTGAAGCAGCCTCCGACTATCCCAAGGAGCGAAGGCCCAGATACCCGGGTGGTCCAGATCGAACTCAACCCTTCTCCTCCTCCTCCCACGCCGGCATCCACCGGGAGAGCGGCTTCGCGCCCACGACGCGGAGACGGCCGGCTGCTGCCTGCCAGGAAAAACCTAGTCGAGCCTCTTCACCGCCGCCTCGCAACCATAGGTCATTGCCGCCACCCGACCTCGCCGCTGACACACCAACAGACGCTGCCGCCCTCCTCTGCTCCCAACCGAGCTCCACCGCTCCACTGCGATCCCCGCAATGCTCCAGGGGACGTAACCGAAGGCCCCGCCACCAGACCCGCTGCCCAACGTCGCTGCCCCTGAGAGACTCGCCTCCGCACGTAGGGGAGTCTGAAGAGCATGCCACCCCCGCCTTTGGCAGCGGCCAGGAGGAGCAAGATCGACGGCCTTCTTTTTTAGGGTTTGGGGGGCGCCTAGAGCCGCCTCGCACGAGGCGACCCGGGACGGGCTTGCCCTACGTTTTTTATGCATGCATCTACTAGTATATATTAAGTTGTGTTCCATGATCAAATTACGTACAACATGCTCAGTTGATCCTCCATCCACTTGTTCTTCAGTATTGGAAAGTACCATTTCTCTTCCTTCAACCGGTTCCTCTACCTGGTGTGCCCCCATCTAAATGCTCCTGGGCCGTTCTTCCAAACAAAAATCCTCAGCAGCTCCACCACTGATGTGGCCTCCCTGATGGATGGTATAATGAGCAGCACGACGTCATCTGCAAAGAATGAAAACGGTGCTTGATCCCACAAGCTGCCAGCAAGGAGAAGAGACCACCAACTCTGAAGATTGCATTCAGTACATTGAACACCATGACGAAGAACATAGGTGAACTAGAGTCTCCCTATCGTAGCCCAGAAGTGATCACCCGCCATACCATTGACCAGGTCTCTCGTAGAGGGGTGGATAAGAGTAACGCCACCTTGGCCATCCACAGTGGCCCAAAACCTCTTTTCCTCATGACCTCCAACAGGAACGACCAATCAACCGTGTCAAAATCCTTTGCTATGTCTAGTTTGAGCATAAGGGCTGGGGTACAACGTTTGTGTAGCGCCTGAATTGAGTGTTTTACCATGCGGAAGTCGCCTGAATCGAGTGTTTCACCATGTGGAAGTTGTCTTAGATCATCACCTCCTGCACAAAGGCGCTCTGATTGCAGTCCACAAGTTGTGGCAGCAGCTTCGCCAGTCTAGTGGCCATTCGCCTTGGAAATGATCTTCGCGAAACTGTGTATCAGACTAGTCGTCCTGAAGTCTCTGACATCCACTGCCCCCTCATGTTGGGGCGGCAAGGTAATGAACACATCGTTGACATTGCTGAAACCACGGTCGTCAGCAGACTCGAACCAACCCACGGCTTTCATCAATGCATCCTTGATCAGCGGCCAGCTCGACTGATAAAATCTTGCAGAAAAACCGTTAGGCCCCGGAGCCTTTTCCGGCGACAGGCTCTTTATTACCTCCCATATCTCACTTTCAGAAAAAGGCAACTCCAGTTCAGATGTGTCCACTGCAGGTAGGTTCAGAGCATCCAAATTGATGTTCCCGGCTATCAGGTTTGTCTGCATTTAGCAGCATAATGCCCTTTCTAGTCATTGTTACGACAAATGATTTGGCTTTTGGGGTTAGGATTTTTTATTAGGATTTGGGTTGTTAGGTCTAGTCCTTGGTTTAAATCTTAGGTTTGGTGCCAGGTTTACCATCTGTAAACTTCCTAGATTCCATTCTAGCTTTCTTCCTACTTCTCTCGTGTTGGATAGATTTGTAATCATCTTTCAATGTAATGGTTGCATCTACTAATTGTTGTAGGTGGTTACTGTAACATCCCTAGTTTTTAAAGTACAAAAACCTGCATGCATTCATGGCATTTTGCATTTGTTCATTTACACATAAAATGATAAGCACAATTGACACAACCATAGCTACATATCCTAAATGCAAAGGTTCTAATTTTATACCATGCTAATTTGGGTCAATACCTTGTTCTCTATTGTTTGAAACAAAGCCCTGAATTTTACAAAATTTTAGAAATTGGTTTGAGTCTATTTGGATTCCTAAAACAAAAGTTATGAGGAAAACAGTAAAAAGAAAAAAGAAAAATAAATAGAACAAAAAAAAGAGAGTTGGACCGACCGAGCTGGGCCAGCCCGCGTCGCGCCAGCCCAACCCGGCCGAAGCCAGCCCAACCCGCGGCCCGCGCCGCACCGCCTCTGCCTTCTTTTCTTTTTTTCTTTTCCGTCACCGACAGGTGGGGCCCGCCTGTCAGCGGTGCCCACATCTTCTTCAAGCTCGTGCCCGACCCGGACTCCACGCCGCCGCCCCAGCCCTAGATCGACGTGAGTCGATCTCCGCCGTCCGAGGCATCCTCGACGTCCGTGCCCCCGCCCATAAATACCCCGCGAACCCCCGCGTCTTTTCTCCCACACCGCACCCGCCGCCGCGCCGCCAATCCGCGGCAATCGCTCGCCGGAGATCGCGCAGCCGCCGCCGCCCTAGCCCTCCAATCGCCGCGCCGCCACCACCAATCACACCGCCGCGCGCCGCCGCACCCCGTAGCCGCCTCCGCCGCCGGATACCACCGCAGCCGCCGCCCCCTAGCCCTCTGAGCCGCCCTGCCGCCCCATCCCCGCCGGCCAGGTAAGCCCGTGCTTCCCTCCTTTTATTTCTTTTCTTTTTTTTTCTTTTTCGCCGGCGCCGTTAGATCTAGATCCAGTGGCTTAGATTAGAAACCAGTACCGAATCGGTACCAGCCAATCGCTTCGCGCCGCGTGGAATCCTAGTCAGCGCGCCGGTCAAGTCGATTTCAAATTCGAAATTTAAAAGTCAGATTACATGTACAACCTATAAAATCGATATAAAATCTTCTACTGGGCCAAATTTTCCAAACTTTATAGTTTTGGAAAGCTTACAATATGTACTACACGTTTATGTAATAATACGACATAGGTACTGTGATAGTTCTCGTGTTAAAATTCAAATAGATAAATTGACTATAATACACTATAAAATTCGTATAAAATAATCTACCGACCCAAATTTTATGATTTTGTACTTTATGGAATCCTCAGAACTTGTACTTCAACTTGGTATAGGATTTGTACAACTTTGATATGTGCACAAACTTGCTTTAGTAAAATCTATTCAAATCAGTAATTTGACGATAATTCAAATTCTGTAAATCGTTTTCGAATAATTCCAGTTGCCCTATTCTTGTGTTACTGTAGACTATCCAGGGAAGTCAAATTCATATTTTCACAACACATAATGCTTGCAGTAGCTATTTAATAAGGTTGTATATGTTAAGTAGATACTCGATTAATGGTTTTCTAAATCAAATTAAATGTCCAGAATACTTTATTAACATTGCACATATCAGAGAACACATAATGAAACACTTACACACCACCTCTCTTGTGAAGTTAAATTTTTGCATAGCATGCATGC
Source organism: Lolium rigidum (assembly GCF_022539505.1). Taxonomy (NCBI): domain Eukaryota; kingdom Viridiplantae; phylum Streptophyta; class Magnoliopsida; order Poales; family Poaceae; genus Lolium; species Lolium rigidum. Next base: position 154,005,128 of record NC_061514.1, read on the forward strand.
ATACATGTCTATGATTGTTCATATCGAATGTTTGTTTATTTTGTTGTGATTGTTTGAATAGATTGTGGAGGAGATCAAGGTGGTGCTTGTGATTGCTGTGATTGTGCGGATTGCTTTGATCAAGGCAAGTGACACTCAATTACCTACCTATTTTGTTAAGCATTAGCGTTTTTCAACTAGTATGCATGGTAGGGTTTCGATTACGAAAATCATGCTATGCTCATCAATCCTAGTAGTGTGTAGCCACCCTTGAACCATTGCTAGTATTCTTAGTATGCCTAGCAATAACAAAATGCCACTGTTGTTTTCGATTAAATCCGGATTGTGAGTATTGAGAATTAAAATTAACAACTTTAATGAATCGCCTGGGTGGATTGGTTGTGTGGTGGGCGGCTGCTCAGGGCTCCGACCCTGGAGTAACCAGTGGCAGGTGGGTACCTGAGAGTGCGCATTTGAATAGTGGTTGCCCTAGACTGCACCTCTGGTTTTCACCAGGGGATCGTGCGGGGGTTTATTATCTTTAATGGTTTTAAGCCTGTGGGTTTCACTTGTGGATGGCCACCCAGGATTAAAGAGATTAATATATCGTCCATGTTTTTAGATAGCTTCCAGTGCAGCCTTATGGTATTATGGGCTCTGCCGGGATTAAGTAAGTTGTGAGGCTTGCAACCAAACGGGAACGGGTCTAGCTGGTTATGGTTGAAGCCTCCTTCTGAAAGATCTTGTCTCATTTCTTCTCTTGGGAAGGGTGGGTCGTAAGGTGAAAGTGCACAACCTCTCGAGAGTAAACCTAAGATCTTAGCCGTGTCCCCGGTTACGGACAACTTGAGCTTTCTAGGCAGGGAATGTATGGAAGAATCTCATCACCTTTTCTGAATAAGTTAAAAATTGAGTAGCAACTGTCGGATAGTACATGGGAGATGTAACCATGATACTGTTTATGACATCATAATGAGTTTTGTAAATGTTTTGTTTTGAAATAAAATGTAGGATAAAATGGGCTTTATGCAAATTTGCCTAAACTCCACTTGCCAAATAGCATGTAGATAGTCATGCCCAAAACAGCCACCATATAAGTGTCATTTGCCAGTACATCATTGTACTGATCTCCATTCGTGGGGCTGCATATTCAAACGTGCAGGTTCGTCTGAGGAGGATTACTAGGTAGGATCTCGAGTCTACATTCCAACATGTCTGCATGTGGCGCATGAAGACAATGGAGGCTCATTGAAGTTATTTTTCCGTTGTGTTTGCTTTGAACATTTATATTTGACCTAGTCTATTTGACTATGCAATTTGTAAGACATTATTTTTATCTCCTGAGGATCTACGTTGTAGTAAATTTGATACTATTGCTATGATTGTTTCATTTGAAATGTGTGTGCTATCAGTGATCCCGGGAATAGCACTATACACAGGTATCTTGCCTTTAATTAAAAGGTAGGGTGCTACAGTTACATTTTCATGTATGGGTGTAATCCGTTCGTGAATTGTTTATTTATCTCCTCTTCAGTATCTACCTCATCAAACGCGTAACGGGATAAAACACTAAACTCCCGAGGATGCACCCGATGGCGACGGAGTCACCGATGCCTCCGAAGGCGAATCCCGCTGGGATCCGCACTTCAGGCGCCTCTTGCCCCATGGTGGGCGCCAACTACCATTGTGTGATCAACGAGTACGCCATAGAGGGTACCTCACAGCGTGGAGAGATAGGTGGGCAAAAGATGCAGAGCTACCGGGATGATGATACACGAGTTACCCAACTTCAGATCTTGCAACGGTGGCAAAACCCTACATGCTGCTATAATTCATTATAAGGGCAACAACTGCACGATTACAATGAGAGGGTCCGTTCTGCCTCAAGGGTTTCGGGGTCCAACTTATAAAAGCGTTAGGATCTAGAATTTACAAGGGATAGTCAAAGTCGAATTCTATTAGCACTATCCTAACTAGGTACTTTACTGTTGGGATTCGTAGCATAGAAAACAAAAAAATTCCTACCGCAAGAACGAATAACAAGCCAAGATCTAATCTAGAAGATGGTAGCAACGAGAAGATCATGAGACTAACCCTCGAATATTTCCAAAGCCTACGAGATTAGATCTCGTTGTTGCTGTAGTCGATCACTTGCCGCTTTCAAAAGCGCGTAGAAGATCTTGACGGTGCCACAGTCGGGCAGCACCTCCGTACTCGGTCACACGTTCGGTGTTGATGAAGACGTCCTTCTCCCCGTTCCAGCGGGCGGCGGACCTCCTCGGAATCCCGACAGCACGACGGCGTGGTATCGGTGGTGGTGGAGATCTCCGGTAGGGCTTCGCCTAAGCGCTGCGGGAGTAGCGGGAGGAGGGAGAAGCTAGGGTTTGGGAGAGAGGGGGTGGCTAGGGGCGCCGGCCGGGGCCCCCCTTTGGTGGTGTGGCCAGGTGTCTCCAGCCCCTCCCTCTCCTCCTCTTTATATAGGTGGAATCCCTAGGGTTTGCCCAAAGTGTTCGAATAAGACCCCAATTCAAAAACTACCGTATGGATGAAACCTAGGGGGGCAAGGACTTCTCCCTTTCCCCCTTTAGTGGCCGGCCAAGGAGGTGGAGTCCACCATGGACTCCACCCTCCCACTTGGTTGGCTGGTTAGGGTTGGTGGAGTCCAACCGGGACTCCACCTTCTATGGTGATTTCTTCCAGAAGGTTCTAGAACATTCTAGTGCCTTCCATAAATGCACCGGATCATTTCCAAACTTGAAAAGTGACTTCCTATATATGAATCTTATTCTCCGGACCATTCCGGACCTCCTCGTGATGTCCTGGATCCCATCCGAGACTCCGAACAACATTCGAACTCCATTCCATATTCCATATCTACTTAAAACGACATCAAACCTTAAGTGTGTCACCCTACGGTTCGTGAACTATGTAGACATGGTCGAGACTCCTCTCCGACCAATAACCAATAGCGGGATCTGGAGATTCATAATGGCTCCCACATATTCAACGATGACTTAGTGATCGATTGAACCATTTACATATGATACTGATTCCCTTTGTCACGCGATATTTTACTTGTTCGAGGTTCGATCATCGGTATCTCCATACCTTGTTCAACCTCGTTACCGACAAGTACTCTTTACTCGTACCATGGTATGTCATCTCTTGTGACCTAGTCACATGCTTGCAAGCTAATCAGACGATATTCCACCGAGAGGGCCCAGAGTATATATATCCGTCATCGGGATGGACAAATTCCACTCTTGATCCATATGCCTCAACTCACACTTTCCGAATACTTAATCTCATCTTTATAACCACTCATTTACGCAGTGGCGTTTGATGTAATCAAAGTACCGTTCCAGCATAAGTGATTTACATGATCTCATGGTCGAAGGACTAGGTAACTATGTATCGAAAGATTATAGCAATTTGAACTTAATGACTTGATCTTATGCTACGCTTACTATGGGTGTGTCCATCACATCATTTACCTAATGATATGATCTTGTTATTAATAACATCCTATGTTCATGATCAGGAAACCATGATCATCTATTAATCAACAAGCTAGTTAAATGAAGGCTTGCTAGGGAATCTGGTTGTTCACACAACACACAAGTATTAATGTTTCCGGTCAATACAATTATAGCATGGAGTGTAAACATATATCATGAACACTAAGATATAACAATAACTAATTTATTATTGCTTCTCGGGCATATCTCCAACAGTCTCCCACTTGCACTAGAGTCAATAATCTAGTTTACATTTGTAAAGATATAACACCTTGGCCTTTTGGTGCTTATCATGTTTTGCTCACGGGAGAGATTTTAGTCAACGAATCTGACACACTCAGAAACGTATGTATTTTGCAATTCATTTGCGTCCTCACGCATCACTCATTTTCCAAATGAGTCGGCATTAATCATATATGTTCAGTCTTCTGGTGGAACCTTAATTCCACGGTCTGAAATATGTCACTAATATTGTCACACACAATATAGCATCAAAGTTCTGACACTATCGGAACTACACCAAGTTCTCAAAGAACTTCTCAACTTAACATCCTCAGTCATTGTCAAAACAATGACATACTATGCCTTCGTTTGTAGAATCCGTCACAATATTTAGAACTCATCTAAATCTAGCATAGACTTCTTCTAGCTCATTGTGCTACCTTTTAAACAACACTTAGCCTAATTGAGATTGAAATTTTTATTTTTATATGTGACCAAACTAATATCGGTGCAACACCTTACAGAAGATTTGTTTGTCATTTCACCATACAAAACTAATATCATTGGTTCTTCTAAAGCACTCATGGATATTCTTACTGTTGCCCAATGATCATCACATGAATCATTCTGGTATATGCTCCTAACTCTTTAGAGCACAGGACATCTGATTTTGTACATATTATTCGTGATCTAAAATCACTCATGTGTTTTACTCATCAAGTGTCAAATACACTCAAGTATTGTTAAACCTTCACATGAAAAGAACACCTTCTTAATATTTTATATTGAACTACTTCAATATTCATTCTATATACTTTTAACTTAAAATTATTATGTGTTTCAATCTATCTTCATAGATCTTGACACTAAATATGTTTCAGTTCATATCATTTCATTGAAGTTATTTCTCAATGAAACATTTTTAATCAATTATATAATTACATTATTTATAATCAATGATATGTCATCTACATAAAGTACTACAAATATGTCTAAGCGCTCCCACTTAATTTCTTGCAAATGCAAGCCTCTTCATCGTCTCTGATGAAATCATAACTCTTTGATCATTTCATCCGGTGAAGATTCCAACTCCGTGATACTCACTTCATCCAGTTTAGTTTGTATACCTTTTTTGTATTTCATGGACCAGCAAAACTCTTGGTTGTATCTTGTATACGCCTTTAATACACACTTCTATTAAGTAATGTATTTTGCCATCCTACTAGCATATCTCATAAAAGAAATATGTAGTGATTACTAGAATAATCCACATAGACTATAAGCATCACTACGGAAGATCTAATCTTATCGTAGTCAACTCTTTGAACTTTGTCGTAAACAATTTTTCAACAAGTCGAGCTTCTTCAATGATATTCCTATCCAAGTCCATCAATTTTATAGATCTATTTACTTTCAAAAAGTATTCACCTATTTTGGATTCCATGGTGCTCAGCCATTTTAACGGAGTTAGGGCTCATCATAACTTCTTTGTATGTAGTTGGTTTATCATTGTTCACAAATCATTTATTTGACCACAAATTAAACCATACCTACAAGGTTCAATAGGTACTTCGATCTCCATGACTATAACACTTTGTAGACATGGGAGCCATGATCATTGTGGCCGCTTCCAGAACCATTTCTGATGATGCGCTACTCTGATCATCATGCTCAGGTTCATCAACCTTATCAAGTTCTATTGTCCTCTCGCTCAAATACTTCGCTAGAAACAATTTCTTGGAAATAAGTAGAAAACATCGACAAACACTTTTATCTTTGTCTCCATAGTGGAAAGAATTCTCAATCAATTCTTTGGGATAACCAACAAAGACATTCATCCGATTTTGGTTGTAAACTTATTTACTTATGCTATGCATACCAAAATTTAAGAAAGGACTATTAGGGTTTATACCCATGTCATAACTCGTATGGTGTCAATTTCAATGGATTATGATGATGCTCTATTTAGTGTAAAAGCGGTAGTCTCTAAAGCATAATCCACAAAAATATAATGGTGTCAATTTATTTTATATCATCATTAATCCAACAAGATTTGAATACGTCTCTCGGATTCTCCATCATCACTATGATACTCAAAGAAACGTGAGTTGTAGAACAATTTCATAACTCTCTTAGATGTTCGCTAAAACTCGTAATTCAAATATTTCCACCATGATCCAATCATAGATATTTGACTTTTCTATTATGATGATTTCCACTTCATGCTGAAATTTATTTGAATCTATTTAAATGTTTCAAACTTCTTTCTTATCGAATAAATATATCCACATATATATACTCAATTCATTGTTGGAAGTTTTCATGAAGTAGAAGAATCTCCCGCACACAACTATGCCCAGTGAACCACATACATCACTAGATGAATAGCGAGCTTCGCCTCGCCGCCTGCATTCCGTCTTAGCTCAACGTTGCAAGTGTAGCAGATTTTCTGACGCCTGGTTAGGTTGTCTAACGCTTTGTCTAAATGTCATACATACATCTAAACTGGTAATGGTGGGAAAAAACAGATAGTTTAAAACCTCTTCACCGGACATAGCGAGGAACATAATAATAATATGAAATAATTTACTAATAAGAAAGACCAGCCACATGTCATCTCTTTTGATTGCAGATATATCAAATTGCAAATTCCCAAAAAAATCCCCATAAAAGGTTAAGCAAATACGTAAGACCACATCTAACTTTTGTCACCACCAAAAAAACACTATAGTAGTGAACAGAAAATAGTTAACTCATTTGCAAGGGAATCAATATTGTTTCAGGAAATTCAAATGGAAAAGCTAATATTTGTGAAGGAAACTCTTAAGAAGAAATGACTATATACTATCCTCAATAGTTTCCTTTGTAAGCGTTTTCCTCTGTAAGATCTGAAGTATCCTCAGAAAAGGATGTTCGTATGAATCATGGAGACACCAATGTTAATTGACAACACAAAATTGGGGTCTGTTGCATTAATAAGCTTCAGTTTTAGTATTTTCCAAGTATATGACATCCATATCTGTAGCATATATATATATTTGACATCACAGGTTCAACCTTCTAGCACTGCCAATGGTACAAACACTGGTACAGAAGAAAACCATCTGAATATAAAAGCCTTCTCCTTCTGCAGCAACTGTTACCCAATATTGCATTCATCAATTAAATAGAAATCCTATGAAGTACACAGATAGTAACGGGGTAGCAAGTAGATCTCAATTTGAGAAGGTTATACTGACCTTTTATCACAGTTTTGTTTGAACATGCTTCCTTGAATACTTGTAAACAACACCTTCTCGAAACGATTTCAGGTACATCCATTATATGAAAAAAAAATACCAGTTCTAGTTGACCTGCAAGCCGCCAATCATAATTTTGCAATTGAACAGTTCACACTGTGAAACACAAGGCAAAATTCCATTTAATGGTAACGCCGAGAACAGAAACTACTCACCATGGTTATGTGTAGATTCATAACGGACAACTCAGCTACAGTGTTCATCTCAGCTTCATCTGATTCACATCGGAGTCTATTCTCGCCAATAAGCTCAACATGACACAATACCTGCAGCGATATTAGGTAGAGCACATACACATGGCTCCCCAGTTGACACACCAAGTTGTAGATTGCCTACAAGTCACACAACATTATCTCCGAAATATATGTGTGCAGACTTGGGGCCGCTAGCTTCCTGAGAGGCTTAGAACCACTATAATGAAGACAACAGAAGAAAATTTTGAACATGCAGGGCAGAACACAAAGGGGTAATAAATCTGGCAAAACAAAATGGCCTTTAGGGAACCAGAGCTTACAATCTTGTTTTTTATATGTAAGAATTCCTATACCAAAAGCAACCAGAACCCTTTGGCACTTCTTTTAGCCAATCAGCATTGAGGCATTCAGCATTATTACTCCAAAGAGATACCATAGCATGGTAAAAAACAATGTTTTGAAGATAAAATCTGAAGGACCCATAGAGGAAAAGCAATCTAAACCTTGCATTGGTGATTCGAAGGTCCTCTTCAGCATTGGGTAAACATCAATTAGTGGCAGCAGGCGATACACCTGCCAATATACCAATAGCGTCTGCCTTGAAATGGAAGAGTGGACATTCAGGTAAAAGCAACCATCGAGCACTGATAGGAGGCATATAAAATGTGAAAGTTTCAGTCAATTTTCTATATTTACTCACAAGGTAAGTCCTGTAATTAACGTCAGATAGGATAATTGGGTGAGCTAATCATGAAGAACATAGTAAGGCCAACTCTCAGACAGATGACTGGTCAATGTAATTGTTGTCCATTTTGAAAGACCAACGGCCATGCGAACATGAAGTTCTGTTGTACTAAACAAATAACAAGTTAAGATGGAAAAGTGCATACTAAATAAACCTAGGAAACCCACATAATACTGAACTTCCTTGCAACATTCAAACATAATTGCAAATTTGAATGGGAAATAGATAAATCACTGCCTCTTGTGTTCTTCCTTTTCTACGTAGATCTGAAACTCAGGACTATGCAAGAAAGCACATAAACTCATTACCTCTTACATGAGATGGATGGAGTGATTAACTCCATTTCAAGAGCTTTGAGGAGATCCATCAGATGGAGTATGTGCATTTCCTGTAGAAGATAAATATGTCATTCTTTGCAGCACAGAAGTTTTTTCCAGTACAGGACAAATCAGTAGTGCACGAAAACAAAGTATGGGAGGTTATTGTGGAAGTAGAAATTATATTTGAACAAAAAAATACCCCAACACGTGCCACGGTTCAGATTGTAAAAAGGTCTAACCATTACCTGCTTGAATAGTAACATTTGGGTCAAATCTTCTGCAAACCTTCATATTCTGAATATTCTAGCCCCATAATACATCTGAATAAAATAGAGGGTTAAGTCAGATGCACAATTACAAAACAATCAATCTACTCAAGAAATTAGCACCATTTCCACGGCCATGCAGAGTTGCCCTCTCACCAGTCTACTTCCTCATGGTCTCTCACATCCTCGTGTTCCAACACCATCAAGAAACTTGTGGGAACCAGCCTAAGAAGGCCAAGAGTGAGGTAAATCTATCATAAAAAGGGGATCAAGATAGGGTTCGTGAAGATTTGAAGTACTGACCTTTCGCGTGATTTTGACTGTGAGGAGGAGAGGTGGAGCAGGCAGCCGCCGCCTGCTGAGCAGCGCCTATTCACGCCGACACGAAGACCCGTGGTAGATGCAGATTTGTGCGCCCCTCCGGATAGGATACAAGGTGCTGGATGAGGCGTCACCGCCGCCTCGCTGATGTCAGACCGCCGCTGGAGCTCCCGCAGCGACCGGCACCTTCCTTCCTCGCACCAAAGGAAGCCACCCTTCCCCTCATCGTCCCAGCTCGCATCCACCCATCTCCGCGCCACTGTCGGCGGTGCGCGCAGAGAGGCAGGCCCCGACCTGAGCCGAGCTGAACGGCGGCGGCGGAAGTAGTGGCGGGATGCGCGGCAGGAGTAATGGCGGGATGCGCGGCTGGAGGAGAGACGGGGGCTGGGGCAGTGGCGGCGGAACTCTGAGCTCTCCATCACTCCATGAGCACCGTGCGAGGGTGCGAGGATTGGTGCCTCGTAGAGAAAGGAACGCGGAGTGCACCGGTCGAATTTTTTTTAATTGCGGAACCGCCCAAGTCCGGAACAGCCGCCACCTATGCAGGTACGCAGACCCACACGTCCATGCACCGGCAAAACGCTGAGAAGACTCCGATCGTAACAGCATTAATCTCTTTAGATAATTATGTATGTTTTCCACTAAGTTAGTTGCCCGTTCAACTCTTGGCCTATGAACGGTATTTTAGTCATTTTTTTTAGAAGAGATTTGCAAGCGCCAACCATTCAAAAATCAAATGACTCCAAAAATCCATTTGCATGGAGTTTCTTCATGCGTTCCTTTCCAACATGATCTAAATGGCGGTTCCACAAATAAGTGGAATTCAAATCATTTGCCTTACGGCATATTAGCGTCAGTGTTATGTATGTGTGTTTCACCATTAAGATTTATAATAACTTATCCATCGTACATGGATTAAGGTCATAATTTGAACAACTCATTATCTACATTTGATCAGAGCAAAATAACAATTATTAAGTTCTTTATTATAAATCCTAAGGGCTAGGTAGAATGTCAACGACAAACATAATAACACTTTATTATGTTCCAGACGTGCATTATTACCATATTCCTTATCGGTCACTTAGGCCATCGTATTCTTGTATTGCGTTGTATTGTATGACATCTAATACGTCCCAAACGTATCTATAATTTCGTATGTTCCATGCTAGTTTTATGACAATACTCACATGTTTTATATGCACTTTATATCATATTATGGCATTTATTGGACTAACCTATTAACAAGATGCCACAGTGCCAGTTTCTGTTTATTATGTCTGTTTATTGCAGAAAAGGCCCAAAAACAAAAGTGCTCGGAAAAATCCAGAAAAATCACGAAAATTCTATTTCACCGGGAGACTCACGGAGCCAGAAGGGCCAGGCCAGAGGAGGCCCAGGGCCTCCTCACGCTAGGCCGGCGCGGCCAGAGGGGTGGTCACCCCACCCTATGGGGTGGGCCCCTCGGGACTCTTCCGACTCCGCCTCTTCACCTATAAGATGCCTCGTGACCTAAATCTTCGACACGGATTGACGAAACACCAGAAAACCTTCCAGAGCCGCCGCCATCGCGAAACTCCAATTCGGGGGACAGAAGTCTCTGTTCCGGCACCCTGCCGGGACGGGGAATTGCCCCCGGAGGCATCTCCATCGACATCACCGTCATCTTCATCAACTGTTGTCTCCCATGAGGAGGGAATAGTTCTCCATCGAGGCTAAGGGCTGTACCGGTAGCTATGTGGTTCATCTCTCTCTCTCCTATGTACTTCAATACAATGATCTCATGAGCTGCCTTACATGATTGAGATCCATATGATGAGCTTTGTAATCTAGATGTCGTTATGCTATTCAAGTGGATTTTACTTATGTGATCTCCGGAGACTTCTTGTCCCACGTGTGTAAAGGTAACAGTGTGTGCACCATGTGGGTCTCTTAGGCTATATTTCACAGAATACTTATTCACTGAGTTATGATTTGAGTTGGATGTCTCTATGAAATTGTGGTGTGTTAGTACCTCCTATAAATGCTCACAGTGACAGCGTCGGGTGTTTATTAGTACTTGGGAATACATCTTTAAGGCTTGCCTACATGATGAATTAGTGTTCGTTATCTTGCCAGAGAGTAATTCAGAATAGCATAGTGAAGTGCTTATATTTATATTCAATTATGATTGCAATGTTGAGAGTGTCCACTAGTGAAAGTATGATCCCTAGGCCTTGTTTCTAAGCATCAAAATTCCGTTTATTTACTGTTCTGTTGCATGTTTACTCGCTGCCATATTTTATTCAGATTGCTATTACCACTCATATACATCCATACTACTTGTATTTCACTATCTCTTCGCCGAACTAGTACACCTATACATCTGACAAGTGTATCAGGTGTGTTGGGGACACAAGAGACTTCTTGTATCGTGATTGCAGGGTTGCTTGAGAGGGATATCTTTGACCTCTTCCTCCCTGAGTTCGATAGACCTTGGGTGATCCACTTAAGGGAAAACTTGCTGCTATTCTACAAACCTCTGCTCTTGGAGGCCCAACACTGTCTACAGGAAAAGGAGTGTGCGTAGACATCAAGCACTTTTCTGGCGCCGTTGCCGGGGAGGTAAGGTAAAAGGTATTCACATCCTCCGACTACTAAGCTATTTCCTAGCATTGTTGCCGATGTGTGAGTGCTCGAAGCTATTTCCTTTAGATCCTGCAATTGCATCTTTTTGTTTCTTGTTTTTATTTTTCACTAGTTAGGCGTAATGGAAAACAACAATGAGCTTTTTAATCTATTTCCTGAGTTAAGATATGAATTGTTTGATGCGAAAATTAAAAAACCTATGGAACCTTATTTGCATGATAGTAGCAATGTTATTAGTATGAATGCAATTACTGCTAATGCTATGGAGAAGTCTAAGCTTGGGGAAGCTAGTTTTTGTGATCTTTTTAGCTTCCCATCTTTAGGGGAGACAATTTGCTCTGATAATACTTTATCTCCCATATGCAATAACTCTAATGATGCTTCTGATATTTTAAATCCACCTGCTGAAAGTATTCCGTATAAAATACCTATGAAGATTATTGAATGTGTTATGGATAACCGCTATGAAGGGGATGGAACTGTCCATCCTGGAGATCATTTACTGCTTTTTCATAAATTATGCGGGTTATTCAAGTGTGCAGGTATCTCTATGGATGAAGTGAAGAAGAAACTATTCTCTATTTCGCTGTCTGGTAAAGCGGCGCATTGGTATAAATTGCTGAAGAATAATCATTCTCTTGATTGGGAGGAAATTGTACCTCTCTTTTATTCTAAATTTTATCCTCCTCATGAAGTGCATACTGATAGAAATTACATTTATAACTTTTATCCTCGTGATGGAGAGAGTATTTCCCAAGCATGGGGGAGATTGAAGTCACTAATGCTCAAATGTCACATTCATGAGATTCCCCGTAATGTTATTATTAATAATTTTTATGCAAGGCTTTCAGGACACCACAAGGACTATCTAGATGCCTGTTTGGAGGGATCTTTCACAAGCAAGGAGGTTGAAGCTAGGTGGGATCTTCTTGACCGGATTGAGGAGAACGCTGAAGATTGGGAGAACGACAAAGGTAAAGAGTCAGGTATAAATTATGATTATGAATGCATTGAAACTTTTATGGATACTGATAAAATTTGAAGTATGAGTGCTACTTATGGTCTTGACTCTCAAGTTGTTGCAAATCTTTATAAAGCTTTTGCCTCTCATTTTGAATTGCCTAGGAAGAATTTTGATAAGTATCATGAACCTTTTAAAGACACTTGCATGAAGGATGAAACCGTTATTAATGATTCCAATGAACATGCCCAAACTTCTGTTTCTTATAAGCATGTTAATTTTTGTGGAATGCATAGACCCTGTGGAATTAATCAAATCGAAGATGAATATTGTATCCACCATATGAATGAAAAAACTAGAAAGTGGTCTAGGGCTCTAGATGATCTTGGTAAAAAGGTTTGTGCCATCTATCCTTTTATTTGTGAACTTTGCCATAGAGTGGGTCATTTTAATTTTCAATGCTCCTCCAATGATAATTCGAACCCCATGAGTGCTGCAAATTTGTACTCGTGATGATGAAATTACTCCTAATCAGCATGATGAACTTACTTTATTTTTGTGGTGTGAAGAGTTATCAAGAAAAATCTCTTTGTTACATATGAGTGATCTTGATATTGATGATGTCCTGCGTGGGTGTTTTTCTTATTGCATTGATAATTGCCATACAAATACTTACATACAAAATATTTTAGAAGATGACACTTTGCCAAAATATGATAGGACCTCTGTGTGTTTTGAACTTATTAATGAAAAGGAGGAATCCTCCCAAGTTTCTTCTATTGTTTCTGGAAATAAATCAGGTTATGTGGAGGAGCCTCCCTTCAAGCCTCTTCCTCTTAAAGAAGGGAACGAGGAGAAGGAAGAGAAGAAGAAGAAGAAGGGAACGAAGAAGAAGAAGAAGAAGGGGAATAAAGAGAAAGAGGTGACGTCATATCCCCGCGTGTATGAGATAACGATAGGTAACCGTAAGTATGTTGCTCCTAATGATTATTATGATAATGAATCGGAGTACAATGATCTTCCTATGCCCTTTACCTACATTAGTGATCATGATTTGAAAGAGCACACTACTTTTGATATTGGGAATCTCTGGGAAACTAATTCTGAAAATGATGACGTTAATAATTGTCATAGTATCAGTATTATCCATGCTTCCTCCCATAATGATATAGAAAGCTCTAAGCTTGGGGATGAGGTGTTTGAAAATCCTTTTGCTACTGATCATTATATGTTTGATACATCTCCTTCTAGTAACAACGATGGTATGGTCGCAGATGAACATACTGCGAAAGATAACTATTCTATTTCTTATGATGACACTATGCCTCCAATCTTTGATGATTATTATAAAGAATGCTATGATATAGGTTATAACTATCCTTATGAAACTTGTCATAGTTATGATTGGATTGCTAAAAACAATTCCCTTAGTATGCAACTTGTTTACCATGTTCAAATTCTTGATAATAATCTTGCTCCAAATTACTCTTAATGAGAAGAACTCTTCTTATGCCAAAATTAATGATACTTTTATGCATATGAATCATGATAAGAATGTTTTAAGTGATGGGTATATTGTGGATTTCATCAATGATGCTACTGAAAGTTATTATGAGAGAGGGAAACATGGTTATATGCGTCTTAATAATATTAAGCTTCCCCTCTTTATGTTGAGAATCTTGAAGTTACTCGTGTTTTATCTTCCTATGCTTGTCACTTTGCTCCACATGAATTTATTTGTGTACAAGATTCCTTCTCATAGGAAGTGGGTTAGGCTTAAATTGTTTCATACTTGCTTTTTGATGCTCTCTTTGCTTCAACTCTCATCCTTATGCGAGTGCATCATTAAAATTACTGAGCCCATCTTAATGGCTATAAAGAAAGCACTTCTTGGAAGATAACCCATGTTTTTATTTTGCTACTGTTTTGTTGTGTCTTGGAAGTTGTTACTACTGTAGAAATCTCTCCTTATCTTTATTTTATTGCAATATTGTGCCAAGTGAAGTCTCTAATAGAAGGTTGATGCTAGATTTGGATTTCTGCGCAGAAACAGATTTCTTGCTGTCACGAATTTGGGTAAGATTCTCTGTAGGAAACTCAGAAAAATCTGCCAATTTACGTGAGTGATCCTCAGATATGTACGCAACTTTCATTAGTTTTGAGTTTTCTGATTTGAGCAACGGAAGTACTTCTTAAAAATTCGTGTTTACTGGCTGTTCTGTTTTGACAGATTCTGTCTCTGTTTTTTTGCATTGTCTCTTGTGGACTTTAAGTGAGGCTTTCTAGACGTGGAGAGCTGTAGCTAATGTTTTATTGAGTTCTTGCAATGTGTCACTACAGGGCCAAGGTGGATTAAAGTTTTTTGAGTACTACCCCCTCTAATGAAGTTTATGAGAAGTTTGGTGTGAAGGAAGTTTTCAAGGGTCAAGAGAGGAGGATGATATATGATCAAGAAGAGTGAAAAGTCTAAGCTTGGGGATGCCCCCGTGGTTCATCCCTGCATATTTCAAGAAGACACAAGCGTCTAAGCTTGGGGATGCCCAAGGCATCCCCGTCTTCATCAACTTATCAGGTTTCTTCTATTGAAACTATATTTTTATTCGGTCACATCTTATGTGCTTTACTTGGAGCGTCTGTGTGCTTTTATTTTCGTTTTGTTATTTTCATTCTCTGAATAAATTCATGCTTGTGTGGGAGAAAGACACGCTCCGCTGTTGCGTATGAACACATATGTTCTTAGCTTTACTTTTAATGTTCATGGCGAAGGTTGAAACTGCTTCGTTAATTGTTATATGGTTGGAAACAGAAAATGTTGCATGTGGTAAATGGTATAATGTCTTGAATAATTTGATACTTGGCAATTGTTGTGCTCATATAGATCATGTTTAAGCTCTTGCATCATGTACTTTGTACCTATTAATGAAGAACTACATAGAGCTTGTTAAAATTTGGTTTGCATGATTAGTTTCTCTAGAGTCTAGATATTTTCTGGGTAAGGTGTTTGAACAACAAGGAGACAATGTAAACTCTTATAATACTTACAATATGTTCATATGTGAGTCTTGCTGCATCGTTTTATACTTGAGTTTGCTTCAAACAACCTTGCTAGCCTAGCCTTGTATTGAGAGGAATTCTTCTCGTGCATCTAAATCCTTGAGCCAATAACCATGTCATTTGTGTCCACCATACCTACCTACTACATGGTATTTCTCTGCCATTCCAAAGTAAATTACTTGAGTGCTACCTTTAAAAATTCTATCCTTTGTCTTTGCAATATATAGCTCATGGGAAAAATAGCCTTAAAAACTATTGTGGTGAAGAATATGTAGCTATGTATCTTATTTATTATAAGTTGCTTGTTGAGCGGTAACCATGTTTTCTGGGGACGCCATCAACTATTACACCTTTGTTGAATATCATGTGAGTTGCTATGCATGTTCGTCTTGTCTGAAGTAAGGGAGATTTTCATGATCAAATGGTTTGAGTATGCATATTGTTAGAGAAGAACATTGGGCCGCTAACTAAAGCCATGATTCATGGTGGAAGTTTCAATTTGGACACCAATCCTCAATCTCTTATGAGTATATTATCTGTTGTCGAATGCTTATGCATTAAAGAGGAGTCCATTATCTGTTGTCTATGTTGTCCCGGTATGGATGTCTAAGTTGAGAATAATCAAAAGCGAGAAATCCAATGCGAACTTTCTCCTTAGACCTTTGTACGAGCGGCATAGAGGTACCCCTTTGTGACACTTGGTTGAAACATATGCTATGCAATGATAATCCATGTTAATCCAAGCTAATTAGGACAAGGTGCGAGCACTATTGGTAATCTATGCATGAGGCTTGCAACTTATAGGATATCTTATACATAACACATATGCTTTATTACTACCGTTGACAAAATTGTTTCTTGTTTTCAAAATAAAAGCTCTAGCACAAAAACAGTAATCCATGCTTCCCTCTGCGAAGGGCCTATCTTTTACTTTATTGTTGAGTCAGTTTACCTATTCTCTCTATCTTAGAAGCAAACACTTGTATCAACTGTGTGCATTGATTCCTACATGTTTACCTATTGCACTTGTTATATTACTTTATGTCGACAATTATCCATGAGATAAACATGTTGAAGTTGAAAGCAACTGCCGAAACTTATATCTTCCTTTGTGTTGCTTCAATGCCTTTACTTTGAATTTATTGCTTTATGAGTTAACTCTTATGCAAGTGATACGTCCCAAACGTATCTATAATTTCTTATGTTCCATGCTACTTTTATGATGATACTCACATGTTTTATACACTTTATATGTCATTATTATGCATTTTCCGGCACTAACCTATTGACGAGATGCCGAAGAGCCGATTGTTGTTTTCTGCTGTTTTTGGTTTCAGAAATCCTAGTAAGGAAATATTCTCGGAATTGGACGAAATCAACGCCCAGGGGCCTATTTTTCCACGAAGCTTCCAGAAGACCGGAGGACTTATGAAGTGGGGCCACGAGGTGGCGCCACACTAGGGCGGCGCGGCCCAAGCCTTGGCCGCGCCGGCCTGTTGTGTGGGGCCCCCGTGGCGCCTCCTGACCTACCCTTCCGCCTACATATAGTCTTCGTCGCAAAACCCCCAGTACCGAGAGCCACGATACGGAAAACCTTCCAGAGACGCCGCCGCCGCCAATCCCATCTCGGGGGATTCAGGAGATCGCCTCCGGCACCCTCGCCGGAGAGGGGAATCATCTCCCGGAGGTCTCTTCATCGCCATGATCGCCTCCGGATCGATGTGTGAGTAGTTCACCCCTGGACTATGGGTCCATAGCAGTAGCTAGATGGTCGTCTTCTCCTCATTGTGCTATCATGTTAGATCTTGTGAGCTGCCTATCATGATCAAGATCATCTATGTGGTAATCCTTCATGTTGTGTTTGTTGGGATCCGATGAATATTGAATACTATGTCAAGTTGATTATCAATCTATCATATATGTTATTTATGTTCTTGCATGCTCTCTGTTGCTAGTAGAGGCTCCGGCCAAGTTGATACTTGTGACTCCAAGAGGGAGTATTTATGCTCGATAGTGGGTTCATGCCTCTATTAAATCTGGGACGATGACGAGAAAGTTCTAAGGTTGTGGATGTGCTTGTTGCCACTAGGGATAAAACATCGATGCTTTGTCTAAGGATATTTGTGTTGATTCCGTTACGCACCATACTTAATGCAATTGTCCGTTGTTTACAACTTAATACTCGGAGGGGTTCGGATGATAACCTGAAGGTGGACTTTTTAGGCATAGATGCATGCTCGGATAGCGGTCTATGTACTTTGTCGTAATGCCTCGATTAAATCTCATAGTACTCATCATGATATATGTATGTGCATTGTTATGCCTTCTTTATTTGTCAATTGCCCAACTGTAATTTGTTCACCCAACATCAGCTATCTTATGGGAGAGACACCACTAGTGAACTGTGGACCCCGGTCCTATTCTTTACATCTGAAATACAAACTGCTGCAATTGTTCTTTACTGTTCTTCGCAAACAACCATCATCATCCACACTATACATCTAATCCTTTATTTACGAGCAAGCCGGTGAGATTGACAACCTCGCTGTTACGTTGGGGCAAAGTTCCGTGATTGTGTTGTGCAGGTTCCACGTTGGCGCCGGAATCCCCGGTGTTGCGCCGCACTACACTCCTCCGCCATCAACCTTCAACGTGCTTCTTGGCTCCTCCTGGTTCGATAAACCTTGGTTTCTTTCTGCGGGAAAACTTGCTACTGTGCGCATCACACCTTCCTCTTGGGGTTCCCAACGGACGTGTCAACTACACGCATCAAGCATTTTTTCTGGCGCCGTTGCCGGGGATCTGAAGAAAAGTTACACCATAAAGATTTCTAACTCCCACGTCAACTACACGCCAACAGCTATTTTTTCTGGCGCCGTTGCCGGGGAGATCAAGACACGCTGCAAGGGGAGTCTCCACTTCCAATCTCTTTACTTTGTTTTTGTCTTGCTTTGTTTTACTTTATTTACTACTTTGTTTGCTGCATTATATCAAAACACAAAAAATTAGTTGCTAGTTTTACTTTATTTACTGTCTTGTTCTCTATATTAAAAACACAAAAAAATTAGTTACTTGCATTTTTACTTCTGTTATCATGTCTAGCTCCGCACCTGTTACTTCTTCACCTGAGGAATTAGTCTTCACTTTTAAACACGGGGATGAGGAGAGTTTTAAGGATGCTTGGTCCAGAATTTTTGATTCTTATCGTAAAGCTGAACCTCAAATGACTCTAAGTTTGCTCCTTAGTAATTTTTATTTTGGGCTTATGATTCGCTATAGATATGCCTTGGATGCTGTAGTGGGAGGAGATTTCCTTCATTGCGACGGTGATCAAGCTTTTAATGCCATAAAAAAATTAGTTGCATCACACAGTTCAGCTAATAACTTTGATTCAGCTTTTATTAGCATCTATAATAGATTAAACACTCTTGAGACAAGTGCATCTTGGTTGAAAGAGAATTATAGTTATGTTCGTAACCGTCTTGATCAAGTTTTAGTGAACTCTGAACCTTCAACATGGGACCCTACTATTAAAGTTGTTATAGGTGGTGAAACTTTTCATGCCAATTGTGATATTATGTCTGAATTTTGCCTTATGCCTAAGAGTATTTATGAATCTTTGACACTTTGGGGACTCGTTGAAGAGGGAGAAGGAATAACTCTTATTGATAACTCTGTTATAATTCCTAAGGGAATAGCCGAGGGTGTGCATACAACCATTCTTGGAAGAACAGTATCCACTGATTATCTTGTTATTGAATGTGTAGGAACAGCACAAATCACACACGGAAGATCCCTGCTGAAACTATTGGGAGCAGTCATAAATGTGGGAGAAGGCACCCTAAAATTCACCTCTACACCGGGAAGTAGACATGTATTCCCTAAATCAAAGGGTAGGAAAAAGAATAAGAAAGGTGGGCGCAATGCCCGAGGTAATGCTTCATCTCTTGATAACACTTGATTCACACTTTCTGCGCCTAGCTGAAAGGCGTTAAAGAAAAGCGCTTATGGGAGACAACCCATTATTTTACTTCTGCACTTTATTTTATATTTGAGTCTTGGAAGTTGTTTACTACTGTAGCAACCACTCCTTATCTTTATTTTATTGCATAGTTGTGCCAAGTAAAGTCTTTGATAGTAAAGCCAATACTAGATTTGAATTGCTGCGCAGGAACAGATTTCTTGCTGTCACGGATTTGGGAAGTAGTCCCTGTAGAAAAATCAAAAAAATCTGCCAATTTACGTGCGTGATCCTCAGATATGTACGCAACTTTCATTCAATTTGGGCATTTTCATCTGAGCAAGTTTGGTGCCACTTTAAAATTCGTCTTTACGAACTGTTCTGTTTTGACAAATTCTGCCTTTTATTTCGCATTGCCTGTTTTGCTGTGTTGGATGGATTTCTTTGTTCCATTAACTCTCAGTAGCTTTGTGCAATGTCCAGAAGTGTTAAGAATGACTATGTCACCTCTGAATATATGAATTATGCACTGACCCTCTAATGAGTTTGTTTCGAGTTTGGTGTGGAGGAAGTTTTCAAGGGTCAAGAGAGGGGGGTGATACAATATGATCAAGAAGAGTGAAAGGTCAAAGCTTGGGGATGCCCCCGTGGTTCATCCCTGCATATTTTAAGAAGACTCAAGCGTCTAAGCTTGGGGATGCCCAAGGCATCCCTTCTTCATCGACAACTTATCAGGTTCCTCTAGTGAAACTATATTTTTATTCCGTCACATCTTATGTGCTTTACTTGGAGCGTCTGTTTGTTTTTATTTTTGTTTTCGTTTGAATAAATCGGATCCTAGCATTCTTTGTTTGGGAGAGAGACACGCTCCGCTGTTTCGTATGAACACATATGTTCTTAGCTTCATCTTTAATGTTCATTGCGAAAGTTGGACTATTTCATTCATTGTTATATGGTTGGAAACGGAAAATGCCGCATGTGGTAAATGGTAAAATGTCTTGAATAATGTGATACTTGGCAATTGTTGTGCTCATATAGATCTTGTTTAAGCTCTTGCATCATGTACCTTGTACTCATTAATGAATAACTACATAGAGCTTGTTAAAATTTGGTTTGCATGATTGATCTCTAGAGTCTAGATATTTTCTCGGTTGAGGTGTTTGAACAACAAGGAGACAATATAAAGTCTTATAATAGTTACAATATGTTCATATGTGAGCTTTGCTGCACCTTTTATACTTGAGTTTGCTTCAAACAACCTTGCTAGCCTAGCCTTGTATTGAGAGTAATTCTTCTCGTGCATCCAAACCCTTGAGCCAATAACTATGCCATTTGTGTCCACCATACCTACCTACCACATGGTATTTCTCCGCCATTCCAAAGTAAATTACTTGAGTGCTACCTTTAAATCTTCTATTCTTTGTCTTTGCAATATATAGCTCATGGGATAAATAGCCTTAAAAACTATCGTGGTGAAGAATATGTACTTATGTGTCTTATTTCTTAATAAGTTGCTTGTTGAGCGGTAACCATGTTTCTGGGGACGCCATCAACTCTTTTACCTTTGTTGAATATCATATGAGTTGCTATGCATGTTCGTCTTGTCTGAAGTAAGGGCGGTTCTCACAATCAAATGGTTTGAGTATGCATACTGTTAGAGAAGAACATTGGGCCGCTAACTAAAGCCATGATTCATGGTGGAAGTTTCGGTGTGGACAGCTAATCCTCAATCTCTTATGAGAATATTAATTGTTGTTGAAATGCTTATGCATTAAAGAGGAGTCCATTATCTCGTTGTCTATGTTGTCCCGGTATGGATGTCTAAGTTGAGAATAATCAAAAGCGAGAAATCCAATGCGAGCTTTCTCCTTAGACCTTTGTACAGGTGGCATAGAGGTACCCCTTTGTGACACTTGGTTGAAACATATGCTATGCAATGATAATCAGTGTTAACCCAAGCTAATTAGGACAAGGTGCGAGCACTATTAGTATACTATGCATGAGGCTTGCAACTTATAAGATGTCTTATACATAACTCATATGCTTTATTACTACCGTTGACAAAATTGTTTATTGTTTTCAAAATGAAAAGCTCTAGCACAAATATAGTAATCAATGCTTCCCTCTGCGAAGGGCCTATCTTCTACTTTATTGTTGAGTCAGTTTGCCTATTCTTTCTATCTAAGAAGCAAACACTTGTGTCAACTGTGTGTGCATTGATTCTTACATGTTTACTTATTGCACTTGTTATACTGCTTTATGTTGACAATTATCCATGAGATATACATGTTGAAGTTGAAAGCAACCGCTGAAACTTTATCTTCCTTTGTGTTGCTTCAATGCCTTTACTTTGAATTTATTGCTTTATGAGTAACTCTTATGCAAGTCTTATTGATGCTTGTCTTGAAAGTATTATTCATGAAAAGTCTTTGCTATATGATTCATTAGTTTACTCATTATCTTCATCATTGCTTCGAATCACCGCATTCATCTCATATGCTTTACAATAGTATGATCAAGATTATGATAGCATGTCACTTCAGAAATTATCTTTGTTATCGTTTACCTACTCGAGGGCGAGTAGGAACTAAGCTTAGGGATGCTTGATACGTCCCAAACGTATCTATAATTTCTTATGTTCCATGCTACTTTTATGATGATACTCACATGTTTTATACACTTTATATGTCATTATTATGCATTTTCCGGCACTAACCTATTGACGAGATGCCAAAGAGCCAGTTGCTGTTTTCTGCTGTTTTTGGTTTCAGAAATCCTAGTAAGGAAATATTCTCGGAATTGGACGAAATCAACGCCCAAGGGCCTATTTTTCCATGATGCTTCCAGAAGACCGGAGGACTTACGAAGTGGGGCCACGAGGTGGCACCACACTAGGGCGGCGCGGCCCAAGCCTTGGGCGCGCCGGCCTGTTGTGTGGGGCCCCCGTGGCGCCTCCTGACCTGCCCTTCCACCTACATATAGTCTTCGTCGCGAAACCCCCAGTACCGAGAGCCACGATACGGAAAATCTTCCAGAGACGCCGCCGCCGCCGCCAATCCCATCTCGGGGGATTCAGGAGATCGCCTCCGGCACCTTGCCGGAGAGGGGAATCATCTCCCGGAGGTCTCTTCATCGCCATGATCGCCTCCGGATCGATGTGTGAGTAGTTCACCCCTGGACTATGGGTCCATAGCAGTAGCTAGATGGTCGTCTTCTCCTCATTGTGCTATAATATTAGATCTTGTGAGCTTCCTATCATGGTCAAGATCATCTATCTGTAATCCTTCATGTTGTGTTTGTTGGGATCCGATGAATATTGAATACTATGTCAAGTTGATTATCAATCTATCATATATGTTATTTATGTTCTTGCATGCTCTCCGTTGCTAGTAGAGGCTCTGGCCAAGTTGATACTTGTGACTCCAAGATGGAGTATTTATGCTCGATAGTGGGTTCATGCCTCCATTAAATCTGGGACAGTGACAGAAAGTTCTAAGGTTGTGGATGTGCTGTTGCCACTAGGGATAAAACATCGATGCTTTGTCTAAGGATATTTTTGTTGATTACATTACGCACTATACTTAATGCAATTGTCTGTTGTTTACAACTTAATACTGGAGGGGGTTCGGATGATAACCTCGAAGGTGGACTTTTTAGGCATAGATGCATGTCTGGATAGCGGTCTATGTACTTTGTCGTAATGCCCCGATTAAATCTCATAGTACTCATCATGATATATGTATGTGCATTGTTATGCCTTCTTTATTTGTCAATTGCCCAACCGTAATTTGTTCACCCAACATCAGCTATCTTATGGGAGAGACACCACTAGTGAACTGTGGACCCCGGTCCTATTCTTTACATCCGAAATACAAACCTGCTGCAATTGTTCTTTACTCGTTCTTCGCAAACAACCATCATCATCCACACTATACATCTAATCCTTTATTTACGAGCAAGCCGGTGAGATTGACAACCTCGTTGTTACGTTGGGGCAAAGTTCTGTGATTGTGTTGTGCAGGTTCCACGTTGGCGCCGGAATCCCTGGTGTTGCGCCGCACTACACTCCTCCGCCATCAACCTTCAACGTGCTTCTTGGCTCTTCCTGGTTCGATAAACCTTGGTTTCTTTCTGAGGGAAAACTTGCTACTGTCCGCATCACACCTTCCTCTTGGGGTTCCCAACGGACGTGTCAACTACACGCATCAGCAAGTCTTATTGATGCTTGTCTTGAAAGTACTATTCATGAAAAGTCTTTGTTATATAGTTCAGATGTTTACCAATTGTCTTTACCATTGCTTTGAATCACTGCATTCATCTCATATGCTTTACAATAGTATTGATCAAGATTATGATAGCATGTCACTTAAGAAATTATCTTTGTTATCGTTTACCTACTCGAGGGCGAGTAGGAACTAAGCTTGGGGATGCTTGATACGTCCCAAACGTATCTATAATTTCTTATGTTCCATGCTAGTTTTATGACAATACTCACATGTTTTATATGCACTTTATATCATATTATGGAATTTATTGGACTAACCTATTAACAAGATGCCATGATGACCCACAAGTATAGGGGGTGTATCGTAGTATCTTCGATAAGTAAGAATGTCGATCCCAACGAGAAGCAGAAGGTGTTGACAGGCAGTTTTGATGAAGGATTCACTGTAAATGCTCACAAACAAGTATTCAGGGGTTTTGATGTAACAGATGAATAAAGTACGAGTAAGTAAAATGCGAGAGAAATAATTGCAGCGAGTGGCCCAATCCTTTTTAGCACAAAGGACAAGCCGGTTTGTTTACTTATAATGACCAAACGTTCTCGAGGACACACGAGATTTTAGTCTAGTGCTTTCGCTACATACAACTGATTAATCTTCATTGTTTTGATAAGTGTTGTGTGGGTGAACCTATGCTAATGTACCGCCCTTCCTAGGACTAATACATACTTGTGATTATACCCCTTGCAAGCATCCGCAACTACAAGAAAGTAATTAAGATAAATCTAACCACAGCCTTAAACTCGAGATCCTGCGATCCCTCCTGCATCGATATACCAACGGGGGTTTAGGTTTCTGTCACTCCGGCAACCCCGCACTTGGCAAACGAGTACAAGATGCATTCCCCTAGGCCCATAAATGGTGAAGTGTCGTGTAGTCGACGTTCACACGACACCACTAGAAGAATAACACCACAACTTAAATATCATAACATTGAATATTACTCAACCATAGTTCACTACTAACAATTAGACTTCACCCATGTCCTCAAGAACTAAACGAACTACTCACGAGACATCATATGGAACATGATCAGAGGTGATATGATGATGAATAACAATCTGAACATAGACCTTGGTTCAATGGTTTCACTCAATAGCATCAATAACAAGTAGAAATCAGTACGGGAGAGTTTCCCCTATCAAACAATCAAGATCAAACCCAAATTGCTACAGCGGTGACGATGTCCAGCGGTGGAGATGGCGGTGATGATGGTGGAGATGATGATGATGGTGATGGAGATGATGTCCAGCTCGATGGCGGTGACGATGGCGTCGATTTCCCCCTCCCGGAGGGAATTTTCCCGGCGGATTCCTGCCCGCCGGAGAGCTCTTTTCTCTCTGGTGTTCTCCGCCCCGCAGAGGCGGCTGTAACCCTTCGTGAGGATTCCTCTGTGGCTTAGGTCTTCGGGACGAAGGGTTTCGCGAAGAAAAGGAGGCGAAAGAGGCCGAGGGGGCCCCACACCACATGGTGGCGCGGCCAGGCCATGGGCCGCGCCACCCTATGGTGTGGGCCCACCCTAGGTCCAGCTGGCTCCCCCTTCTGGCTTCCTCCGTCATCTGGAAAAATAGGATTTTCTGTAAAACTTCCTTCCACAGTTGATCTTCCGAAATATTGCATCCTGACGGTGCTTTTTCCAGCATAATCATGGCTCCGGTGCTCGATCTCCAAATAATCATGAAACATGCAAAATAGATGAAATAACATAAGTTTTGTGTTCCAATATGAAATATATCAATGAATAACAGCAAATTATGATATAAAATAGTGATGCAAATTGGACGTATCAACTCCCCCAAGCTTAGACTTCGCTTGTCCCCAAGCGAAACCGAACTCGTAAACAGGTCCACATGTTTATGGAGTGAAGAGTCGATAAATAAAATACGGACAAGAAGCATCATATTCATTCACACAAGACATTATAGTAAACAACTTCCTCATATAACTCAATCTTGAAACAAGTATAAGGTAGTCACAAATAAAGGTGCATAAGGAATCATAATTGGTGATGGCAAACTTTGTTCTTGGTCAGAGAACATTTAACAGATTATATTCATCTATTGAGCAGCGCTCTCATATCAAAAGCTTATGGTAGACTTGCATACTCAATCATATTAATCATTGATGACTTCAAAGCTCTATTCATTCAAGGTAAAACTTGTACTAAACAAGAAAGAGTAAAAACATGATGAAGCAAATCACAATATAATAGTTTAATCACAACAACTCAAATGCTTGCTTGAGATGGAGGGAAATAGGTTTACTGACTCAACATTAAGTAAAAGACAGGCCCTTCGCAGAGGGAAGCAGAGATTAAATCATGTGCTAGAGCTTTTTCAGTTTTGAAATCATATAAAGAGAATAAAAGTAAAGTTTTGAGAGGTGTTTGTTGTTGTCAACGACTGGTAGCGGGTACTCTAACCCCCTTGCCAAACAGACCTCCAAAGAGCGGCTCCCATGAAGGACGTTATCTCTACCAGCAAGGTAGATCATCCCTCTTCTCTTTTGTTTACACATGTATTTTAGTTTATTTAAGGGTGACACTCCCCCAACCTTTGCTTACACAAGCCATGGCTAACCGAATCCTCGGGTGCCTTCCAACAATCTCATACCATGGAGGAGTTTCTATTGCAAAATTAAGTTGCTTACTGATGAATCAGGGCAAAACATGTGAAGAGGATTATTAATGAAAGTTGATTAATTGGGGCTGGGAACCCCGTTGCCAGCTCTTATTGCAAAATTATAGGATAAGTGGATGAAGCCACTAGTCCTTTAGTGGAGGCTGCCTAACAAGACTGAAAGATAAAACACCACATACTTCCTCATGAGCTATAAAACATTAACACAAATAAGAATTAATAAGTTTTGAATTGTTTGAAGGTAGCACATGAAGTATTTACTTGGAATGGCAAACAATACCATGCAGTAGGTAGGTATGGTGGACACAAATGGCATAGGTTTGGGTTCAGGTTTGGATGCACGAGAAGTATCCCTCTCAGTACAGGTCTTTGGCTAGCAAGGTTAATTAGCAAGCATAAGAGTTGAGGGAAACAAACAAATATACATGTGATAGAAACAATCATGCATCTTACTTGTAAGCACAAACAGTTTTAACTTTTAGAATACTAAGCTAAAAACTGATAAGAAAGATAATAACATCTTCTACATTTGTTTCCTCTATTCTTCTAAAACTCAAAGTGTTGTTGCTATTGACCATTGCTAAGTTTGCCAAAACCAAATAGATTAACTCAATGCTCCCAAAGTGGTACCAATACTAAAATCAAGATCAATCATATAATAGAAATTGCAAACTAGAATAAGGTGTGCAATATGTAAATGATAAGACTTCTCATTAATATTCCATAACGATAACTCACACCAAGGGATACATAAACAAACTAAAGGAGAGATACTTCCATACCGCAACCCATCTCATACGATAACTTCCCTACTCATGATATGACACTACTTGATAGTAAAAAGTAAAAGGTAATGATAATGTGATACCGCGGCACTCCCCAAGCTTGGAACAAACCAAGGGGATGCCAATACCGATGATGAATTACTCCTTTGGTGATGGTGGTGATGAATTCCCGTCTTCGGACTTCCAAGATAGAGGCTCTCCATCAACAAATGACATCTTGGTCTCGGGAATCCCGAAACTAGCAAGCACGGCTTATATGTTTAAACCTGTTTTCATACTCACAGCTTCGATTATGAATGTCATAGAGTTGAGCTTGGAGTTTGTTGGTGGTGTCGTGAAGTGAGAGGATGTCGCCCCATAGCTTTGCGCTTTCCTTCTCGTGTTCAAGCAATGAGTTCGGACACAATCTTGTGAAAGATATCCACTTCACGCTCGGCCATCTTCTTGTAATTGAAGACCTCTTGTTCTAGCTTCTCCATCCTGTCTTCCAAGCTTCCTTCTCCTTTGGGACCCTGAACATCTTTGATCTGCAGTTTTCCCTCGACGAGCATCAACTCTTTTGGGTGCATCCTCGGCTCCTCCATGTACAAGTTGCCAACATCCTTGCAGGAGCTGTCCTTCGGAGTTCCCGATGAAGACATGATGGCTCTAGATCTAAAACAAATCCTGGCAGAAACAGCTCGAAACAAAACACGTCGAGAAAACGATATACGGACCTCCAGGGGTCCGGGGGATTTTATAATATTTTTTTTTAGAACAAACAGAAAGTACCAGATCGAACCAGAGTCGGAAAGGGGCGACGAGGCGGCCAGACCATAGGTCGGCGCGGGCCCAGGTCAGGCCGCGCCGGCCTATGGTGGCACGCCCTCGTGCGTCCTTTCCACTCCGTTTCGAACTCGTAATTTTTCATATTTTCCAAAAACAACAAAAATAACGTTCGGAAAGTAAATCGCGAACTTTTCATTACCAGTACTGTTACCTATTCAAAGTTGAGTTCGGGCGGACTGTCAATTTGTCCTTTGATGAAAGCCTCCGGTGTTTCCACTCGAATAATATCAATATCAACATTATAAGAATCACCTGAGATATAATGCTTGAGTCTTTGTCCATTCACCACTTGCGTAGCATTGCCTTGGAGAGAGCTAATTTTAATTGCTCCCGAACGATACACCTCCTCAACAACATACGGTCCTTCCCATTTCGAGAGTAATTTCCCCGCAAAGAATCCGAGACGAGACCGATACAATAGGACTTTATCCCCAATATTAAACTCTCTTTTGATGATCCTTCTATCATGCCATTTTTTAACTTTTTCTTTAAAGAGTTTAGCATTTTCATAAGCTTCACTTCTCCATTCATCTAGAGAACTTAATTGTAACAACCTCTTATCACCGGCAAGTTTAGGATCTTTATTTAATTCTCTAACAGACTCGATAAGCTTTGTGTTCTAGTTCTAAAGGTAAATGACAAGCTTTTCCGTAAACCATTTTATAAGGTGACATTCCCATGGGGTTTTTATAAGCAGTTCTATAAGCCCATAGTGCGTCTTTCAATTTACTAGCCCAATTCTTTCTAGATTTATTAACGGTTTTCTCGCAAGATAGATTTAATTTCTCTATTTGATAGTTCTACTTGACCACTACTTTGAGGGTGATAAGCGGAAGCAATTCTATGATTAATACCATACTTAGCAAGAGTTTTTCTAAAACCTCCATGAATAAAATGAGAACCTCCATCAGTCATAATATATCTAGGTACTCCAAATCTAGGAAAAATAATATCTAAAAGCATTTTTAAAGAGGTCTCACCATCAACACTTTTTGTAGGTATGGCTTCCACCCATTTAGTAACGTAATCAACAAGCAACAAGTATATGAGTGTTACCTTTTGAAGAGGGAAAAGGTCCCATGAAGTCAAATCCCCAACAATCAAACGGTTCAATAACAAGAGTATAATTCATAGGCATTTCATTGCGTCTGGAGATATTACCAACCCTTTGACATTCATCACAAGATAAAATAAACTTCCTTGCATCTTTGAAGAGAGTTGGCCAATAAAAACCTGATTGTAGGACCTTTTGCGCGATTCTATCTCCGGCGTGATGTCCTCCATAAGCACTGCCATGACATTTACTCAATATCTCTTGTTGTTCATATTCGGGAACACATCTTCGCATAATACCATCCACTCCTTCTTTATATAAGTGTGGGTCATCCCAGAAATAATGCCTCAAGTCATAAAAGAATTTCCTCCTCTGCTGAGCTGAAAAGGTTGGAGGCAAGTACTTGGAAACAATAAAGTTAGCATAATCAAGCATACCAAGGACTGTCTCGCGAGCTCACCTTTATTACAGCCAATTGTTCATTTGGAAAACTATCATTAACGTGAACAGGATCATAAGCAATATTTTCCAATCTAGACAAATTACCAAGCAATAGGATTATCAGCACCTTTCCTATCTACAATATGTAAATCAAATTCTTGCAAAAGAAGTACCCATCTAATAAGCCTCGGCTTAGCATCTTTCTTTGTCATAAGGTATCTAATTGCAAGCATGATCAGTATGAATTGTAACTTTTGAATCAACAATATAAGATCTAAATTTATCACAAGCAAAGACTACAGCTAACAATTCTTTTTCAGTAGTAGCATAATTTCTTTGAGCAGCATCAAGAGTCTTGCTAGCATAATGAATAACATTTAATTTTTTATCTACTCGCTGTCCAAGAACAGCGCCTACAGAAAAATCACTAGCATCACACATAATTTCAAAAGGTAAATTCCAATCAGGAGGTTCAACTATAGGAGCAGTTGTTAAGGCTTTCTTTAGAGTTTCAAAAGCTTCCTTACAATCATCATCAAAAACAAAAGGTACATCTTTTTGAAGAAGATTAGTAAGAGGCTTTGAAATCTTGGAGAAATCTTTAATAAATCTCCTATAAAACCCAAGCATGACCAAGAACACTACGAATACCTTTAACATCCCTCGGATAGGGCATCTTCTCAATAGCTTCAACTTTAGCTCTATCAACTTCAATACCTTTCTCAGAAATTTTATGTCCCAATACAATTCCTTCATTAACCATAAAGTGGCATTTCTCCCAATTAAGAACAAGGTTAGTTTCTTCACATCTCTGCAAAACTTTATCAAGGTTTCGCAAGCAACTATCAAAAGAATTCCCGTAGACAGAAAAATCATCCATGAATACTTCCACAATACTCTCACAAAAACCATGAAAAATAGCAGACATGCATCTTTGAAAAGTAGCAGGAGCATTACATAAACCAAAAGGCATACGCCTATAAGCATAAGTTCCATAGGGACAAGTAAAAGTGGTTTTCTCTTGATCTTTAGCTTTAACAAGCAATTTGTGAAAACCTGAATAACCATCAAGAAAGCAAAAATGAGTATTTTTAGATAACCTTTCTAGCATTTGATCAATAAATGGTAAAGGATAATGATCTTTCTTAGTAACCTTATTAACTTTTCGAAAATCAATGCACATTCTATAACCTACAACTACTCTTTGAGGTATAAGCTCATCATTATCATTAGGCACAACAGTTATTCCTCCTTTCTTAGGAACGCAATGCACAGGACTAACCCATCTACTATCAGCAATGGGATATATAATACCAGCTTCAAGAAGTCGTAATACCTCATTTCTTACCACATCCTTCATCTTAGGAATTAGACGACGCCGAGGTTCAACAACAGGCTTCGCATCATCTTCCATATTAATGGCGTGTTGGCAAATAGAGGGAGAAATCCCCTTCAAGTCATCAAGAGTATAGCCAATAGCACCTCGGTGTTTCTTCAATATTTGCAATAATCTTTCTTCTTCAAACTCGTAAGCTTAGAACTAATAATAACAGGATATATTTTCTTATCATCAATATGAGCATATTTAAGATTATCAGGTAAAGGCTTTAAATCAAAAACAGGATCTTCCTTTGGTGGCGGTGTTGTACCCAAGTCTTCCACCGGTAAATCATGTTTGAGAATAGGTTGGCGAAGAAAAATCTCCTCAAGCTCATCTCTTTCCTTCCTAAAAACTTCACTCTCGCTATCCTCCAAATGTTGCTGCAAAGGATTATTAGGAACAAGAACAATAGATGCACACTGCTCCATTTTAAAATCATTACTAGGCAAATCAGCTTTATAAGGAGTTTTAGTAAATTTAGAGAAGTTAAACTCATAGGATTCGCCAACAAATTTAGTCAAAATTTTCTCTTTCTTGCAATCTATAATAGCTCCACAAGTATTCAGAAAAGGTCTACCAAAAATGATAGGACAATAATCACTAGCAAGCAGAACCAAGTACCAAAAAGTCAGCAGGATATTTAATCTTACCACATAGAACTTCCACATCTCGAACAATACCAATTGGTGAAATAGTTTCTCTATTAGCCAGCTGAATAACCACATCAATATCTTCAAGTTCACAAGAATCAATTTCGTGCATAATCTCCGTGTAAAGCTCATAAGGTATAGCACTAACACTTGCACCAATATCACATAAACCATAATAGCAATGATCACCAATTTTAACAGATAGCATAGGAACACTAGATTGTTTGGGTTTATTAGGATGTGAAACAATATTAGAAGCATCTTCACAGAAAATAATATGACCATCCTCAACATTTTCAGTCACAAGATCTTTAACTATTGCAACAGCAGGTTCAACTTTTATTTGTTCTTCAGTTTCTCTAGGTTTCTTTTCACTTTTATGAACCGCACTATTTATAACAGAGTACTCTTTCATTTTAGCAGGAAAAGGAGTTTTTTCAATATAAGCTTCAGGAATAACGCGATCAGCTAGCTTCAATTACAACACACTTATTAATAGATGAATCAATTTTATCTTTGTATGGTTCATGATACTTATCAAAATTCTTCTTAGGCAATTCATAATGAGAGGCAAAAGCTTTATAAAGGTTTGCAGCAACTTGAGAATCAAGGCCATATGTAGCACTCATATTACGAAATGTATCAGTATCCATAAAAGCTTCAATGCATTTATAATCATAAATTATACCTGATTTTCTATCTTTATCGTTCTCCCAACCTTCAGTATTTTCTTGGATCCGATCAAGAAGGTCCCTTTTAAAATCTTCTTTGTTGCGCGTAAATGACCCAGAACAAGAAGTATCCAGCAAGGTCTTGTCTTGAAAAGAAAGTCTTGCATAGAAATTATCAATAATAATATTACCAGGAAGCTCATGAATGGGGCATTTGAGCATTAAAGACTTCAATCTCCCCAAGCTTGGGCAATACTCTCTCCATCATGAGGCCAGAAATTATATATGCGGTTCCGATCTTTGTGAATTTCACTTGGAGGATAAAATTTGGAATAGAATAAAGGCACAATGTCCTCCCAATCAAGAGAATCACCATTCTTCAGACAATTTATACCAATGCGCCGCTTTACCGGACAACGATATAGAGAATAGCTTCTTCCTAACTTCATTCATAGCAATACCTGCACATTTGAATAACCCGCATAATTCATGCAAAAACAAGTAAATGATCACCAGGATGGACAGCTCCATCCCCTTCATAGCGGTTATCCATAACATGTTCAATAATTTTCGTAGGTATTTTATATGGTATTACTTCCTCACCTGGCGCCTCATCCACTACCGTTGCAGTAGTAGTAGATTTCCCAAATAGAAATTGAAGAGAAGATCTCTCCATAATGACTTATAGCAGCAAGCGAAAATAAAATCAGCACAAACAGTAAAGGTTCTCCTTACCAATTCCGCTTACCAATAGCGCTTCACTCCCCGGCAACGGCGCCAGAAAATAGTCTTGATGACCCACAAGTATAGGGGGTGTATCGTAGTATCTTCGATAAGTAAGAATGTCGATCCCAACGAGGAGCAGAAGGTGTTGACAGGCAGTTTTGATGAAGGATTCACTGTAAATGCTCACAAACAAGTATTCAGGGGGTTTTGATGTAACAGATGAATAAAGTACGAGTAAGTAAAATGCGAGAGAAATAATTGCAGCGAGTGGCCCAATCCTTTTTAGCACAAAGGACAAGCCGGTTTGTTTACTTATAATGACCAAACGTTCTCGAGGACACACGGGATTTTAGTCTAGTGCTTTCGCTACATACAACTGATTAATCTTCATTGTTTTGATAAGTGTTGTGTGGGTGAACCTATGCTAATGTACCGCCCTTCCTAGGACTAATACATACTTGTGATTATACCCCTTGCAAGCATCCGCAACTACAAGAAAGTAATTAAGATAAATCTAACCACAGACCTTAAACTCGAGATCCCGCGATCCCTCCTCGCATCGATATACCAACGGGGTTTAGGTTTCGTCACTCCGGCAACCCCGCAATTGGCAAACGAGTACAAGATGCATTCCCCTAGGCCCATAAATGGTGAAGTGTCGTGTAGTCGACGTTCACACGACACCACTAGAAGAATAACACCACAACTTAAATATCATAACATTGAATATTACTCAACCATAGTTCACTACTAACAATTAGACTTCACCCATGTCCTCAAGAACTAAACGAACTACTCACGAGACATCATATGGAACATGATCAGAGGTGATATGATGATGAATAACAATCTGAACATAGACCTTGGTTCAATGGTTTCACTCAATAGCATCAATAACAAGTAGAAATCGAGTACGGGAGAGTTTCCCCTATCAAACAATCAAGATCAAACCCAAATTGCTACAGCGGTGACGATGTCCAGCGGTGGAGATGGCGGTGATGATGGTGGAGATGATGATGATGGTGATGGAGATGATGTCCAGCTCGATGGCGGTGACGATGGCGTCGATTTCCCCTCCGGGAGGGAATTTCCCGGCGGATTCCTCGCCCGCCGGAGAGCTCTTTCTCTCTCGGTGTTCTCCGCCCCGCGAGGCGGCCGTAACCCTTCGTGAGGATTCCTCTCGTGGCTTAGGTCTTCGGGACGAAGGGTTTCGCGAAGAAAAGGAGGCGAAAGAGGCCGAGGGGGCCCCACACCACATGGTGGCGCGGCCGAGCCATGGGCCGCGCCACCCTATGGTGTGGGCCCACCCCGGGTCCAGCTGGCTCCCCCTTCCGGCTTCCTCCGTCATCCGGAAAAATAGGATTTTCTCGTAAAACTTCCTTCCACAGCTTGATCTTCCGAAATATTGCATCCCGACGGTGCTTTTTCCAGCGAGAATCCTGGCTCCGGTGCTCGATCTCCAAATAATCATGAAACATGCAAAATAGATGAAATAACATAAGTATTGTGTTCCAATATGAAATATATCAATGAATAACAGCAAATTATGATATAAAATAGTGATGCAAATTGGACGTATCATGCCACAGTGCCAGTTTCTGTTTATTATGTCTGTTTATTGCAGAAAAGGCCCAAAAACCAAAGTGCTCGGAAAAATCCAGAAAAATCACGAAAATTCTATTTCACCGGGAAACTCGCGGAGCCAGAAGGGCCAGGCCAGAGGAGGCCCAGGGCCTCCTCACGCTAGGCCGGCGCGGCTAGAGGGGTGGTCACCCCACCCTATGGGGTGGGCCCCTCGGGACTCTTCCGACTCCGCCTCTTCGCCTATAAGATGCCTCGTGACCTAAATCTTCGACACGGATTGGCGAAACACCAGAAAACCTTCCAGAGCTGCCGCCATCGCGAAACTCCAATTCGGGGGACAGAAGTCTCTGTTCCGGCACCCTACCGGGACGGGGAATTGACCCCGGAGGCATCTCCATCGACACCACCGCCATCTTCATCAACGCTGCTGTCTCCCATGAGGAGGGAGTAGTTCTCCATCGAGGCTAAGGGCTGTACCGGTAGCTATGTGGTTCATCTCTCTCTCCTATGTACTTCGATACAATGATCTCATGAGCTGCCTTACATGATTGAGATCCATATGATGAGCTTTGTAATCTAGATGTCGTTATGCTATTCAAGTGGATTTTACTTATGTGATCTCCGGAGACTCCTTGTCCCACGTGTGTAAAGGTGACAGTGTGTGCACCGTGTGGGTCTCTTAGGCTATATTTCACATAATACTTATTCACTGAGTTATGATTTGAGTTGGATGTCTCTATGAAATTGTGGTGTGTTAGTACCTCCTATGAATGCTCACAGTGACAGCGTGGGGTGTTTATTAGTACTTGGGAATACATCTTTAAGGCTTGCCTACATGATGAATTAGTGTTCATTATCTTGCCCGAGAGTAATTCAGAATAGCATAGTGAAGTGCTTATATTTATATTCAATTATGATTGCAATGTTGAGAGTGTCCACTAGTGAAAGTATGATCCCTAGGCCTTGTTTCTAAGCATCGAAACTCCGTTTATTTATCGTTCGTTGCATGTTTACTCGCTGCCATATTTTATTCAGATTGCTATTACCACTCATATACATCCATACTACTTGTATCTCACTATCTCTTCGCCGAACTAGTGCACCTATACATCTGACAAGTGTATTAGGTGTGTTGGGGACACAAGAGACTTCTTGTATCGTGATTGCAGGGTTGCTTGAGAGGGATATCTTTGACCTCTTCCTCCCTGAGTTTGATAAACCTTGGGTGATCCACTTAAGGGAAAACTTGCTGCTGTTCTACAAACCTCTGCTCTTGGAGGCCCAACACTGTCTACAGGAAAAGGAGTGTGCGTAGACATCAACATCTCATACCAACCAATCTGGTACAAATACACAAGAACTTCATTGTGTGACCAATCAAAGAATACATTCATAACATGTATATCATCTATATACACCTGAGCTAGACTTTCTAGTCTTTACTTTCTTTTTTCCAAAAAATCTTTTGTAGTTTCTCTTTTAGCTTTCCTCATTTTCAGAAAACACTTCACCTTCAATAACTTCTAGGTCCATTGGTCAAATACAAATAACCTTGAGGTTCTTACTTTGAAGTTGATCATCACATGACACGTGTTCCAGATTTCACTATTAGTAACTTTGTAATATGATGAACAATTTCACTCATAATTTTATCCATGATGACTTTCCGAGACCATGTTTGTACATGCTAGGCTCGTAAAGTTTAACCTCAGTATTCGCATGTGAAAATCTGGCTTGCACCCGTTGTATGCACACGTAGAATCTATAACACCCGATCATCACGTGATGCTTCGAAATTACGAGTCTTAGCAACGGTGCATACTAAGGACGATTACTTCACATGGATATGCGAATATCGTTAGTGCCCAACTAGTTGGAGGATTGGGACGCCTGGCCTCTTCAACCTTCGTACATTCCCATAAAACTTATGAGTTTATGTAGTCTCACTAGATTATATTCTATCATCTTGCAATAAAGTCTTAGATATCACATATATCTCATACCTTGCTTATTTCTGAAAACAAAATTTCCAGCTCCTTACTTTTCAAACAGATTTGAACTTCACGGAGACAAGATGATTTTAGGTACTAATTGAAACCATTGCTCTTTGAATCAATAATGTGAGGTTTACCAAAAGTTTGCAATAGGACTTAATCATTTCTTGATTCTTCAACAATAAGGTACCAGTCCGTAAAGTTGCTTATCAGACTTAACAGTGTTTCTATCTCAATTACAACACTAGTGCTTGGTAGATAACGGATGCTAATTCTACAAATTAATTCAAAATACTATTCAGACTATGTTCATGATAATTAGTTCATGTTTTAATCTAATTACTAATGAACTCCCACTTAATACAACATCCCTCATAGTTGTTTAGTGGTACACGATCCATATCCACTACACCAAAACCGATCATCACGTGAGATGATGTAGCTTCCGTGGTGAACATCAACATGTTGATCATATCATCCATATGACTCGTGTTCAACCTTTTGGTTTCCTGTGTTCCGAGGCCATGTCTGTACATGCTAGGCTCTTCAAGCAAACCCAAGTATTTCCGCGTGTGCAACATGGCTTACACCCGTTGTATGTGAACGTAGAATCTATCACATCCGATCATCACGAGATGCTTCAAAACGACGAACTGTAGCAACGGTGCATACGAGGGGAGAACACTTTATTATCTTGATATTAATGTGAGGGATCATCTTATAATGCTACTGTCGCGATCTAAGCAAGATAAGATGCATAAAGGATTAACATCACATGCAATTCATATGTGATATGATATGGCCCTTTAGTCTTTGCGCCTTTGATCTTCATCTCCAAAGCACGGACATGATCTCCATCATCAACGGGAATGATCTCCATCATCGTCGGCGTAGCGTCAAGATCCATGGCACCGTCTTCATGGTTGTTCACCACATGTAGCAACTATTACAACTACTTTGAAATAACACTACTACATGAAATATAAAGACAACCATAAGGCTCCTGCCGATTGCCACAATACAATAATGATCATCTCATACATATTCATCATCTCATCATGGCCATATCACATCAGCAAACCCTGCAAAAACAAGTTAGACGCCTCTAATTTGGTTTGCATATTTTACGTGGTTTAGGGTTTTCGAGTAAGATCCAATCTACCTACGAACATGAACCACAACGGTGATACTAGTGTTCTGAATAGAAAGAGTAGATTGAATCTTCACTATGGTGAGAGGGACAGACACCCGCAAAGCCACTTATGCAATACAAGTTGCATGTCGAGCGTGGAGTGATACGTCCAAAACGTATCTACTTTCTCGAACACTTTTGCTATTGTTTTGCCTCTAATTTGTGTATTTTGGATGCAACTAACACGGACTAACGCTGTTTTCAGCAGAATTGCTCTGGTGTCTCGTTTTTGTGCAGAAATCTAACTTTCAGGAAAATCCTCGGAATTTATGCAAAAGGTCCTATTTTCCCAGAATATTGACGGAGCCAGAAGGGCAAGCCATGTGGGGGCCCGAGGGCCCCACACACTAGGCCAGCGCGGCCCAGGAGGGGGGCGCGCGGCCCTAGTGTGTGGCGGCCTCGGCTGGCCCCCGACACCCTCCTTCGGACTACTTATTGCCTTCGACCTAAAAATGCACGGGAGTTAGAAGAAATCGCCAGAAACCATCCAGTACGCCGCCACCGTCGCGAAACTCCGTCTCGGGACCAGAAACTCCGTTCTGGCACTCCGCCGGGACGGGGAATTGGAGGAGATCGTCGCCATCATCACCACCAACGCCTCTCCATCGACCAGCCATGTTTCCCCATCCATGTGTGAGTAATTCCCCCGCTGTAGGCTGAAGGGGATGGTAGGGATGGATGAGATTGGTCATGTAATAGCATAAGATTGTTAGGGCATAGTGCCTAGTATCCGTAATTGGTACTTTTATGATATTGTTGCAACTTGTTATGCTTAATGCTTGTCACTAGGGCCCGAGTGCCATGATTTCAGATCTAAACATGTTATCGATTCATGATGATATTCATTGCTTTATGATCTTACCTGCAAGTTGTATACACGTATTGTTGTCCGGAACCTAAGGCCCCAAAGTGACAGAAATTGGGACAACCGAGGGGGGAGGCGGTGATATGAGGATCACATGTGTTCACGGAGTGTTAATGCTTTGCTCCGGTGCTCTATTAAAAGGAGTACCTTAATTTCCAGTAGATTCCCTAGAGGCCCGGCTGCCACCGGCTGGTAGGACAAAAGATGTTGTGCAAGTTTCTCATTGCGAGCACGTACGACTATATATGGAACACATGCCTATTGATTGATTAGTACTTGGATACCGTTTTATTATTATCCGCAAATGCCCTCGCTTTGATTGTTACATGAGTTTCTCTCATCCATGCAATGCCCGTTCATCCATCCCCGTGCCTACAGTATTTTAATCCTCGCTGTTTACTATAATCACTACTCGCTGTCTTTGTTACTCTGTCGTCGTTATTTCACTACCGCTATCGCTATAAAACTCGTTACTATCGATAAACTCTTGCGAGCAAGTCTGTTTCCAGGTGCAGCTGAATTGACAACTCCGCTGTTAAGGCTTTCAAGTATTCTTTGTCTCCCTTGTGTCGAATCAATAAATTGGGTTTTACTTCCCTCGAAGACTGTTGCGATCCCCTATACTTGTGGGTCATCAACACTATTTTCTCGGCGCCGTTGTCGGGAGCATAGCTTTATTTGGAAGTTCACCTGGATTGATATTGTTCGCTGCAAATTCTCCATCATGGGTAAACCTCGCGATCCTAAAGTCGCTATATTACCATCCACTACAAGAAAAGGTACAACTCTGAGTACCTCTGCTGCTCTTGATTCGCCATCTGTGATTGATAAACTTGTTTCACCACCACATGCTTCACATGCTGGTACTTCTGCTAGATCTAAAAATTCTTATAATATTGATGATGCTTCTGCTGTGCTTGATGATAGTGGTTCATTGGGATCTTTTCTAGATGCTACAATTGCTAGGTCTAGAAAAATTGAAAATGCTGCTACACCTGTTAATTCACCTGAGTCTGTTGAATACTCTAGTGATGATCTTGATGAAGATTATGTAGAACTTGATGATGATTTTATTGATAAATGCAATGCTACTACTGATGCAAGAAAAATTAAAAAGTTGCTTGCACAACATACCGTTAGATATAAACTGTCTCCTGATCCTAAATTTGCCACATCTCCTATAAACATTAAGGATAAAGATTATGATTTTTCTCTTGATTTGTCTCATATATCTATTGTGGAGAAAACACCTTTTTGTGGTACTGAAAAAAAAGTGCTGTAGAACACATGATTGAGCTATCTACTCTTAGTAGCTTGTTTTCTGATGATGTTAAGAAGCGTACTTATTTCGTTGCTTAAATTTTCCCTTTCTCATTAAAGGATGATGCTAAAACTTGGTATAATAGTTTGCCACCTGATTCTATTAATAGTCCAAAAGAATTGCTTGATGTTTCCTTCCGTAAATACTTTCCTGCTAGTGCTCAACATATTGCTTTGCAGAGAATTTATAATTTTGATCAGGAAGATGGAGAGAAATTGCCTGAGGCTTGGGCTAGATTTTGCTCTCTTATTAGAGCTTGGCCTGACCATGATTTGGAAAAGCATGATTTACTTGATATATTTTATAGTGGACTAACCATTGAGTCTAGGGCATACCTGGATAGTTGTGCTGGTTGTGTTTTCGGGAAAAGAACTCCGGACGACGCTGAAGAATTATTGGCGAGAATAGGCCGGAATCATGATGATTGGTCTACACCTGAACCAACCCCGACACCGATATTGAAGAAGAGGGGTATGATTAAATTAAATGATGAAGATATGAGGGAAGCCAAGAAATCTCTTAAAGAGAAGGGTATTAAATCCGAAGATGTGAAGAATTTACCTCCCATAGAAGATTCATGTAAGATCACTCCCCCTTCATCCATGATTGAGGTACACTCTCTTGAACGCTTTACTAGAGAAGATATTCCATATTCAAAACCTCCTGCTCAATGCATAGATGAGTTTGATAATTATATTGTTAAGCAAAGTAATTTCAATATGAGAGTAGAGAATCATTTAATGGAAAATTCTCGAGCTATTGGTGAATTGCGTGGTATTGTGGAGAGAACCTCCAATGATGTTAAGATGCTTGTTAAACATTTTCAAATAGTTCAAACTCAAATTGATCAACTCACTAAAGTGCAAAATGACTTGTTAAAAGATAATTCTAAAGAAAAGCATGCTTATGAAGTAACAACTAGAGGCGGTGTTTCTACCCAGGATCCTCTATATCCCGAAGGGCATCCCAAAAGAGTTGAACAAGATTCTCAACGAACTAAAACTAGTGCTCCATCTAAGAAAAAGAAAAAGAAACATAAAACTGTTGTAGAATCCTCTCGAGCCTCGTTAATGATCCTAATAGTATTTCTATTTCGATGCTGAAACTGAAAGTGGTAATGAACATGATAAAGATAATGATAAGAATGATGCTTCGATAAAGAAGAGGTTGAAGAAGAACCTGAAAAGCATGCTAAAAATAAAAAGTATACTAAAGAAGATTTTATTGCTAAGAAACATGGTAGTGAAAGGGAACCTTGGGTTCAAAAGCAAATGCCTTTTCCTGCTAAGAAACTAAAATCAAAGGAAGAAGAACACTATAACAAATTATGTGATTGGATGAAACCTTTATTCCTGCAAATACCTTTGACTGATGCTATTAAATTGCCTCCTTATTCAAAGTATATGAAAGATATTGTCTCTAACAAAAGGAAAATTCCTAATGAGGATATTTCCACTATGCTTGCTAATTACTCTTTTAATGGTAAGGTTCCAAAGAAGCTTGGCGACCCAGGTATTCCGACTATCCCTTATTCTATTAAGAATAATTATGTTAGAACTGCTCTATGTGATTTGGGAGCGGGTGTTAGTGTTATGCCTTTCTCTCTTTATAAGAGACTTTATTTAGATAAGTTGATACCGACTGATATATCTTTGCAAATGGCTGATAAATCTATCGCTATTCCTGTTGGTACATGTGAGGATGTTCCTGTTCAAGTTACTAATAACTGCTTGATATTAACTGATTTTGTTGTGTTGGAAATGCATGAAGATGATAATATGTCTATTATTCTTGGGAGACCTTTTCTTAACACCGCAGGGGTTGTTATTGATTGCAATAAAGGAAAAGTTACTTTCAATATCGATGACAAGGAGCATACCGTTTATTTTCCCAAGAGGATTGAGAAAGCATGTGGAGTTAATACAATTTCTAATGTGAGAACTATCAAAGTGGGAACTATTGATTGTCCAATATATGAGCCTAAAGAAGAATATCAAACTCTTGTGATTGGATCCATATCAATACAATACAAGGTAACATGATTGATTTGAGGTTTAATTCTTCTTATGCAATGTAAAATTTATTTGGTGGCAAGACTTGATCAACCTTGTTAACAAATTCATTTTATATGCATAGAGGAGCTAAACAATATTTCTTTCTTCCTCCACTTGTTTTACTTGCTGTAGTACCACTTGTTTTGCAAGATGCTTTAGTTGTTTAGAAGTGAGATAACCCTTTTTTTCAAGAAAAAGTGGAGAGTAACTAAATCTGAAAGGCTAGTTGTATTGCCTGCACCTGCTTTGTTTAATCTTGATTTCAGGGAAATCTTGTCGGTCACAGAAGATGAACTTGATGCATACATAGAGGAGCGGCCATCCTGCAGGGGACGACATAGAGGAGGCCGAGGAACCCCTTGACTTGTCATCCAACGCAGCAAGTTCTTTACATCAGCATCTCGGGAGCCTTCATCCTTTTTTGTGGCACCATGGCATTGATCTCCATTTAGGCCAAAAGCCTAAGCTTGGGGGGAGGTATACCGGCATCACTCATTCTTTGCATATTATGGTTGCTGGATACTTGTATATACTTGTTTAGTTTCTTTGAGTGGTTTTCTAATGAGAGGAAGATGATATTTGGGGAAGTGCTGCCTGAAAACAGATTCTGGACTGTTACTAAAAAAATTCG
Organism: Lolium rigidum; assembly: GCF_022539505.1. Taxonomy (NCBI): domain Eukaryota; kingdom Viridiplantae; phylum Streptophyta; class Magnoliopsida; order Poales; family Poaceae; genus Lolium; species Lolium rigidum. Next base: position 154,047,695 of record NC_061514.1, read on the forward strand.
TGTGCACAGCCTTATTTTGAGCTGCCAATTTTTGTGCATGTTCCCCAGGTTGTTATCTAACTTTCATTAGTTGAACACTTTTCGAGCTGAGCAGCGTAAGAATTTCTTAAAAATCGATTACTGTACTGCTGTCAAGATTTTGGCAGATTTCTGCCATCTTGCTTTTCTGTGTTTCTTTTAATTTTCATTTTCTTGTTCTTACTTTGTTTCTTTCGTAAAACACAAAAAGACCAAAAATATTTGCTGTTCTTCTTTGGTTTTGTAAAGTTCTTTATGAGTTCAATGGTCTTCGGTGGCTGGAGCGTGGTTTTCATTCCATATTATTCAAGCTACACAAGTGAAAAGGCAATAATGACGATATTCGACGATCTGATTGTGGTGAGAGGCTGGTATGAACTCTATTTGTTTTCATTTTTGTACATATACTCATCCATGTGAGCATGCTTAGTTGGTTCATGTGAGGTATATGTCATTTAAGAAAGTCTAGTAGTTCATGTTCTCTCATGATTAGCTCCAATTTATTAATATGAGTAGCATGTCATAAATATTTGCTTGCATTGCTTTATTCATAGATAAGTATGACATTGTGGTATCCTCCTCTGAATAATTCTCTTGAATCAACTTGGCACATGCTCACGCATGCATATGACTGAACAAAATGTCAATTAAGCCTCGATGATTTACTTTACCTCGAGTTCTTGTATCACTTTTATGCCTCCGTTAATTTATTTTTGTCGCAAGCATGATTATGACGAGTCATCGCTCTCTTGATTGTCGCTTCCCAGCCTATTGCTAGCCTTCACTTGTACTGAGCGGGAACGCTGCTCGTGCTTCCAAACACATGAAAACCAAGTTATTCCGAGTGTCCACCATAAATACCTATGCATGGCATTTCAAACCATTCCAAGTAAATTCTCATGTGCTACCTTTAAACCTTCAAATGCTTCTCAATTTGTGTTAATGTTTCATAGCTCATGAGGAAATATGTGGTGTTTATCTTCAATCTTGTCATTTACTCTTGACGGACTTTCATAATGGACTAGTGGCACATCCGCTTATCCAATAATTTTGCAAAAAGAGCTGGCAATGGGGTTCCCAGCCCCAATTAATCAACTTTCATTAATAATTCTCTTCACATGTTTTGCCCTGATTCATTAGTAAGCAACTTAATTTTGCAAATAGACACTCCTCCATGGTATGTGATTGATGGAAGGCACCCGAGGATTCGGTTAGCCATGGCTTGTGTAAGCAAAGGTTGGGGGGAGTGTCATCCATAATGAAACTAAAGTACGTGTGTAAACAAAAGAGTAGAGGGATGATTTACCTTGCTGGTAAAGATAACGTCCTTCATGGGAGCCGCTCTTGAAAGTCTGGTTGACGAGGTAGTTAGAGTACCCACTATCATTTGTTGACAACAACAAACACCTCTCAAAATAATTTTACTCCTCGTTTTACAAATGAAAAGCTCTAGCACATGTTAATCCCTGCTTCCCTCTGCGAAGGGTCAATCTTTTACTTTTACGTTGAGTCTCCATCCTTTCTTTGAGCACTTTCTTGAGAGCACAACTGTCATTCTTAGTATAATATGCTTGTCCCAAAATGTGATTAATTGTGGTATAACTTTGATGCTTTTATCTTTGATAGTCTCTATTTCCAGTCCTCCCATGAACCTCAAAGGTGCCCAAGCATTTATGTTTTGCTTTACAATTACGGGCAAGCGAGATACCACTTTATCATATCCTTCTTATGAACATTGCAATCCTGCTGATAGACATGATTCATGATGCTCATTATTAATTTGTTGGTACCCTTTCCATGATTGACATAGCTATTAGATGATTTTATTTGCATGTATCTCATTATGAACTGCTTAAGTACTTGCCATATCATGAGAATATTTACATCATATGAACAAATGTGTTCGTGAAAGTTCTTTTATCGCACTCGGTTGTCAACTCGAATTGCTTGAGGACAAGCAATAAGCTAAGCTTGGGGGAGTTGATACGTCCAAAACGTATCTACTTTCCCGAACACTTTTGCTATTGTTTTGCCTCTAATTTGTGTATTTTGGATGCAACTAACACGGACTAACGCTGTTTTCAGCAGAATTGCTCTGGTGTCTCGTTTTTGTGCAGAAATCCAACTTTCAGGAAAATCCTCGGAATTTATGCGAAAGGTCATATTTTCCCAGAATATTGACGTAGCCAGATGGGCAAGCCAGGTGGGGGCCCGAGGGCCCCAGACACTAGGCCGGCGCGGCCCAGGAGGGGGCGCGCGGCGGCCTCGGCTGGCCCCTGACGCCCTCCTTCGGACTACTTATTGCCTTCGACCTAAAAACGCACGGGAGTTAGAAGAAATCGCCAGAAACCATCCAGTACGCCGCCACCGTCGCGAAACTCCGTCTCGGGACCAGAAACTCCGTTCTGGCACTCCGCCGGGACGGGGAATTGGAGGAGATCGTCGCCATCATCACCACCAACGCCTATCCATCGACCAGCCATGTTTCCCCCATCCATGTGTGAGTAATTCCCCCGCTGTAGGCTGAAGGGGATGGTAGGGATTGGATGAGATTGGTCATGTAATAGCATAAATTGTTAGGGCATAGTGCCTAGTATCCGTAATTGGTACTTTTATGATATTGTTGCAACTTGTTATGCTTAATGCTTGTCACTAGGGCCCGAGTACCATGATTTCAGATCTGAACATGTTATCGATTCATGATGATATTCATTGCTTTATGATCTTACCTGCAAGTTGTATACACGTATTGTTGTCCGGAACCTAAGGCCCCAAAGTGACAGCAATTGGGACAACCGAGGGGGAAGGCGGTGATATGAGGATCACATGTGTTCACGGAGTGTTAATGCTTTGCTCCGGTGCTCTATCAAAAGGAGTACCTTAATTTCCAGTAGATTCCCTAGAGGCCCGGCTGCCACCGGCTGGTAGGACAAAAGATGTTGTGCAAGTTTCTCATTGCGAGCACGTACGACTATATATGGAACACATGCCTATTGATTGATTAGTACTTGGATACCGTTTTATTATTATCTGCAAATGCCCCGCTTTGATTGTTACATGAGTTTCTCTCATCCATGCAACGCCCGTTCATCCATCCCCGTGCCTACGATATTTTAATCATGCTGTTTACTATAATCACTACAAGCTGTCTTTGTTACTCTGTCGCTCGTTATTTCACTACCGCTACCGCCTATCGCTATAAAACTGTTACTACCGATAAACTCTTGCGAGCAAGTCTCGTTTCCAGGTGCAGCTGAATTGACAACTCCGCTGTTAAGGCTTTCAAGTATTATTTGTCTCCCCTTGTGTCGAATCAATAAATTGGGTTTTACTTCCCTCGAAGACTGTTGCGATCCCCTATACTTGTGGGTCATCATGGAGCAAGTCTCATGAACGCGGTCATGTAAAGTTAGCCCGGGCCGCTTCATCCCACCATCCCGCAAGATGCAAAGTACACCAACTAAAAACAACAAAAGCATCAACACCCACAAAACCATTGTGTTCTACTCGTACAACCAATCTATGCATAGACACGGCTCTGATACCACTGTTGGGATTCGTAGCATAGAAAACAAAAAAAATCCTACCGCAAGAACGAATAACAAGCCAAGATCCAATCTAGAAGATGGTAGCAACGAGAAGATCATGAGACAAACCCTCGAAGATTTCCAAAGCCTACGAGATTAGATCTCGTTGTTGTTGTAGTCGATCACTCGCCACTTTCAAAAGCGCGTAGAAGATCTTGACGGTGCCACAGTCGGGCAGCACCTCCGTACTCGGTCACACGTTCGGTGTTGATGACGATGTCCTTCTCCCTGTTCCAGCGGGCAGCGGATGTAGTAGATCCTCCTCGGAATCCCAACAACACGACGGCGTGGTGTCGGTGGTGGTGGAGATCTCCGGTAGGGCTTCGCCTAAGCGCTGCGGGAGTAGCGGGAGGAGGGAGAAGCTAGGGTATGGGAGAGAGGGGGGTGGCTAGGGGCGCTGATACGTCTCCAACGTATCTATAATTTCTTATGTTCCATGCTAGTTTTATGAAAATACCTACATGTTTTATTCACACTTTATAATGTTTTTATGCATTTTCTGGGACTAACCTATTAACAAGATGCCACAGTGCCAGTTCCTGTTTTCTGCTGTTTTTGATTTCAGAAAAGTTGGTTTACAAATATTCTCGGAATTGGACGAAACAAAAGCCCACGACCCTATTTTCCATGGAGTGTTCCAGAAGACCGAAGAAGAGTCGAGGAAGGCCAGCAGGGAGCCCACAACATAGGGCGGCGCGGGGGGCCCCACTGTCGCGCCAAGGTGTGGTGAGGGAGGCCCCTGGCTCCCCCGACGCTGCCCCTTCGCCTATTTATTCCTTCGTCTCCGAAAACCCTAGCACCGAGAGCCAAAATACGAGAACAGTTCCAGAGACGCCGCCGCCGTCAACCCCATCTCGGGGGGGGGTTCAGAAGATCTCCTCCGGCACCCTGCCGGAGAGGGGAATCATCACCGGAGGGCTCTACATCACCATGCCCGCCTCCGGATTGATGCGTGAGTAGTTCATCCTTGGACTATGGGTCCATAGCAGTAGCTAGATGGTTGTCTTCTCCTATTATGCCATCATGTTTAGATCTTGTGAGCTGCCTATCATGATCAAGATCATCTATTTGTAATGCTACATGTTGTGTTTGTTGGGATCCGATGAATATGGAATACTATGTCAAGTTGATTATTGATCTATCATATATGTGTTATTTATGATCTTGCATGATCTCCGTTGCTAGTAGAGGCTCTGGCCAAGTTGATACTTGTAACTCCAAGAGGGAGTATTTATGCTAGATAGTGGGTTCATGCCTCCATTGAATCTGGGACAGTGATAGAAAGTTCTAAGGTTGTGGATGTGCTGTTGCCACTAGGGATAAAACATCAATGCTTTGTCTAAGGATATTTGTATTGTTTACATTACGCACAGTACTTAATGCAATTGTCTGTTGTTTGCAACTTAATACTGGAAGGGGTGTGGATGCTAACCCGAAGGTGGACTTTTTAGGCATAGATGCATGCTGGATGGCGGTCTATGTTCTTTGTCGTAATGCCCTAAGTAAATCTCATAGTAGTCATCATGATATGTATGTGCATTGTTATGCCCTCTCTATTTGTCAATTGCCCAACTGTGATTTGTTTACCCAACATGTTATTTACCTTATTGGAGAGACACCAGTAGTGAACTGTGGACCCCGGTCCATTCTTTTACATCTGAAATACAACCTACTGCAATCATTGTTCTCTTTTGTTTTCTGCAAGCAAACATAATTTTCCACACCATACGTTGATGTCTACGCACGCTTCTATTCCTGTAGACAGTGTTGGGCCTCCAAGAGCAGAGGTTTGTAGAACAACAGCAAGTTTCCCTTAAGTGAATCACCCAAGGTTTATCGAACTCAGGGAGGTAGAGGTCAAAGATATCCCTCTCAAGCAACCCTGCAATTAAGATACAAGAAGTCTCTTGTGTCCCCAACACACCTAATACACTTGTCAGATGTATAGGTGCACTAGTTCGGCGAAGAGATAGTGAAATACAAGTAATATGGATGATTGTAAGTAGTAATTGCAATCTGAAATAAAAATGCCAGCAAGCGAACATGTAACAGAACTTGTTGGAAACAGTGTTTCAATGCTTAGGAACAAGGCCTAGGGATCATACTTTCACTAGTGGACACTCTCAACAATGATCACATAAATAAATAACTTCTCTTCACTTGTGCTACTCTGAATTACTCTTCTATTGGAATCACTAATCATGTAGTGGCTACAAAAGCTCCGCTCAAAGTTCATCAAGTACTTGACAAACACCACTCATAGGGATATCCTCATCAAATCATAATCCAATACAATACCGTTGCAATTTAGACCGAGTACTAACATAGCATACACACTGTCAACAATAGCTATGAAAGGGGGAATAGATCACTTCAATACTATCATAGTAATAGTCAACTTCATAATCTACAAGAAATTACAATCATAACCTACGCCAAGTAGTACATGATGCACACACTGTCAACTTTACATCATGAAGGAGGAATAGACTACTTTAATAACATCACTAGAGTAGCACATAGATTAATAGTGATACAAAGCTCATGATCACATAAAATCACACCATGGGAGAGAGAGATGAACCACATAGCTACCGATAGAGCCCTTAGCCTCGGGGGAGAACTACTCCCTCCTCATCATGGGAGACAGCAACGGCGATGAAGATGGCGGTGGTGTCGATGGAGATGACTCCGGGGGCAATTCCCCGTCCCGGCGGTGTGCTGGAACAGAGACTTCTGTCCCCCGAAACTTGTCTTCGCGATGGCGGCGGCTACGGAACTCTTCGTGGAATATCGTCGGGTTATTTAGGGTTTTCGCATCTGGAGGATTATATAGGCGAAAGTGCGGCGTCGGAGGGGTCCCGAGGGGCCCACCCCATAGCTGGGCGCCCCCCCTCTTGGCCGCGCCGCCAGGTGGTGTGGGGCCCCCTTGGACCCCCTCCGGTACTTCTCTGGCTCTCTGGGTCCGTCTCGGTAAAATAGAAGGTTTGGCTTTTGTTTCGTCCAATTCCGAGAATATTTCCTGTGTAGGATTTTCGAAACCAAAAACAACGAAAACGAGAACTGGCGCTTCGGCATCTTGTTAATAGGTTAGTACCGGAAAATGCATCAAAATGATATAAAGTATGAATAAAACATGTAGGTATTGTCATAAAACTAGCATGGAACATAAGAAATTATAGATACGTTTGAGACGTATCTGATACGTCTCAAACGTATCTATAATTTCTTATGTTCCATGCTACTTTTATGATGATACTCGCATGTTTTATACACACTTTATGTCATTATTATGCATTTTCTGGCACTAACCTATTGACGAGATGCCGAAGAGCCAGTTGCTGTTTTCTGCTGTTTTTGGTTTCAGAAATCCTACAAAGAAAATATTCTCGGAATTGGACGAAATCAACGCCCAGGGTCTTATTTTTCCACGGTGCTTCCAGAAGACCGAAGGGGTTACGAAGTGGGGCGACGAGGCGCCGCCACCATAGGGCCGCGCGGCCAGGGAGGGTCCCGTGCCGCCCTATGGTGTGGGCCCCTCGTCAGCCCTCCGACTCTGCCCTTCCGCCTACTTATAGCCTTCGTCGCGAAAACCCTATACCGAGAGCCACGATACGGAAAACCTTCCAGAGACGCCGCCGCCGCCAATCCCATCTCGGGGGATTCAGGAGATCGCCTCCGGCACCCTGCCGGAGAGGAGAATCATCTCCCGGAGGACTCTTCATCACCATGATCGCCTCCGGATTGATGTGTGAGTAGTTCACCCTTGGACTATGGGTCCATAGCAAGTAGCTAGATGGTTGTCTTCTCCTCATTGTGCTATCATGTTAGATCTTGTGAGCTGCCTATCATGATCAAGATCATCTATTTGTAATGCTACATGTTGTGTTTGTTGGGATCCGATGAATATGGAATACTATGTCAAGTTGATTATCAATCTATCATATATGTGTTGTTTATGTTCTTGCATGCTCTCCGTTGCTAGTAGAGGCTCTGGCCAAGTTGATACATGTAACTCCAAGAGGGAGTATTTATGCTCGATAGTGGGTTCATGCCTCCATTGAATCTGGGACAGTGACGGAAAGTTCTAAGGTTGTGGATGTGTCTGTTGCCACTAGGGATAAAACATCAATGCTTTGTCTAAGGATATTTGTGTTGATTACATTACGCACCATACTTAATGCAATTGTCTATTGTTTGCAACTTAATACTGGAAGGGGTGCGGATGCTAACCCGAAGGTGGACTTTTTAGGCATAGATGCATGCTGGATAGCGGTCTATGTACTTTGTCGTAATGCCCTGATTAAATCTCATAGTAGTCATCATGATATGTATGTGCATTGTTATGCCCTATCTATTTGTCAATTGCCCAACTGTAACTTGTTCACCCAACATGCTATTTCTTATCGGAGAGACACCACTAGTGAACTGTGGACCCCGGTCCATTCTTTTACATCTGAAATACAATCTATCGCAAACTCTGTTCTTTACTGTTCTTCGCAAACAAACATCATTTTCCACACTATACATTTAATCCTTTGTTTACAGCAAGCCGGTGAGATTGACAACCTCACTGTTACGTTGGGGCAAAGTACTTTGATAGTGTTGTGCAGGTTCCACGTTGGCGCCGGAATCCCTGGTGTTGCGCCGCACTACACTCTGTCACCAACGACCTTCACGTGGCCCTTGACTCCTACTGGTTCGATAACCTTGGTTTCTTACTGAGGGAAAACTTGCTGTTGTACGCATCACACCTTCCTCTTGGGGTTCCCAACGGACGTGTGCTTCACGCGTATCAAGCTCTTTTTCTGGCGCCGTTGCCGGGGAGATCAAGACACGCCGCAGGGGAGTCTCCCACATCCAATCTCTTTACTTTGTTTTTGCCTTGCTTTACTTTATTTTATTTACTGCTTTGTTTGTTCTCTATATCAAAAATACAAAAAAATTAGTTACTAGTTTTACTTTATTTACTGTCTTGTTTGCGTTCTTTATATCAAAACACACAAAACTTAGTTACTTGCATTTACTTTATTTAGTTTGCTTTATTTACTATTGTTAAAATGAGTACTCCTGAGAATACCAAGTTGTGTGACTTCACTAGCACAAATAATAATGATTTCTTATGCACACCTATTGCTCCACCTGCTACTACAGCAGAATTTTTTGAAATTAAACCTGCTTTACTAAATCTTGTTATGAGGGAGCAATTTTCTGGTGTTAGTTCTGATGATGCTGCTGCCCATCTTAATAATTTTGTTGAACTTTGTGAAATGCAAAAGTATAAGGATGTAGATGGTGACATTATAATTAAAAAAATTCCTTTCTCCTTAAGAGGAAGAGCTAAAGATTGGTTGCTATCTTTGCCTAAGAATAGTATTGATTCATGGACTAAATGTAAGGATGCTTTCATTGGTAGATATTATGCTCCCGCCAAAATTATATCTTTGAGAAGTAGCATAATGAATTTTAAGAAATTGGATAATGAGCATGTTGCCCAAGCATGGGAGAGAATGAAATCTTTGGTGAAGAATTGCCCTACCCATGGACTGACTACTTGGATGATCATCCAAACCTTTTATGCAGGACTGAATTTTTCTTCGCGAAACCTATTGGATTCAGCTGCTGGAGGTACTTTTATGTCCATCACCTTAGGCGCCGGAACAAAGCTTCTTGATGATATGATGATAAATTACTCTGAATGGCACACGGAAAGAGCTCCACAAGGTAAGAAGTTAAATTCTGTTGAAGAAACCTCCTCCTTGAGTGATAAGATTGATGCTATTATGTCTATGCTTGTGAATGGTAGATCTAATGTTGATCCTAATAATGTTCCTTTATCTTCATTGGTTGCTCAAGAAGAGCATGTTGATGTGAACTTCATTAAAATTAATAATTTCAACAACAACGCTTATAGGAATAATTCTGGTAACAACTATAGGCCATATCCTTCTAATAATGGTAATGGTTATGGGAATTCTTATGGGAATTCTTACAAAAATAATAGGAGTGTACCCCCTGGTCTTGAAGCCATGCTTAAAGAATTTATTAGTACACAAACTGCTTTTAACAAATCTGTTTAAGAAAAGCTTGATAAAATTGATATTCTTGCTTCTAAGGTTGATAGTCTTGCCTCTGATGTTGATCTTTTAAAATTGAAAGTTATGCCTAAAGAAGATAAATATATTAAGTCATTTTCTACAGCAAACACCATCCAAGTTCGAATTAATGAGAATATTAGATTGATGGCTGAATTGCATGCTAGGTGGGAAAAAGAGGAAAAACTAGCTATAGAGAATAATGTAGCTAAAGTTTGGACTATTACCACCACTAGTAATGATGATGCTTCACATGTTGCTAAACCTCCTACTATCAATGGTAAAATAATTGGTGTTGGCAATGTTTCTACTCCTAGTGTAAAGCGTGCAAAATTGCCTAAAACTGCTGAAATTTTTCAAAATATTGGGGACAATGATCCCATTACTGTAGATCATAATGGTTTAGATTTTGATGATTGTCACATCTCTGAAGTTATAAAGTTCTTACAAAAACTTGCTAGAAGTCCCAATGCTAGTGCTATAAATTTGGCCTTTACAAAACATATTACAAATGCTCTCATAAAAGCAAGAGAAGAGAAATTAAAACTTGAAACTTCTATTCCTAGGAAGTTAGAAGATGGTTGGGAGCCCATCATTAAGATGAGGGTCAATGATTTTGATTGTAATGCTTTATGTGATCTTGGTGCAAGTATTTCTGTTATGCCTAAGAAAATCTATGATATGCTTGAATTGCCACCATTGAAAAATTGTTATTTGGATGTTAATCTTGCTGATAATGTTGTAAAGAAACCTTTGGGGAGGATTGATAATGTTCGTATTATGGTTAACAATAACCTTGTCCCCGTTGACTTTGTTTTCTTGGATATTGAATGCAATGCATCTTGTCCCATTATATTGGGAAGACCTTTTCTTCGAACTATTGGTGCTATTATTGATATGAAGGAAGGGAATATTAAGTATCAATTTCCTCTCAAGAAAGGTATGGAACACTTCCCTAGAAAGAGAATGAAGTTACCTTATGATTCTATTATTAGAACAAATTATGATGTTGATGCTTCATCTCTTGATAATACTTGATTCACACTTTCTGCGCCTAGCTGAAAGGCGTTAAAGAAAAGCGCTTATGGGAGACAACCCATTATTTTACTTCTGCACTTTTGTTTTATATTTGAGTCTTGGAAGTTGTTACTACTGTAGCAACCTCTCCTTATCTTTATTTATTGCATTTTTGTGCCAAGTAAAGTCGTTGATAGTAGGGTTGATACTAGAATTGGATTACTGCGCAGAAACAGATTTCTTACTGTCACGAAATTGAGCAGCCCCGTCTGTAGGTAACTCAGAAAAATCTGCCAATTTACGTGCGTGATCCTCAGATAAGTACGCAACTTTCATTCAATTTGAGCTTTTTCATCCGAGCAAGTTAAGTGCCCCAGAAAAATTCGTCTTTACGGACTGTTCTGTTTTGACAGATTCTGCCTTTTATTTCGCATTGCCTGTTTTGCTATGTTTGATGGATTTCTTTGTTCCATTAACTTTCAGTAGCTTTGTGAAATGTCCAGAAGTGTTAAGAATGATTATGTCACCTCTGAATATGTGAATTTTTGATTATGCACTAACCCTCTAATGAGTTTGTTTTGAGTTTGGTGTGGAGGAAGTTTTCAAGGGTCAAGAGAGGAGGATGATACAATATGATCAAGAAGATTGAAAAGTCTAAGCTTGGGGATGCCCCCGTGGTTCATCCCTGCATATTTTAAGAAGACCCAAACATCTAAGCTTGGGGATGCCCAAGGCATCCCCTTCTTCATCGACAACTTATCAGTTCACCTCTAGTGAAACTATATTTTTATTCAGTCGCATCTTATGTGCTTTACTTGGAGCGTCTGTATGTTTTTGTTTTTTTGTTTTTGTTTGAATAAAATCGGATCCTAGCATTCTTTGATTGGGAGAGAGACACGCTCCGCTGTTGCATATGAACACATGTGTTCTTAGCTTTACTTTTAATGTTCATGGCGAAGGTTGAAACTACTTCGTTCATCATTATTATGGTTGGAAACAGAAAATGCTTCATGTGGTAATTGGTATAATGTATTGAATAATTTGATAATTGGCAATTGTTGTGCTCATATAGATCATGTTTAAGCTCTTGCATCATGTACTTTGCACCTATTAATGAAGAACTACATAGAGCTTGTTAAAATTTGGTTTGCATGATTGGTCTCTCTAGAGTCTAGATATTTTCTGGTTGAGGTGTTTGAACAACAAGGAAGATAGTGTAGAGTCTTATAATGCTTGCAATATGTTCTTATGTAAGTTTTGCTGTACCGGTTCATACTTGTGTTTGCTTCAAATAACCTTGCTAGCCTAGCCTTGTATTGAGGGGAATACTTCTCGTGCATCCAAATCCTTGAGCCAAAAACTATGCCATTTGTGTCCACCATACCTACTTACTACATGGTATTTCTCTGCCATTCCAAAGTAAATTACTTGAGTGCTACCTTTAAAATTCCATTATTTGTCTTTGCAATATATAGCTCATGGGAAAATAGCCTTAAAAACTATTGTGGTAAAGAATATGTAGCTTATGTATCTTATTTCTTATAAGTTGCTTGTTGAGCGGTAACCATGCTTCTGTGGACGCCACCAACTATTACACCTTTGTTGAATATCATGTGAGTTGCTATGCAAGTTCGTCTTGTCTGAAGTAAGGGTGATTTATCATGATCAAATGGTTTGAGTATGCATATTGTTAGAGAAGAACATTGGGCCGCTAACTAAAACCATGAATCATGGTGGAAGTTTCAGTTTGGACATCAATCCTCAATCTCTTATGAGAATATTATCTCGTTGTTGAATGCTTATGCATTAAAGAGGAGTCCATTATCTGTTTTCTATGTTGTCCCGGTATGGATGTCCTTAGTTGAGATCTATCAAAAACGAGAAATCAAATGCGATCTATCTCCTTGGACCTTTGTACAGGCGACATAGAGGTACCCCTTTGTGACACTTAGTTGAAACATATGTTATGCAATGATAATCCATGTAAATCTAAGCTAATTAGGACAAGGTGCGAGCACTATTGGTAATCTATGCATGAGGCTTGCAACTTATAAGATGTCTTATACATAACACATATGATTTATTACTACCGTTGACAAAATTGTTTCTATGTTTTCAAAATGAAAAGCTCTAGCACAAAAATAGTAATCCATGCTTCCCTCTGCGAAGGGCCTTTCTTCTACTTTATGTTGAGTTAGTTTACCTACTTCTTTCTATCTTAGAAGCAAACACTTGTGTCAACTGTGTGCATTGATTTCTACATACTTGCTTATTTGCATTCATCATATTACTTTGTGTTGACAATTATCCATGAGATATACATGTTGAAGTTGAAAGCAACCACTGAAACTTATATCTTCCTTTGTGTTGCTTCAAAGCTTTCTACTAAGAATTTATTGCTTTATGAGTTAACTCTTATGCAAGTCTTATTGATGCTTGTCTTGAAAGTACTATTCATGAAAAGTCTTTGCTATATGATTCAGTTGTTTAATCATTGTCTTTACCATTGCTTCGAATCACTGCATTCATCTCATATGCTTTATAATAGTATTGATCAAGATTATGATAGCATGTCACTTCAGAAATTATCCTTGTTATCGTTTACCTACTCGAGGGCGAGTAGGAACTAAGCTTGGGGATGCTTGATACGTCTCAAACGTATCTATAATTTCTTATGTTCCATGCTACTTTTATGATGATACTCACATGTTTTATACACACTTTATGTCATTATTATGCATTTTCCGGCACTAACCTATTGACGAGATGCCGAAGAGCCGATTGATGTTTTCTGCTGTTTTTGGTTTCAGAAATCCTACAAAGGAAATATTCTCGGAATTGGACGAAATCAACGCCCGGGGTCTTATTTTTCCACGGAGCTTCCAGAAGACCGAAGGGGTTACGAAGTGGGGCGACGAGGCGCCGCCACCATAGGGCCGCGCGGCCAGGGAGGGGCCCGCGCCGCCCTATGGTGTGGGCCCCTCGTCAGCCCTCCGACTCTGCCCTTCCGCCTACTTATAGCCTTCGTCGCGAAAATCCCTGTACCAAGAGCCACGATACAAAAAACCTTCCAGAGACGCCGCCGCCAATCCCATCTCGGGGGATTCAGGAGATCGCCTCCGGCACCCTGCCGGAGAGGAGAATCATCTCCCGGAGGACTCTTCATCACCATGATCGCCTCTGGATTGATGTGTGAGTAGTTGACCCTTGGACTATGGGTCCATAGCAGTAGCTAGATGGTTGTCTTCTCCTCATTGTGCTTTCATGTTAGATCTTGTGAGCTGCCTATCATGATCAAGATCATCTATTTGTAATGCTACATGTTGTGTTTGTTGGGATCCGATGAATATGGAATACTATGTCAAGTTGATTATCAATCTATCATATATGTGTTGTTTATGTTCTTGCATGCTCTCCGTTGCTAGTAGAGGCTCCGGCCAAGTTGATACTTGTAACTCCAAGAGGGAGTATTCATGCTCGATAGTGGGTTCATGCCTCCATTGAATCCGGGACGATTACGGAAAGTTCTAAGGTTGTGGATGTGCTGTTGCCACTAGGGATAAAACATCAATGCTTTGTCTAAGGATATTTGTGTTGATTACATTACGCACCATACTTAATGCAATTGTCTGTTGTTTGCAACTTAATACTGGAAGGGGTGCGGATGCTAACTCGAAGGTGGACTTTTTAGGCATAGATGCATGCTGGATAGCGGTCTATGTACTTTGTCGTAATGCCCTGATTAAATCTCATAGTAGTCATCATGATATGTATGTGCATTGTTATGCCCTCTCTATTTGTCAATTGCCCAAGCTGTAATTTGTTCACCCAACATGCTATTTCTTATCGGAGAGACACCACTAGTGAACTGTGGACCCCGGTCCATTCTTTTACATCCGAAATACAATCTACCGCAAACTCGTTCTTTACTGTTCTTCGCAAACAAACATCATTTTCCACACTATACATTTAATCCTTTGTTTACAGCAAGCCGGTGAGATTGACAACATCACTGTTACGTTGGGGCAAAGTACTTTGATTGTGTTGTGCAGGTTCCACGTTGGCGCCGGAATCCCTGGTGTTGCGCCGCACTACACTCCGTCACCAACGACCTTAACGTGGCCCTTGACTCCTACTGGTTCGATAACCTTGGTTTCTTACTGAGGGAAAACTTGCTGCTGTACGCATCACACCTTCCTCTTGGGGTTCCCAACGGACGTGTGCTTCACGCGTATCAGTATCAAGCATCCCCAAGCTTAGTTCCTACTCGCCCTCGAGTAGGTAAACGATAACAAGGATAATTTCTGAAGTGACATGCTACCAACATAATCTTGATCAATACTATTGTAAAGCATATGAGATGAATGAAGTGATTCAAAGCAATGGTAAAGATAATGACTAAACAACTGAATTATATAGCAAAGACTTTTCATGAATAGTACTTTCAAGACAAGCATCAACAAGTCTTGCATAAGAGTTAACTCATAAAGCAATAGATTCTTAATAGAAGGTTTTGAAGCAACACAAAGGAAGATTTAAGTTTCAGCAGTTGCTTTCAACTTTCAACATGTATATCTCATGGATAATTGTCAACACAAAGTAATATGATGAATGCAAATAAGCAAGTATGTAAGAATCCATGCACACAGTTGACACAAGTGTTTGCTTCTAAGATAGAAAGGAGTAGGTAAAGTGACTCAACATAAAGTAAAAGAAAGGCCCTTCGCAGAGGGAAGCAGGGATTACTCATGTGCTAGAGCTTTTTATTTTAAAAACAGGGAAACAATTTTGTCAACGGTAGTAATAATTCATATGTGTTATGTATAAAACATCCTATAAGTTGCAAGCCTCATGCATCGAATACCAATAGTGCTCGCACCTTGTCCTAATTAGCTCAGATTTCCATGGATTATCATTGCATTACATATGTTTCAACCAAGTGTAAAAAAGGGGTACCTCTATGTCACCTGTACAAAGGTCCAAGGAGATAGATCGCATTTGATTTCTCGATTTTGATAGATCTCAACTTGAGGACATCCATACCGGGACAACATAGAAAACAGATAATGGACTCCTCTTTAATGCTTAAGCATTCAACAACAGATAATATTCTCATAAGAGATCGAGGATTAATGTCCAAGCTGAAACTTCCACCATGATACATGGCTTTGGTTTGCGGCCCAATGTTCTTCTCTAACAATATGCATACTCAAACCATTTAATCATGACAAATCATCCTTACTTCAGACAAGACGAACATGCATAGCAACTCACATTATATTCAACAAAGGTGTAACAGGTTGATGGCGTCCCCAGATAACATGGTTACCGCTCAACAAGCAACTTATAAGAAATAAGATACATAAGCGACATATTCAATACCACAATAGTTTTTAAGCTACTTTCCCATGAGCTATGTATTGCAAAGACAAGGAATGAAATTTTTAAAGGTAGCACGCAATCAATTTACTTTGGAATGGCAGAGAAATACCACATAGTAGGTAGTTATGGTGGACACAAATGGCATAAGTTTTGGCTCAAGGTTTTGGATGCACGAGAAGAATTCCCTCTCAGTACAAGGCTTTGGCTAGCAAGGTTGTTTGAAGCAAACACAAGTATGAACCGGT